>NC_136483.1:123668841-124078841 GCF_053919585.1 Euprymna scolopes
TCTCGGTACTGGATGTCAAAACTAAAAGATGCAAGATTGATTCTCCATTATTCTCCATGACTATTTTTCCATTTTTTATTTTGCCATGATTTTGTTATCAAACATGAATTGGACAGATTTTTGGTCTGTTTTTAGAATGAAGTGCCTACCAATTAAGAAGTGTCTCCATTTCTCGACAGCATCAACTATTGCAAGAGCCTTTTTCTCTACTGATGCATAGTTTAATTCACTGCCTTGTAAAGGTCTTGAGTGAAACGCAACTGGTCGATTGTCCTGACTAAGTACAGCAGATAGAGTTGTGAGATGCATCGGTTTCCACAACAAACATTAGATTGTCGCAAATTGCAGTTAGACGTTTATCAGGTCAGTCTGAAAGGATGTTAAAGCCTCGCCTGATAACGGGAAGAATTTTGTGGATTTCAGATTTTTAATTTTGTCCGAAAACCTACTTTTCCATTTTTAATTTTGTCCGAAAACCTACTTTTCCATTTTTAATTTTGTCCGAAAACCTACTTTTCCATTTTTAATTTTGTCCGAAAGCCTACTTTTCCATTTTTAATTTTGTCCCCATTTTTAATTTTGTCCGAAAGGCTACTTTTCCATTTTTAATTTTGTCCGAAAACCTACTTTTCCATTTTGCATAATATGCAACATTCCAATCACACTTTCCAACGATTTTGTATTTTGGGATGTTGGTAATTCGTAGACGTTCTAGGTCAGGCTTGATGGTTCTGTTAGATGTCCGGTATCCCAAATGATCAATTGTTTTGGTAGAGAATTTGCACTTCTCCTCATTGTAGGTCCAGTTATCCAGTCTGGCAGCCATCTGTAAACGCTGAAGGTTGATCTTGTGTTTTTCCAACGTAGTGCCACAGATGATCAATTTGTCAACATATGCATAAGTTTCCTGTAAACAATGTTTTCCAATGAATTCATCCATTTTCCTTTGGAAACAAGCAGTCCTATTAGTCACTCCAGAAGGCATCCTAGTAAACTGGTACAGTTGACCCCCAGACTGGAAAGCAGTATAAGGCCTGTCATTGGGATGTAAGGGGATTTGGTGGTATGCACTTTTCAGATCTATTGTACTGAAGTATTTATACTGTGTAAGCTGGTTCACAGTGCTTTCAATGTTGGGCATGGGGTATGCATCTAGCAGTGTATATTTATTGACTGTTTGTGAATAGTCAATAACCATTCTTTTTTATGGTTACTATCCTCTTTCACGACCAATGGTTGTGCCCTCCATGGGGATAGACGTGGCTCAATAATCCCCTCCTTCAATAACCATTGTCTCGTCTTAATGAACTGCTGGTCTGGCTTTGAGAATCTCCACGGTTTGGTTGCGATAGGTTTGCAATTTTTGGATAAGTTAGCGAACAAGGTTGGAGGTTCAACATTGATAGTCGTGAGGGCACAGAATGTTAATGTTGGTTTGCTGCCAACATATTTGATGAGAACACTTTCATGTTGTTCTTGGAAATCAGTACCAAGGATCACATCAGTACACAAATCATTAATTACATTTAAATTAAATTTCCTGTTATCACGTCCAAGAAGGCTGAAATCCACAACACAATATCCTGTAATTTTTGTGGTCTGTGCTCCTGCAGCCATGTGAATTGATCCTGAGCTTCTATGTTGCTTCAGCTTAAGTCTTTTGGCAACATTGTGGCTTATAAAGCTTCTATCAGTACTTCTACTGTCGATTAGGGCTTTCAGTTTATGTCCTTTCAGAAACAAATTAGTGGATACTTTAAACTCTCAGTAGCAGCAGAAAAGATGGCTGAAAGTGTAGGGCCGTTACTATTTGGTATTGACTGAATATCATCGACAATTGCAGCTGAATGAGTGTTGGAATTGCCCGAATGGCACAATTTTATAAAATGTCTGATTTTCAAACTTTTATGGCAAGTTACTTGCCTTGCTGGACACTTTGTGGGTGACATAGATTTCCACAAAACCAGCATCATGGTTTTGTAGCGGCCACACGTGGTTTCCATAGATGTCCCCTCTTCTCTAGCAGCAGCAGTCATAGTAGGTGCGGGAGAATCTTGCTGGACAAGGGCAATAGCATTCTTTTGAGTAAGGTCGAGAGACCGAGCTTGACTGTAAGTGTTCTTTAGGTCTAGTGTCCTATTCTCCAATA
Organism: Euprymna scolopes; assembly: GCF_053919585.1. Lineage (NCBI taxonomy): Eukaryota > Metazoa > Mollusca > Cephalopoda > Sepiida > Sepiolidae > Euprymna > Euprymna scolopes. The sequence goes on from NC_136483.1 coordinate 123,670,991, forward strand.
GCCTCTGTCTAATAGGATTGGACTCCAGACCATTGACGAACGCATCCTGAATAGCCTCTTTATAAACTTCAGTTGTGACTGGTTTGAAGTTACAGTCTTTAGACAATTCTCGCAGAGCTTGTAGGAATTGGTCGATAGACTCATCCGGTTTCTGGCGCCGACTAGACAGAAGATGATGTACAAATATTTCGTTTGTAGGCTTAACATAAACATTCTCCAGTGTCCGTATAGCCTCTTATGTGTCACAATGTTCTATCATCCATTGTCCTGTCTATATTGCCTAACAGGACATTTAATTTATCCAGGCGTTTGAATAACATCCAAGTAATTGTTGAATGTCCAGTACCAAAACTTCCACTTTTAGCGGCGACTTGTGAATTAGCGTCCTGGCTGAATCATTCTGGTTTCAATACCTTATCCATTTGAATAAGTTTTGAATAACTTGTCGAATAAATTGTGGCGAATTACAAGAATAAAGAATACCTTTAGGAGATTTAGGTTTTATTCAACAACAACAAGAACACATGCTATTTATTCAAGATGGCCACTCGGTATATCAAACAAAGGGAGACAAGTTCCTAGAAAGGGGCAGACTACTCTCATTATTATTTTACCACAGTTATTAAATCTACATTCCTGGGAATCATTTAAAATCATCAGAGATTGTAGAAATATTTTTATTAGACATTATTACTTTTAGAGCAATAAAATTAGACAGAATTCATGGGATGACCTGATAGTTTCTGTTTTGGATATGTTATATTCTGATACCAATGTTATATTGACATCTTATAATAAAAAGGTCATTTATTGGTATCATGTAATGGACTGCCTATGGTTGTCAAAAGACTACAAATATTTAGCATCTAACGCTAATAATATGCAGAATGCTCCATCGTTGTTTATATCTTGACATATCAAGTTAAGATTCAGTTCTAGTGAAAACTGCTTATTTTAATAAAACGATCAAAGATAATTTCGTGTTCCATGTATGATTGAGATTCTTCATGGAAATTTTTGATTTTTTTTGTTCAACTTGCTGATTTTAATGAACTAGATTTGAGTGCATTGATATATGTGATTTGAAGTTTAAGAAGGAAAATGTCAACTTTGTCACTTGCCAGTAAAATGTGGAACCGTGCAGTTAATGGAACTTTATTTGTACTTTCTCCTCTGGGTTGACAGCAGTTGAGTCCATGCTGTAATTTCGGTCAATAAATTGTTGAATGTACTTTTTATGAAAGTGGATATATTTTCTTGACTTTATCTGCTGATTAGCAGTAAAATTAAACATTTTTCTTCTATCGACTGTGTCTCTTCACCCTTGGCTTTCCTCTCACTATTTCTTTCTACATTTTTTTTTTTTTTACATATGTAGGACTTTTTTTTTTTTTTGTAGAATAGCAACAATGCATTCTTGCTTTTTATTGGTTCACCTTATTTCCAAACATATCCAAACTTCTTCCCCATCCTGTTGGAGTAGTTAATATTAATTTTTTATTTATGTAACACACACACACACACACACACATATAGATACATGTTCATTTCTTGCAGCAACTCTTTCTTTGTGACTATTTCATTTCCTAAGTTATTCTTGTCACCTTGTTTTCTTAGTTTTTTATCTATTTACAATATATTATTTCTTGATGTTATCGATTAAAAAAAAAAAAAAAAAAATTAAACTATATTAAAACAATAAACTTAAGAATGAGTTTGAATTAACACTTCAAACATTTTCGCATGTTGATAAAATAATTTTCACACCTAAAGTTTATAAAAAATACATTTTTATTCTTTTTCACTTTTTTATATGCAGGTGTTACAGATTACCTGACTACTGAAGTATCCACTTCTAAACAGAAGAAATTTAGTCTTGTGACATTCATTGACTCACCTGGGCTTGTTGATGGAGATATGAAATACCCATTTGATGTCAACCAAGCCATCTTGTGGTTAGGTAGGTTGTTTATCTGTGTTCCTACACAATCAATATTTTCTGGAAGTTTCCTTAACTGATCAAAACAAACTTCTGAATCCTCAATGTCTTGTTTTAAGAATTTTTTTTTAGCAATTAGTTATCAAGTCTTCACATTAAACTCAGATATTTATGATACAGCTATTAAGCAAATTTCAAGATTAAGAGTATTTAACCAGTTTGATATCTTTACTAATTACCTCCCTTTGTTAGCACAGCATTTCTTTTCAGCAATATGCTTTAATGCCTTCATTCGATTCACACTAAATACACACACAAAAAAAAAAATGAGCTGATTTGACTCTTAATTTTCTCAGTCATGACATTTTTTTCTTCTTTTTAGTCATGTTCACCTCAAAGAAGGCATTGGACGCAAGGAGCTACTATTTGTGAGATGAGGGAGATGTTGGTTTACATTACATTTAAACTTTTGCATATCAGTTAGCATTACAAGCATATGCTGTATTTCCGTGGACATCGGCAATATTTCATACCTAATGTGCTTTTATTTGTCGGTCAATTTTTAAAAGAATTACATTGATGGAAAGAGAATAGAATAAGCATTCCAGTTATATTAATTTATTTTGCTTTTATACGTTCAATGTTTTTATGCTCCAAGTTAAAAATGAAAAATAAAAACAGTAAAAATGACTACAGGAAAAAGGGAAACTTTTTCAATGTTTACATATGTTACGTTTGGATACACATGTGCGGGGTCGAATTTGATTGAATATGGCTGAAATTTTACAGGCTATATAAACATACAAGTCCATCTTTACTGGACTTAGATTTATATTTTTACAACCACAGGAAGCCAAGTTACGACCGAGCAGTTGACAAAGAATATTTCCAAATTGATAAGATGAATCAGCATATATCATCCATTTTCATATAAATTTCACTTATTTTCATGTATAATATGTAAATATTTGATAATTATTAGTTGCGCAGAAATTTCTTTAAAATGTTATCTTTTATAGAAATTAAAATCTGCTTAACGGGAAAACTGCTCACTACGCACTTAATGCACTGACCAGTGCTGAGCTGCCTAAATTCAGCATATTAACGAGTTTTGTTTGTATTCTCTTAAAAATAGAAATTTGATTTACTGCTTTCGTTTTACAAGACACATTTTTTATTTTTAGTTTGTCAATTTAAAAATTTATTTTCAAGTTTTTCAAATTTTATTTTCAAACAATACTCTTTTGTTGTTTTTTAACGCTTTTAGTACATGCGTTTCTGTTATCATGGTATTTATAACTTCTTACTTGTTCTTTAGGTAGAATTGTGTTTTTTAATGGTCCAAAAACAAATACATAACAAATAAAAGGTACTTGTGCACTTATGTTACCATGCTGAAATAATAACATTATTATTTAGAAACCCATTCTTAATATGGGGAGGGAAGGGTGTTTTACCTATTCTGTACTTTCCCCTAACAATTAAAAAAAAAAAAAAAAGAAGGATATTGTGAAACTTGAATTTAACTTGAAAATACTATTTGAAAAATAACATGGTAACAAAAGTGCAATTTAAAAATATACAAAATACTGTTAGAAACTCAACCAATAAATGTCACAAGGACATTTATTGGTTGGGTTTCTAATAGTATTTTTTATATTTTTTTATTTTTAACTTGAGACCATTTTTTTAAAATAAACCCGTTGTTTGATTTAACTGAGGATATCTAAAAAAAAAAAAAAAAAAAAAAAAATGACGATGTTTCTTCACCTTTTTATATATAGATAACGTCTTTTTTCCTGAAAATATCCATTTCATTTATAAAAATAAAATATGTAATTGTACTTTTAATTAATAATTTCATTTTTTTTTTTTTTTTTTTTTTTTTTTTAAATATTTATTTAGATAAATTTTCACAAACAGTATCTCGGCACAGTAAAATAACAGGAGAGAAATCACAAAATAAAGTGCATGTGGTTGGGGGCAATTAAAACTCATTACAATGATATTCTCTATCAAACCAACTAATTTTTAGGCATCACGGAAATAAATGCATAAAAAACGTGTCAAGGGTTAGGATTTTAAAATAATGGCGGCCCTTGACACATGTACATTCTCACTATTTTTAAAATCACTTTTAACTAACAAAATATTTGGTTTCCAAACCTAAAAATTAGGCGATAAAGAATTTCATTGTGATGCATTTTGCAAATGTTTACCTTGTTTTTTTCATCCTAAAGGATGACTTCAGCACTTAAGATTACTTTTCTAAAATGTTGTTCTTAACTATTTCGAATGAGATGTGACCTCTTTATTTTTGGACAAGAATATTTATATTTTCAAGCAATCTTAAATGAAAATATTCGTCCCCTGATTTATCGGAGAGGGACCTATGTTTTCAGTGGCGTCCGTGCATCAGTTATTCTGGATAATTGCCAGATAACCATCCATTAGTTTTTCCTGAAATTTTGCCACAAATTGTATTTCATTAAATAGATGTGTACAGTAAAAAAATTTTTTTTTGCAAAAATCCCCGTTGTGTCCCCAAAGGCTCAAAAGAGGTAAAAAATGACACTTTTTTCCCCATAACTTTTGATCCATCCATTAGATTTTTCAGAAACTTGCCAAAATGTGGAGTCCATTGTTCTTAATATAAATTGAGTATGGGTGACCTTGGCAAAATTCTGGTTCACACTCCTTGGCCTAACATTCACAGGAAACATTAGTTGGAACAATTACATTGAGAGCATTGCCAGGACAGCTGCGAAGAAGGTAGACTCTCTCTACCATGCTAGAAAGCTACTAACACCCGAAAGTATCCTGTATCTCTATAAGGCCACCATTCACCCATGTATGGAGTATTGTTGTCATATTTGGGCTGGTGCATCTGCTACTAGTCTCTCAGTTCTGGACAAGGTCCAAAAGAAAGTCTCCAACCTGATAGGCCCTGAACTGTCCATCTAAGCTTCAGCCTCTGTCCCACTGACAAAATAAGTATTTTAATAGTGAATGCTCTGACGAACTGCAATAAGTATTTTAATGGTGAATGCTCTGATGAGCTGCAAGCACTTGTGCCCCCATGATGTAAACACCCTCGACAAACCCGACTAGCAGCTAAATCCCACCCCTACACAGTAGAGATCCCTAGATGTAAGAGAGCTTTCTACTCCAGTAGTTTCTTCCCCAGAACCGCTAGACTTTCCAGGTGCCTGCTTCCCCAACTGTACTAACATGCAGAAGTTCAAGTGTAACATGAACCGACATCTTGTTGCCCAACTCCCTACTTAGTACCCAAGTTGCTTATGCCCCTGATAGTATCTCCCTACACCAAAGTGGCAATGTACCTTGTTTGGGGTGAAAATGTAAAAAAAAAAAAATAACCATCTCTCTGGGACTTTTAGGACTAAAAACACTGACTTTTTCATATTTCTCAAGAACGATATGTATTTCTATATAGTGGTTTTCCATGGTGCTGAATTCAAATATACATGTCTTAAGGTGTGAAACTGCACCGTTTGTCCATTTTCATTGGGATTCGGCATTTCCAGGAGTTCAAAAGGGGTCACAAATACCCCAAAATTGCAAAAAATGACACTTTTTTTACCCCATAATTTTTACCCCATCCATTAGATTTTTCTGAAACTTGGCAAAAATGTGAAGGCAACATTGGCCCTTCACACTTCTCACATTCATCATTTCTTCATGATTTTTTGGTGCGTCATCTCACATGCACGCACGGCTTGTTCACATCTATTGATCCGGTTTCTCATGCAAGAACTATTGATTTTTTTTTGCAAGAAATAGTTTGTCACTTCCAAATAATAATTTGTTATTGGAATTGCATACGTTTCAGAAATCCTTGTGCAAACCTTGCACAAATTGTTACAAATAATGCTGATATAATCCATGCAATCAACTGTGTTACATCCAAATCCAATTGATCATTTCTTCTCATTTCACACTAAAACTGTTCAGTGGAAGATATGATTCACCCTCCTCACAATTGTTCAATTAATCTCATATATTGAATCATTTACTGTTCAGATACAAAATAACACCAAAAGGGTTAATTTTGGATGAAGCAAACTAATTTCAAAATCAGATAGTATGCCAATTCAAATGATTAAAACAAAAGTTCTCTTTTAGAAACTTTTTTATGATTAATATTTGTACTATTTTTACAAGGAAGACTCCATATATCTTCTTGCAAGAGCTTTAATCTGGAAATTTATAACATAAACACACATAAGATATGGTTTTTACTTGAAAAGTTAGTTTCCTTTTAAAAGATGTTTTTCTAAAGTTTATGGGTTTGTTGTGTGAACAGATATTTGACTTTTACTGCAATAAAATGTCATTCTGCACAGCTTTTCATTTCCAAATTTGTTGCTTATTTACAAAACTTCGCTTTAATCAGTTCAATAATTTGTAAACTGAGGTGACAAACTTTTATTCTAAGTTTTTAATTAATAATGGCTGATGCAACAGCAATGCTACATTGCACTGCGCAAAGCATTTGATGCAATATCTTTCAAAGACGAATGAAATCTAATTTTGGCAGAGTTAGGGTTTTAAACTTTTGTTCGCAACTAAAATGGAGCAAACATTTTTAATATGGAAAACTAAGATATTAATAGTAAAAGATAAATGGGAAACTGAATAATTAATAAGATATTTTATATCATAAATATTATAGCTTTAGGATAGTTAAAGTTGTAGACAATTGTATCTTGTTCATTATCTTGGAAAAAAAACTTTGCCTTTTCCCCTTTTTTCACTTGTGCTTTAAAATGTTGAATATGTTTTGATAATTTAAAATGTGTTCCTTTAACAGGAGATCTTGCTGACCTGATTTTTGTGTTTTTTGATCCGATTGGTCAAGCCCTTTGCAAGCGTACTCTTAATCTTGTGGAGAAGCTCAATGAAAAACATGCTGATCGTATGAGATTTTACTTGACAAAAGCTGATGAGGCTGGTTTTGAAAGTGATCGACAGGTATCATCGTATTCAACCATTTCCTCATCTTACTTGTTTGCACTTTCAGCTATTTCACTCTACAGCCTTTTTTCCAAAGAACATTTACCAACATTCTTGATTTAAAAATGCTTTAAAACAGTTTTAACTAAAATTTCTTTAAACCATTTTTAATGTTAACTTTGGGGATATCCTAGGAAATTCCACACTATTTTCAAGCAAGTTATCACATGAAATCATTATAGTCTAGTGTTTTCACAAAAATATTTAAAGCAAATCACCATGGCTATACACACTCAAGAGACTAAAAAATTGGCTATGGTTGATTGAAATATAAAAAAAATGGAATTCTATGCTATGTGATGCATTATAGTAATAAAGGAAGTTTTTTTAACAATTTGTCACAAAATATTACTATAAAATTTTCATTTTTTTTTCAAAATATGTCATTTTATTTTTCCACAAATTTATTTTTAGAAAAATCTTTACAAGCTCTTTGTAGATATCTCAAACTGAATTTTTTTAACATACCAAAAAAACTTTGTAGGTTTATATTGCTGCAATATATTAAAACAAAATACGAAATTTGTTTTGGTATCTCAATTAATATTGGAGTTATGGCTATTTAAAGTTTGTCAGGTATTGCATTTTGTGTATTTACTGCATACAAAGCCAATTTAAGTAACATATAATTGAAGTTAAAAGCTTCAAACAGAGTGAAAATTTTTATAAATATAATGCTGTAGTTTATTAAGAAAAATATTGATGAAAATAATATATCCAGTCTTAACCGTTGGTGAAAATTGAATACCATCACAAAAAGTGTACATAAAAAAATACAGAAGAGCAATTTTGTTTATGTAGGATTTTAACAATTAACACATTGAAACTTATGATTCATGGCATTCAGATTAAGTTAAATCTTTTATTTCATTAATGCCAATATTACCATAAAATCTCTTATTTCTAATATGTAAACGTATCTCTAAGCCTAATTTCGCAGTTGTGCAGGAAAATGGGTCAAATGTATACTTTATGAAAACTTTTGTAAAGATACAACACTTTTAATAATAATTAAATTTTGGATAAGAAAAAAGCTCTTATTTCTTTATTAATATTTGAAGTTTTGTGAGGTGATTCAACTTTTTACAAGTCAAAAAATAAAAAACGTGATTGACATCAAAACCTAGAAGTTTACTATATTAAAGAAAGCCTCAATCAATTTTTAAACAAAAACTTATAAAGTGTTATTTAAGTTTTTAAACACTTTTTAATGCTAAATTTCAAATGTGTAAGGGTAAAATATATTGAATAATATAATGGAATATTTTACTGGCAGTTTCACTTATCTTATGTAGCTTTAATTTTATTATATGCTTCTGTTAAAGGTAATATGTAAAGGGTATGTCATATTCTTTCATCACTTGTTTGAAGATACCAGGGAAATATTTTGACACCATAAGAGATGACGTTATCCATTCAAAGAATTACAGGTTCTCAAATATATATGTAGCAACCGTTACATACGGCCGGAACAAATTTTCGGCAAAGACATTTCATAGCAATCACCGCTTTCAACATGCATGCGTCCAAAGAACTCATAAAGACACAACGTTGTAATTTTCTCATCCACACACATGCAATATAACGACTACATTACACTTTGCATGCAGTAATATGACAAATAGCCCAGAAGTTTCTAGAACTCTCCTATATAAGCTTTTGCACATATAAATTAGTTCAGTCCAGGATGCAGTTTTAGGAGTAAACAATATCGCTGCCGACTCCATCCTTGTGGAGTTAAACCACTTACATAATTTTGCGCGTGTCATACATCTAAATTCTCCACATGGATAGTATCATATAAAATGAGAATTCTTTTCAACAAGTTATTTTGCACTGCTGTTTTCATATGTAATAAACACATCTACTTAAAATGCTTACAAGTTTTAATGACCATTTTATTTTCCCTTCAGAAAATACCCACTTGTTTCCTCCCAACATGAACATTTATAATCATGAATTCTTTGCCTTTTCTACGAGAGCCTCTCAAAGACAAAGTGTAATGAATTCTTGTTGCAAAGACCTTGATGTTAAAATAATTTGAATTACTTTTTCTTAAACATGTTAATAAATGTTATTTTATCCCAGTAGAGCGACTTCGAGTCAAATGTCATTATTTTTCTGAAGTTGTTTGCAGCTTTTAAATTTATGTGAATGTGACTCAGTGGAAACTTACAGAAAGTCTGAGATCTCGCTGTGAAATTTATCTTTAATGGTCCCAATGACACTCTACCACTTTCGACTTATAGATATTCCTGCAATAATGATCTCTAATAATGATGAACTGGTGAATGCTGACTCACAATCCACAGTCCTATAGATATAACAGGAATCTCTTTTGATTAAAATATGTTCCAAAATAAAAATCAGGCAAAATTTTTAAACATGGAAAGTTAGCATGAAAGTTTTAATATTCAGAAAAAAAGTGAGAAGACAGAGAGAAAAAAACAAGAGGAACAAGAAAGAAATAGAAGATAAAAGAAAAGAGAGAAAAAGAAAATTCTAAATGGTACCAACAGAAAAGTTGGCTTTGTGGCTATGAACTAAAAAAGGCATTGTTCTGCTTTCCTTGTTTGTTGTTTGGGGGTGATATAACGTGGACAAAAGATGGTTTCAGAACTATTAGCAAAATGAAAGATAGAACTGAAAAGCATGAGAAGTCAAAGAAATGCATTGACAATGTAGTTTCCCTATCAATTTTGGGGACCGTAAATATTAAAGAAAAACTTAGTGAGGCCTACAGACTTTCAATCAATCATCGTAACATGAATATTAAGAAGAACCGTGAAATTTTATCTAAAATAATAGATTGTATTTTCTTTTGTGGGAACTTTGAAGCTCTCTTACAAGGACATGATGAAAAAGATGATTCAGTAAAGCCAGGTGTATTTAGAGGATTTTTAAATTTTGCATCTAAATTAGATCCAGATTTAAAGAATGACTTAGAAACCAGTAGTGTCTTCAAAGGTGTTTCCAAGATCATTCAGAATGACATACTTGACTGTCTTTTACAAAATATACCATGATGAAGTAAGGGCAGAAATTAGCAAAGCTTCCTTTGTAGCTGTCATGGCTGACGATACAACAGATGTGTCTGAACATACACAAATGATCATTGTTTTACAGTACGTCTTGGATGAAAAAATACTTGAACACTTTTAGAGATTCTTTATTCCAGAAAACCAAACCGCTGATGGGATATCAAAATGTATTCTACAACAATTAGATATAATCCTTCAAGGGAATCGACAAAAACTGATAGCTCAGATATTTGATGGTGCAAATGTCATGAAAGGCAAAAAAGCTGATCTCATCCCAGCTGTGCTATTAAGAAAGTGCTCAGCCGAAGTAGCTCCAGTTCTCTCCAAACTCTTCAACAAATGCCTTAATGAATCATGCTTTCCAGGCTGTTGGAAAACCGCTTCTGTGGTACCAATATTCAAGAATTCTGGCGAAAGAACTGACCCATCAAATTATCACCCCATTAGCCTCCTCCCACTTTTCGCCAAAATATTTGAGACCATAATTAACCATGCTCTAGTCTGGCACCTTACAGATGCTAAACTTCTGACTGACCAACAATATGGATTTAGACAAACCCGTTCCACAGCTGACATTCTCACTGTAATCTCTGAATGTATATACCATTCACTGGATAAAGCGGGGGAGGGCAGAGCGGTAGCTCTAGATATATCTAAGGCTTTTGACAGGGTTCCTCAGGAAAATTAAATCATACGGTATCACTGGTAGAATACTTAGCATAATTGAATCCTTCTTAGACAAGAGAAAAATCCAGGTTGTCCTTGACGGTCGAACATCTAAACAGTGTGATATAAATGCGGGAATGCCTCAGGGGTCTATTCTTGGACCTCTATTGTTCCTGATATTTATTAATGACCTCCCCGACAAAACTGCCTCTGAGATGGGTATATATGCTGATGACACTACACTCTATAAAAGGCATGACAGGAAAACAAATGAACACATATCTAAAGAAATGGCAAAAACACTAGAGGATGACCTCCAATCTGTAGTGGAATGGGGACATAAATGGATGGTCACATTCAATGCTGCCAAAACCAAACTGGTTTCCTTCAATAACTACAAGAAACCTTCTCTGCCACCAATAGCAATGGCCAGTGACTCCCTGTCTGAGAGTACATCTTTCAAACTGCTTGGCCTAACGTTCACAGGAAACATGAGCTGGAACAATTATATTGAAAACATTGCCAGGGCCGCTGCAAAAAAGGTAGGCTCTCTCTACCATGCTAGAAAACTACTGACGCCTGAAAGTATCCTGTATCTCTATAAGGCCACCATTCGCCCATGTATGGAGTATTGTTGTCACATCTGGGCTGGTGCGTCTACTACTAGTCTCTCGCTCCTAGACAAGGTTAAAAAAAGAGTCGCCAATCTGATAGGCCCTAAACTGGCATCTAAGCTTCAGCCTCTGTCCCATCAACGAAACGTTGCATCCCTCTGCTTGTTCTACAAGTATTTTAATGGTGAGTGCTCTGACGAACTACAGACACTTGTGCCCCCACGTCGCAGACACCCTCGACAAACCCGACGGGCAGCTAAATCCCACCCCCACACAGTAGAGATCCCTAGATGCAAAAGATCCTTCTACTCCAGTAGTTTCTTCCCCAGAACCGCTAGACTCTGGAATTCCATTCCAGGATCATGCTTCCCTAACTGTACTGACATGCAGAAGTTCAAGTGCAACGTGAACCGACATCTTGCTGCCCAAATCCCTACATAGTGCCCCCGTAGTTGCTGACCCTGATAGTAGCCCCCTACACCTGAGTGGCAATGTGCCTTGTTTGGGGTGAAAATGTAATAAAAAAAAAAAAAGCTGATGTTCAGGCGAAAATAAAAACAGTTTATAGTAATGCACATTTCACTCACTGTTATGCGCATCAACTTAATTAAATAATGAGGAATGCAGCAAGCATTACACAAAATGCTAGAATATTTATCTCTAACATTTTGGCTATTCCGACTTTCGTTTCTAGATCACCGCAGCGTCTGTCCATTCTCAAGAAGTATCTGGATGTAAGCATTCCACGTCCATCCGCCACAAGATGGAACTTTAACATACGGATCATAAACAGAGTTCATGAAAATGTTCAAGCATTAAAAAACTGTCTCGCTGAAATTCAGTCAACATCATATGTAGATGAGACCGTTGCAGAAGCGACAGGAATTCTGAAATATTTGAACGATGAAAATTTCATATTTTGGTTGGAACTATTTCATCAAATTATGTCTCATGTTGAAATTATTTATAATCAAATGCAATCTCGGGAAATTAGCATATATAAAGTCAATGAATACATAACAAATTTCAAAACTGCTATTTTAGAGATAAGAAACTCCAAATACTGTGAAAATCCTTCACAAACACTCAAGACCGAAGCTAAAGAACTGTGTGGCTATATATCTGTTGATATAACGGACAGATATTCTTCAACTAAACATTTAATACTTGCTAAATTGTTTAACAAGAAGCACTTTGCCAGTTTTAAGAAAGAACTGCCTACAGAAGAGATATTCTTGACAACTGAAGCATATCCCATGATTGACAAAGAAAAGCTTCAAACTGAGTTAAAAATATTTTGTAGTAGGTCAGATACAAGGGGTGTGCAATAAGTAATGCCCCTGGCTCACTTCCAGTTGTCTGATCTAGCTAAAATTTGCATGTGCAATGATTTATATCTCTACGGGTTATGTGACAAATTACAGCTCCGAACTAATTGTGGTTTCTCTTTTACAGGTGTTTGAACTGAGTCAGGTGTGAAATGGAGCCTGTTGAATGTTGAGCAGTGATCCGGTTTTTGTATTTGAAAGGACGCACACTACAGGAGACTTTTAATGAAATGAAAGAAACTTATGATGATAATGCCTCATTATATGACCTTGTAAAACGCTGGCATCGTGAATTCAAACATGGCCGGAAGTCTGTGAAAACAGCTACCAAACCTGGTCGCCCCCCTCTCCCCCCTTCTGCCATTGATGAGGCATCTGTCCGTCAAGTTGAGGCTGCCATTTTGGAAGATCGGCGCATTACTATCTGCCAAATAGCCCAAGATGTCAAGATTAGTCTTGTATCATTCATAACCATTTGCATAAGGTGTCTGCCAGATGGATTCCCAGGTTGCTCACACCATTCCAGAAGCGAGAACACGTCGAGTGCTTGAGGATGAATTTGGAGATGTGCCAAGAAGATGAGTCAAAGTTTTTCAAAAGACTGATTACACAGGATGAAACCTGGGTCCATCACTATGATCCAGAGACCAAAGCCCAGTCAATGCAGTGGAAGCATTTTTTTTTTTTACATAGGCAGCACCACTTATCAAGGCCCAGAGGCCACTCGAGGATAAGGGTTAAAGAGTCTACAGTAGAAATTGGACAATATAGTAACCATTAGTAATGGAGATTCGGTAAATTTGTTAACTTATATGGAACGGCTCATCAAAAACTTATTTACGTTAGACTTGAAGACAACCATATTGTAGTCAGCTGGAAAGCAGAAAAACTGAAGACAATTCTAAAAAAGAAGCTTTGCTCATGGAATCTACATTTAGGTTTAAGCACAGATAAAGAGTGGGGGGAATTAGTGATAGTGTTTTCTGCTAGACGGGTGTTTTTTGTGAAAGTTTCGCGAGGGGGGGACCATAGAATGAAGCTCAGATAAGCACTTGCTATGAAAATAACGATAAAGCAGAGACAAACTCGCAACATCTCTTCTGTGAGAAAGAGGTTACAGGAAAGAGAAAAGAACATTCCCCACAAGGCTTCGAAGTCTATTTTGAACTCTATCAAGGCAGGATAAGTCCTTTCTAGCAGCTCCTGCCCAGATGTGGCAACAATAGATATAGAATTGCATCAGCAGTGAGATATCTACTGGATTGATAGGATCCCACCATTTTTCCAACGGCCTTGGAAACAATTACTGTATGTGTTCGATTTAAGATCAGGAGTAAAGGTCAAGCCTAGAAGCTTGTCAAAACATGAGGCCTCCCCAAGACGAGAGCCATTCATTTCAATTGATGCCAGATGGGGATCAGAGCATTGATGATGTCAAGATAAAAGCTTGGTTTTAGATGCATTAAAAGTAACAAGCCACCTCTTTCCCCATTGTACCACTTGCTCAAGATCAGAGGAGAGAGAATCAGAGAGAACTTGGTCGTTTACGGTCTTAGATGTGCTGCCATAGATAGTAGTGTCATCAGCATAGATGTCTACGAATGATGTAAGGATGTGGTTTGGAAGATCATTAATATAGATCAGGAAGAGAGTTGGACTTAGGATGGACCCCTGAGTGACTCCAGCATTAATACTAAGAGCTTTTGATTTCTGCCCATCAACCACAACTCTTATGAACCTATCAGAGAGAAATGATTTAATAATTGAGAAGACATTTCCAGCTATACCGTAGCTGGAGATCTTGTGAAGTAAACCTTTATGCCATACTCTATCAAAGGCCTTTGATATGTCAAGAGCAATTGCCCTAGAAAGGTAGCCTCCATCGAGAGATTCGCTAATCCTGTGAGATATAACTGTAAGCACATCTGCTGTAGATTTAGCAGAACAAAAACCATATTGCGTGTCACTAAGAAGGTTATTTTTGCTGAGATGGTTGATCACTTCTGTATTTAACAGATTCCAGCAACTTACTCATGACGCACTGGAGACTTATTGGCCTGTACTGTGAGGGAGATGAGTGATCACCTGAATTCTTAAATACAGGGCATACTGATGAGATTTTCCAGAGTGACGGGAAGCAATTCTCCTTAAGACAACGTTTAAACAGTTTTGTAAAGATGGGCACAAGTTCTCGTTGAAGTCTTTTGAGTACTATAATTGGAATACTGTCAGGGCCGGTTGCTTTACTGGAATCATGGTTTTTGATTAGCTTGGCAACATCACGTACAGATATTTATATATCACATAGCATGTTTTCTGGTACAGGAGGAAATATTGGAGGCTGGCAGCCTTGGTTGCAGAGGTTAGAATTAGCTGCAATTGGCTTTGTCTGATGCTGACAAGATTGCCTCAGGTCCATTTATGAGAGTTGGGATAGAGAACACGCTTCTATTCAGGACTCTGTTTGCTATTTGCCAAAACTGGTGGGAACCAAGCCACTGCTCAGCTACTTTGGACTTGATGGACTGAGCATACAACTCTCTTGTTTTCTTTATTACTTTTTTACAGTGGTTGCTGGCAGTTCTGAAAGCAGCTTTAGTCTCAGTACATCTATTACGTTGGAAGCAATGATTTCTATGCGCAATGGCAGCAGCACATTCCGGAGAGAACCACGGCTGGCTGTTTGGTTTTTGCTTGAATTTTTTCAAGGGTATGAAACGGTCTATACCTACAATTACCCATTCTGTCAGGTCTGATACTATAGAGGACACATCCTTTTTAAACATGAAACACAGAGGTAGATCTGATATAAATGTGCGGAAGCTATCCCAGTCAGCCATAGAGTATCGATATACTGTACGATGGAGAGGTACATCTAGGGACTTATTACATTTCATTTTTATCTTAACTGATACAACTGAGTGGTTGGAAGATCCAAGAGGCGACAGAACAGAAACTGAACATAGTTCAGGGCAAGTTGTGAGAAAGAGGTCTAGGAGACTTGCATACTGGCCGTCAGTATCTGGAACACGGGTGGGTTCGTGAACAATCTGAGTGAGGTCATAAGCAATGGAGAAATCATGACAGAACCTTCCCTCATCATCGGTCTTGTTTGAGTGAGTTAACCATTCCACATTGTGAACATTGAAGTCTCCACAGACATAAATATTAGCTGAAGGATAAGCATGGTCAATTTTCTCAGATATGTTTTTAAAGATAGTAACTCCGCTGTTGTGGGGGCGATAGAGAGCAAATATAAATGCAGTAGTTTGAGCAAGTGCAACCCAGAAGCACATATAGGGTAAGTTAGGATCTTCTCTGGAGATGTCCCTACCACATGGAAAGCCATCTTTTATATAGGCACATATTCCATGGACTCACCACCTCCAAAGAAGGCAAGGGTGCAGCCCTCTGCTGGCAAGGGCATGCTCACAGTTTTCTGGGACCAGGACGGAGTAGTGATGACAGATTTCTTAGCAAAGGGTATCACAATTACAGGAGCCTATTATGCTCCACTTTTGAGGAAATTAAAGGAAGCTATCAAAATCAAGAGGCGGGGCAAGATCAGCAAAGTACCCTACTCCTGCAGGACAACGCTCCGGTCCACAATTCACATGTCGCCAGATCAGAAGCATGGGCGAGTGGTTATGAAATCCTGCCCCATCCTCCCTACTCTCGTGACATTGCACCCTCCGACTTTCACCTCTTCCCAGCCATGAAGTTGTTTTTGAAAGGAAAGCGTTTCCCAAATGATGCAGCCTTGATTTCTGAAGTCACGTCGTGATTGGAGGACCAACCTGGTGTGTTCTACAAAAACAGTCTCCAGAGCTGCATCAAACGATGGGAGAAATGCATGACTCTGGGTGGTTCCTATGTAGAGAAAGACTAATAACTGTGCCAAGTTTCGTTGCTCTACTGCTTTGGGAAGTGGGTCAGAGGCATTACTTATTACACAATTGATATATAAGTGAAGTTGAAGTCCAATCTAAACAAATTCAAAGTCCAAGGGGCAGGAAAGCGGTTCAATCAGTACACACACACAGACACGCCACCAACATGATCCAGCGTACACAATTACCAACCGGCTGATCTTTCCTCACTACTTGCCTTCCAAAACGACCTGAATTTATAGTTGTCGAAGACCAACTGATTTGCATATATGCACAAGATTTTGTGAGAGTTTCCGAGATCATACCATTACAAAACGTTGTCGGCGCCATTTTGGAATTCTTTTCTTATCCTAGCTTCGCAGCAATGACAAAGCACACACGCACACCTAGGTCGTTTGAACGGTAAGCCCTCATTTTCACAGCTTTTGCCACAGCACGCTCCTCATATCTATGAGTATTGCAAAGTAATTGATCTCCTGAAATTTATTTTGGAAAACAATTTAAATGATGTTCTTAGTGAAATCACAAAACTCATAAAAATTATCTTGACAATTCCCATGACTACATCTGAAACAGAACGTTGTTTTTCAACCCTGAAAAGAATAAAAACTTTTCTAAAGAACACCATGGGTTGCGAAATACTAAATGAACTTGCAGTGCTTTCAATTGAAAAAAACGTTCTTCAGCAGTCATTCAGAAGTTAAGGAGAAAGTTATCATTTTTTTCTCACAAATTAAAACAAGGAGAATGAAGTTTACTTTCAAATGAATGTAATAAGTAAAATATTTAAAATATTTACATCTACGAGGGGTGTATGAAAAGTTTTAAGCATCAGAAAAACTAAAAAGAATGAGTTTTGATAATTTAATTTTCAACATAGCCCCCTCATTGGCTGAACACTTGCTGCAGCGATGCTGAAGCCCTTTTATCCTGGTGTAGAAGAATGCCTTTGTTTGGGACTCAGGAAACTCATCGACTGCAGCTATAACGTTATTATCACTTGCAAAATGGCAACCAGCCAAGGTTTTTTTTCATTTGGGGGAACAGATGAAAGTCAGAGGGGGTCAAGTCTGGTGGATGAGGAACAATTTCGAATTCACAATCATGAATCGTTGCCATGGCAACCACTGAAGTGTCAGCTGGTGCATTATCGTGGTGGAAGAGGATCCCTCTTGTGAGCATTCCTGGCCTTTTTTCTTTGATTGCTTCCCGTAGGTGCTTCAGTTGTCCAGAATAATGCTGTCTGGTCACTGTGTATTCGATCAATATGACACCCTGGGAATCCCAGAAAACCGAGGCCATGATCTTACCAGCCGAAGGAACGGCCTTGGCCATTTTGGGGGTCAGAGATGACATGTGCTTCCACTGCTTTGATTGTTCTTTGGTTTCGGGTTGGTAGTCATGAACCCAGCTTTCATCCATAATGATGAATCGAGCAAGGAAATAGTCTTCATCAGCTTCAAAAAGTTCAAGATTTCTCTTGGACACAGTGCACCTGGTGCGTTTCTGTTTAGCTGTCAACAGACGAGGGACCCACCTTGCAGAAACCTTAGAGAATCCCAGTTCTTTGGTCAAAGTTCTGTCTGCTTGCTCAATGGATATCCCAAGTCTCTCTGCTATCTGAAGGCATGATATTCTACGATCTTCCATGCACATCTGCAAAGCAAGGTCAAGGTTATCCTTGGTTGTTGCAGTTGGGGGGTCTTCCTGACCTTGGGGTCCTGGATGTGACCTTAAACTATATCCGATGGTGAGGCCCCATCTTGCGGGCTTGGGGAGTGTGGAGCCACCCTTTAATTGCCATTGCTCCCAGGTCCACTCTGACCCGGAGTGGTAGTACCTGTTAGGGTCCCAACTATGGGTTAAATAGAATCCGACTTAAAAAACAAATATACTCCATTACGTCTTTCAAATGCAGGTACTTGATGACTGCACGATTTTCTGTTTTCTCCATTTTTCACTAAATTCTTGACTCGCGCTTATTCAAAAATCTGAAAAAAATAAGAAACATGATAGAATTTCAAAAAATGTCAAGAATACAAAAAATCATGGGGTTCGTCATGCATCAACGCTTCTTCTACACGATGCTTAAAACTTATCATACACCCCTCATATTTAGGATTCCTTTAAGTCATTGTATTTTTATACGTGTGCATACACATAAATTATGTATATTTTTGTGTTTGTTTTATTTTTACACAATATCAAAACAATAGGTATATTTTTTTAAAACAGCACCACCACTAATCTTAGACACAAGCCGCCACTGGACATATATGAACTAATTTCTCTTCCCATCAAGGCCATCATAATTTTAATAAAAATAAATTCACTATTAGAAAATGGATCATTAGAATTTCCAAATAAATACATAAATACATTGTCTTAGTGATTAGGCAACACTTGCTTCACCATAAAATTTGTCATTACCGTGTTTCTTTTTTCATTGCTTTTCAAACTTTCATCTTTAGATTTCTGTGTTTCAAAGTATACCACCTCTGATTCCTTGTTTGCAATGATTCCCAATATTTACACATAATTCTTATTAATTAGTTGTATTACTAATGAAATTTCAATTGTTTGTTTTTCAATTAATGATTACTTGTGAAGCATGATATTGTGTTTATATGTTTATTTCTTATCATATTCTATTGTTAATCGTCATTGAATTTGTATATCTATGCTAGTTCTGCTGATCATGTTGACACAAGTGAATATCTTATTTGTCATTAGAGTGTTATACAAATTAGTTTTTTGACAAAAATTAATGCATTTGTCTTGTTTAAATAAAATTATGAAAAAAATTATCTAATTATTAAAAAAATATAGATGCAATTGTCTTAAAGTTTTGATTGATTTATTTTTGTCATAGAAGAATAAGATTTAAACATTTTTTATAAGAATATAAACATTCTTGCGTACTTACTTAACCATTAACAAATTTTAACCCAATATTCAAATTTTAAGCATAGTATAAAAATAAGCTGAAAATCTTTCATAATCTAATTGTAAAGACATATTGAATCAAACAATTTGTTTCATTTAAAATTACTTTAATACTTAATATATATAATGATATTAATGAGAAAAATTTCTTTTTCTTAAAATATCAATTTGTATGAATGGCTGATGTCAATTATCTGCCTATTTTGTTCTTTTTCTTTTAGCGTGTCATGATGCAAATTGTTCAAGAATTGTGCAAAAGACCAGGACTTAATAGAACTGGTTTTGATATGCCAACTATATATATTCCATCCCTGGGTTCAAAGGTTAGTCTTTCCCTCTCTGAATTAGTGTTGGGACGATTCCTAATTTTTATACGATTCTGATTCCGATTCCAGGAAAATATTGATTAACGATTCCGATACCAAGTACGATTCCGATTCCGAGGGAATTATTGTTTTGAAATATACCAGGTAGTTTTATACTTATGGTCGGTAGTTCCCAAATATGGTCCCTAACTTTGGAAGAGATATTTTATGTCTACACCGTCGTGTTTTGGTTTAAATAAAATTATTATATAGTAAACTAAACGGAAAAATTAGCAAAATTTATTTTAGAGAAAATTTATTTTACTTAATTGGAATACAGAAAAAAAAAACCCAAAGAAAATGGAATTTATCCTTCAGAGCAAAAACAAATAAAATAGAATTTATATAACAGAACAAAAACAAGAAAATTAGAGAATAAATTAAAACGATTCATTATTTTGGTCCTCATAATTTACAGATTTAATGAATTAAATAAAAAAAAAATAAAGCAGAAGAGAAAGAAAATATATACTAATTAAATATAAAAAAGATAAATATTTAATTTAATAATTTATAAATGAACGTGCCTAATGAAAAAAACAATATACCACGTGACATGGCGCTGTAGATACAAAATAACCCTTCCAAAGTTAACGACCATATTTGAGAAATACCATTAATCGAAAGTTTTTGTGTTTTATACCAAAAGGTAGGTATAGCGAAAAGTTACAATTAAAGAAATTTCAAAAACGATTTTTTGTTTGGCTATTGATAGTTGTATTTGTGACGGCAGTTCTTCAGACCTCCATAATTCACAAAGAGTAGTTAACACCTATTGTTTTTTCTTACTTTTTCATTGCTTTTACACGTTGTTTCTAACGTGAAGAATAAGTTTAGCCAAACTAATTTTGAAATAGGGTATATCAAAGGAACACGTATAAAAATGATACCACTATAAAAAAACAAATGAAATACTAGATAAAATTGAGCAAACATAATTACCAAAATTACAGAAAAAGATAAAAAAAAAAAAAATGAAAAAAAAAATGGTGAAGTTTGTTGAGTGAAATGAATTATTGAAAGAAAAGTAATTGAACTAATAGAAATGTTAAATAAAAAAAATGTCACATTTCAATATTTTTTTAATAATTAAATTCTCAGGGTTGTCGAAATTAAAAATTAAGTGATTTTTTTTTAATTAGACTTATTTCGAAGCTTGTTACCTTGAAAAATACATTTTAAACCCTGCTTTTTTTTTTTTTAAATAAATTGAAAAAAAAAAAAACGCAATGAAAAAATTTAATTGATAATTGAAACTTTAAAAACATATTAAACATTGAAAAATTACTTATCTCTCAAATTAACGTCCAATAAAGTAGATCCAGTCTTCATACAGGAATTCGGTTATAATAAATATATCTTTCCCAAACTTAAAAATCAAATCATATTTATTTTTTTTTTTTTTTTTTTTTTGAGAGAGAGTGCTTTAAAATCGCCGGGGAATGCCGCTTAAAATTTTTAAGAAATAAATTTTAGGAGTTTAGTGCCTTTCAAAGACGGTTATCATAATTTATTATCATCATTTAATTTCCTTTTTTTCCTCCTCCCACACCTTTCCACGTTGTTCAGTAGTTAACAAAAAAAAACTTATAGAATTTAATTTTTGAAACCAATGTATAAAAGTTTACATAATGAAATGCAAATATGCATTTTCTTTTGAATTTTTTTTTTTTGGTTGACTGTGTTCAATTCACACATGGTTGATGCGGTTCAATATTGCTAAACTATAAGTCTTAAGTAAAATTCTATTTATAAATACTTTTTAAAATGAAATTATTTAATTAATCGTAAATATTATTTAGACATAAAAATTAATTGATTACAAAACCTTTTAAAAAATATATATTAATTTCTTTTTCGTTCGGCAAAAAACTGCGCCAAACACTTTTTTTTAATTTTCAATTTAAAATTCTAGAAAAAAGATTATATTATTCTGCTTTTAATATAATCAAATTCAGGGTTTTATCTTTCTGGAGAAAAAAAAAAAATAAATAATGGATTTTATTTCAATGAAATTAAAAAAAAAAAAAAAAACTTGACTGAATTGAATTAATTACCCTTAAATTAACGAAGGGGTTATTTAATAACTTTAGGTTTGAAAGAGATAGGTATGGGGTCGATTTTTTTGAAACTTCAAAAGAAGCCAACTACTGTCAAAATTTTGCGAAATAATACGTGATCAATTTCATTTTAGAGATATTTCTTTCAAAAGCCTTCTTTTAAAAAAAGAAAAAAAAAGTATATTGTTCTATTAAACCTTTTACTGTTTAAATAATTTGACTTTGCTCATTTTATTTTAAGAAAATATAAGTTGAAAAAGCATTTTCATTCACTATTAGAAGATTTGTCAGTAAAAAAAAGTCGCCAAAAAGATAAGCGTTTTTTATTTTTTATTTTTACTCGGAATGTAGAGCCCTGCATACTTCTTTTCAAGTTAACCCCTTAGTAGTTTTGATTACAATAGATCTGAATGAATGAACCTTGTAAGGGAGGGGCACTAAGCATTGCCCTGTTAATAATGAATTTCTTTGGTTTCTTTTTATAACATGCTACATTTCTCTCTTGCGGTTAGAAATATCAGGAAATTTATTTCTTTTTTTCAACATCAGACTAAAAGAATCGTAATGAAGGAATCGGAAAATTAAGGTATTTTTTAACGATCCGATTCCGATACCTCCCAAAATACACAATTCTTACGATTAATGATTCCGATTCCGATTAATCGTCCCACCACTACTCTGAATATTTACTCTTAATTGTCTGAAATGCTTTTAATTTCCTTTTTATAATTACTGCCACATTTAATCCTCATACAAGTTTTTTATTCTTTTAACTGTCTGTTTTGTTTTGGATTTGTTTTTGTTTTTTACATATTCTTAAAGTTAATCTTATAGCATGAATTTTAAAATCATTATTTTCACTCTTTTCCTCTCTATTTTAAATGATTGTATTATTTCTATATGCAAAATAAATGGAAAAGTGGGTGAACTGCAAAATGTAAGACAAGTTGAAATCTAAGACACATCAACAGATTAATATTACGTTTCTTTAATGATAGAAACATTGACAAAATGAATAGAGATGATATTTTCATATCAGAGGAATATGAAAGAAGAGGAAGGAATAGAAACAAAGGGTAGTGGACATTAAACGGGGTGGAGGGGGAGAAAGTTATAATTTAAGACGACAGTAGTTCTGTGGCGATAAACATGTAACAGTCGTTATATCAAAGAAACAGAGGACAGAAAAAACTCAACTTGCTTTCTTTTCTCCTTTTCTGGCCTCTGTAACATTTTGTCTCTGCTGTGATATCACCAACGTCACTTGAACACCTGCTTTTATGAACACTGTCCATACCTCAAACAAATGCTTCTCTCATCACGTCTCCAACACCACTCTTCCGAACACCCCTTCTTCTCCGAACACACATACTTTTGTTTGTATTGCGACATCACTTTGCACAGCTGGCTTGGTCATTTGCATATTTTTATGTGGCTGCAGTTGCTCTCAGCTTGAGCAACTCTGTTCCAAATAAGTTGTTGATTTGAACTTGAGAAGTAGGTGGTAGAAGGGGAAAATGGGAAGCCAAAGGGAAAGACAAAAGATCTGAGGCAATATGATTTTTCTGTAGAAGTAGAGACTGGAAAGCATTCTTATTCTATTTGCTTTAAATTCTGAAGACTAAAAAGAAAAAAATAATAAATTGAATATAAAAAAAAATAATAAATTGAATATAAAATAAATGGAAAAAAAATAATAAATTGAATATAAAATAAATGGAAAGGGTATGAATTTTTGATGTGTTGTATTGACAAATTTCAAACTCATATATCTAAGGACATCTTGGCTTAAATATAACATGTTTTTAAGGATAGTTTAGAAGAAAATATATTAAACTATCATACCATGATAATTTAAGAATTTTCTTTTATGGAGATAAACATTTTATATAAAATATAATAAGCTAATAAAGATGAATAAGATAATCATAGAACTACTAATTAAATATATTAAATGTATGTAAATAATGATACCAAATATGATAAGATATAATTAGATTTATATTTTAAATGAACCATGAAGGTAAGTATGATGCAAGGGGCGTGAAATAAGTAATGACCCTGACCCATTTCCAGTTGTCTGATCTAGCTAAAATTTTGCATGTGCAATGATTTATATCTCTACGGGTTATGTGGCAAATTACAGCTCTGAACTAATTGTGGTTTCTCTTTTACATGTGTTTGAACTGAGTCAGGTGTGAAATGGAGCCTGTGATCCGTTTTTTGTATTTGAAAGGACGCACACCACAGTAGACTTTTGATGAAATGAAAGAAACTTATGGTGATAATGCCCCATCATATGACCTTGTAAAACGCTGGCATCATGAATGGCCGGAAGTCTGTGGAAACAGATCCGAGACCTGCCATTGATGAAGCATCTGTCCATCAAGTTGAGGCTGCCATTTTGGAAGATCGACGCATTACTATTCGCCAAATAGCCCAAGATGTCAAGATTAGTACAAGGTCTGTGGAAACTATCATTCATAACCATTTGCATATGCATAAGGTGTTTGCCAGATGGATTCCCAGGTTGCTCACACAATTCCAGAAGCGAGAATGCGTCGAGTGCTCGAGGATGAATTTGGAGATGTGCCAAGAAGATGAGTCAAAGTTTGTCAAAAGACTGATTACACAGGATGAAACCTGGGTCCATCACTATGATCCAGAGACCAAAGCCCAGTTAATGCAGTGGAAGCACTTGGACTCACCACCTCCAAAAAAGGCAAGGGTGCAGCCCTCCGCTGATAAAGTCATGCTCACAGTCTTCTAGGACTAGGACGGAGTAGTGATGACAGATTTCTTGGCAAAGGTTACCACAATTACAGGAGCCTATTATGCATCACTTTTGAGGAAATTAAAGGAAGCTATCAAAATCAAGAGGCGGGGCAAGATCAGCAAAGGTCCACAGGACAACGCTCCGGTCCACAACTCACATGTCGCCAGATCAGAAGCACGGGCATGTGGTTATGAAATCCTGCCCCATCCTCCCTACTCTCATGACATTGCACCCTCTGACTTTCACCTCTTCCCAGCCATGAAGTTGTTTTTGAAAGGAAAGCGTTTCCGAGATGATGCAGCCTTGATTTCTGAAGTCACGTCGTGATTGGAGGATCAACCTGGTGTGTTCTACAAAAACAGTCTCCAGAGCTGCATCAAACGATGGGAGAAATGCATAACTCTGGGTGGTTACTATATATATATATATAGAGAGAGAGAGAGAAAGACTAATAACTGTGCCAAGTTTTGTTGCTCTACTTGCTGTGGGAAGTGGGCCAGGGGCATTACTTATTGCACACCCCTTGTAATATATCTCACATAATGTAATATTTAATTGAAGAGTGATAAATAAGAGCATATAATTATATTTTATAATTAGATGTGGAGGAAAAATTAAATATTAAATTAGAATAGGGGATAGTTAATTGAAATATTATAACTTCTGTATTGATCGCAATGTTTCGACATGCTAAATTGGGAATGTTAAATTTAATAATCATAATACAACAAAAGTATTTATAGAATTAAAATCCCAAATATTGACCTAAAAATCCACTGTATATCTTGAAACAAGTGATTGTTATAAGATTGATGTGTTGATTCAAAAGTAAAAACACTAGTTATAATAAGGTATATCTATGGAATTGAACATTAATTATAGTTAATCAATTTAAAAAAAAATTTTTTTAATATAAACATATATATGTATACACACATTAACTAAACGTCCATAATTTTTTTTCAGAATTTACAGGTTAAATTTTTAAAAAAGGAATGTAAAGTGTAGGAGAGGGTAAAGTAAAGGTAAATGCGAAATAAATGTAATATATAATATTAGCATGAGTGCCCGGCGTTGCCCGGGTGTTTTGAAGTGTATGCTGAGCAAAAAGAAAAGGTCAATTTTTTTAACTTTGACCCCTATTATGACCCCTTAAAATTTGTTTAGGGCTCAAATCAAGTTATTAAGTTAGATCCATGTCCAATTTATATCTAAAATTTCAAGTGTTTAGACCCACAATTGTAGGAGGAGTTTGGTAGGGTTCTCAAATGTTAAATAGTTGAACTTTGACCCCTTAATCGCAAAATTTCTGCCCGAAAACCGATCACATCGATTTTCCCAAATTTCAGTACCCTGTATATCAAATTTCGAGTCTGTAGGCTTAAAATTGACAGAGTTATTGTGTAGGGAAATGTACACAGACACATACACACACACAGACACTTTCACTTTTATAGATATATAGATTATGTCTAAATACTATTAAGAATTCTTAAATAATTAAAAGTAAAATAGGAATTAGATTTCATTTAAACATTAATCTGACTAATTAAAAAAACGTGATCAGGATAAGGGGAATGAGGATCTATTGAATGTTAAAATTATACTTAACTATGAAACTAGTTTGAGAAATGTTCATTAATACTAAATTGATTAGTTAAAATATGTGCAATGTGAACTTTAAAATATTACTTTCCAAATAATTATTATAATAATATTGATAAATTAAAGATAAAATAAATGTAAGTATAAGAACTAATTAATTTATAATTCGATATTAGCAGAAATTAATCTTAATTTAATTTAGACTATCTATTAAACTCATAAATATATATTTTATATTGAAATAGTTTTAATACTAGCATTTTATATTTAATGTATGAGTTAATTAATTTATAATATACACTGCATTAATTGATGAATAATATTAAATGGAAGACATTGAAACTGTATAAATATTACTTATTAGGAAATTAGAGGGTGGAAATTAGAGGAAGGAAAGTATGATAAAAGAATGAATGTTAAATAAACAGAGTTAATATATCTGGTTTTTGTTCAAAGGGCGATAACTTTGTTATACTAAAAATTAAATTTGAACTTCTTTTGCAAGGTAAACAATTATGGTAATGGATTATATAGCGAACTTATTAATTTCAACTAAATAAAATTATAGGTTTAGAATTAAGTAATACTAAGATTTATAATTTACTAGCGGGGGAGTACCCGGCGTTGCCCGGGTGTTTGTAGGTGTGTGTGTATGGGGGGGGGGTAATTAATAATCCTGTTTAAATATTATAAAAAAGACGATGTAACAAAAACAAAACGGAAAAAAAATGGCATAAATAAACTTGTGTATGGGGGGGGGGTAAACTAAAGAATAAGCGAAGTAATAAAAAAAACGTTGCCCGGGTGTTTAAAGGTGTAAAAGAAAAAAAAATAGTTTTGGTCGGGAGGAGGGATTGAACCCGGAAGCCTTGACGCGGAGGTGGAAACTAATGCCAACTACTTAACCGTCTCAACCACGAGTAAGAGTAATTGATTAGCGTGTTAAGTTAAGGCTTATAAAGCTAGTAAAAGAGGTTTGATTGACAGGAAGACGCTAAATGAAGTCATCGCGGGATCGTTATTTTTAGTTTTCACTCTCCCTAATAATTTCTCTCTCTCTAATAATTAATAAAAAGAACATTTCTGGCAGAATACACCTAAATTAATGGAATTACTTAGTATGAATAGATGGGTTTTAGTGACTTTATTTCTGAATTCAAAATGGCGTAATGTAAATATATTATAAGGTATTTACAACTTCTCTTCCAATTTTTAGATTTTCATGTGAAAACGCATTTTATTTCCTTTTGATAGATTGATTGTTGCTATTTCTTCTGATGACTTAAGGGCAAAATAGATTCACTGATTGATATAATAATTAAGTGATTGATTTTGTGCTATGAAACAGATACTGTCAAGAATTGTAAATGTTAGCTGAATTAAAGGAATAAATTGTAAGATGGTCAGCATCATGAACTTTGGAATATAGACTTTTGTCCTTCATATATATATATATATATATATATATATTATTCAATTTTCACCCCAAACAAGGCACAGTGCCACTTTGAAGCAGGGGGCTACTATCAGGGACTTAATTAGCGGGGTCATTATGAAGGGAGATGAGTAGAAAGATGATTGTTAACATTACACTTGAACTTCTGCATATCAGTGCAGTTGGGAAAGCAGAATCCCGGAAGGGAGTTCCAAAGACCCGCAGTTCTGGGGAAGAAACTATTGGAGTAAAAGGCTTTCTTGCACCTAGGGATCTCTACTGTAAAGGGATGAGACTTACTAGCTTGTCGGGTTTGTCGGGGGTAATTACGTCGGGGAGGTACAAGTGTTTGCAGTTCGTCAGAGCATTCACCATTAAAGTATTTGTAGAACAGGCAGAGGAATGCAACATCTTGTCGATGGGACAGAGGCTGAAGCCTAGATGACAGTTCAGGACCTATCAGGTTGGCGACTCTCTTTTGAACCCTGTCCAGGAGAGACAAGCAGCAGATGCACCAGCCCAGATGTGACAACAGTACTCCATACATGGGCGAATGGTGGCCTTATAGAGGTATAGGATACTGTCAGGTGTAAGTAGTTTTCTAGCACGGTAGAAGGAGCCAACCTTCCTTGCAGCAGCCTTGGCAATGCGCTCAATGTATCTATTCCAGTTCATATTCCCTGTAAACGTTAGGCTGAGGAGTTTAAAAGAAGTACTTTCAGGCAATGTGTTCTTGGCCATTGCTATCGGTGGTAGAGAAGGTTTCTTGTAGTTATTGAAGGAAACAAGCTTAGTCTTAGCATCATTGAATGTGACCATCCATTTTTGTCCCTATTCCACTACAGATTGGAGGTCATCCTCTAGTGTTTCTGCCATTTCCTTGCATATGTGTTCATTTGTTTTCCCCTCATATCTGTTATAGAGAGTAGTGTCATTGGCAAATATACCCATCTCCAAAACAATTTTATCAGGGAGGTCATTTATGAATATCAGGAATAATAGAGGTCCAAGGATAGACCCCTGAGGTACTCCCGCATTTATGTCATATTGTTTAGATGTACGACCGTCGAGGACAACTTTGATTTTTCTATTACTTAAGAAGGATTTAATTACATTATGAATTCTTCCAGTGATTCCATATGATCTAATTTTCCTTAGAAGACCATCGTGCCATACCCTGTCAAAAGCCTTAGATATATCGAGGTCCACCACTCTACCCTGCCCTGTTTTATCCAATGAACGGTATATACATTCAGAAACTACAGTTAAGATATCTGCTGTTGAACGGGCTTGCCTGAATCCATATTGTTTGTCAGTCAGGAGTTTAGCAGCTGTTAGGTGCTGGACTAGGGCTTGATTAACTAAGGACTCAAATATTTTGGCGAAAAGCGAGAGGAGGCTAATGGGGCGATAATTTAGTGGGTCAGTTCTTTCACCAGAATTCTTGAAGACTGGTACCACAGAGGCGGTTTTCCAGCAGTCGGGAAAGCAAGATTCGTTAAGGCATTTATTGTAAAGTTTGGAGAGAACTGGAGCAACCTCGGCAGCCGGGATGAGATCTGGTCCACATGCTTTTGAGGTGTCTAGGTTTTTTATAATAGCATGTACCTGAGAAGGAGCGATTTTCAAATCATCTAGTGTGGTGTCTGTTCGCAGAGGAAAATCAGAGAGGGAGTGGTGTACCGAGTTCAGTGTGGAGTTTGAGGCAAACTGACTGGCAAGCAGATTAGCCTTGTCAGTTGCCGTGTAAGCAACCTCATGATTGTTTGATAGTGGGGGAATAGTTGACTGTCCATTATTTACTACGCTATTGTAGATTTTCCAAAAATCCCGCGTTCCTAATTTATATATATATATATATATATATATATATATATATATATATATATATATATATATATATATAAAGATTAAAATTAGAAATGAATTTTACAGAAAATTTAAGTCTTTCAAAAAAACATGCTTATGAATCAACTGAGTTTTCAAATGTTTTGTTCAGTATTAATAAGATATTTGCAAATATTTTGATGTATAATTGATTTAAATAAGCCTAAAGTGATATAGTTTGAATAAATGAAAAAAAAAAACTTTTGAATTTATTCATTTAAATATTAAATTTGTTAGTTTACTAACATTGAATATATACCAAGAAATAATAATCTGTTTCAACTATCTTCTACTTTGCTGTCCTTTTTAACTAAAGGAAGTGTGCTGACATTGGCACTATACCATGTGTTTATGTATGGCATTACCCATATACCATGTATTTATGTATGGCATTACCCATATACCATGTATTTATGTATGGCATTACCCATATACCATATATTTATGTATGGCATTACCCATATACCATATATTTATGTATGGCATTACCCATATACCATATATTTATGTATGGCATTATCAATATATCATGTATTTATGTATGGCATTGCTTATATACCATGTATTTATGTATGGCATTACCCATATATCATGTATTTATGTATGGCATTACCCATATACCATATATTTATGTATGGCATTACCAATATATCATGTATTTATGTATGGCATTGCTTATATACCATGTATTTATGTATGGCATTACCCATATATCATGTATTTATGTATGGCATTACCCATATACCATGTATTTATGTATGGCGTTACCCATATATCATGTATTTATGTATGGCATTACCCATATACCATGTATTTATGTATGGCATTACCCATATACCATGCATTTATGTATGGCATTACCCATATACCATATATTTATGTATGGCATTACCCATATATCATGTATTTATGTATGGCATTGCTTATATACCATGTATTTATGTATGGCGTTACCCATATATCATGTATTTATGTATGGCATTACCCATATACCATGTATTTATGTATGGCATTACCCATATATCATGTATTTATGTATGGCATTACCCATATACCATGTATTTATGTATGGCATTACCCATATACCATGTATTTATGTATGGCATTACCCATATACCATGCATTTATGTATGGCATTACCCATATACCATGCATTTATGTATGGCATTACCCATATACCATGCATTTATGTATGGCATTACGCATATATCATGTATTTATGTATGGCATTACCCATATATCATGTATTTATGTATGGCATTGCTTATATACCATGTGTTTATGTATGGCATTACCCATATACCATGTATTTATGTATGGCATTACCCATATACTATGTATTTATGTATGGCATTACCCATATACCATGTATTTATGTATGGCATTACCCATATACCATGTATTTATGTATGGCATTACCCATATACCATGTATTTATCTATGGCATTACCCATATATCATGTATTTATGTATGGCATTACCCATATACCATGTATTTATGTATGGCATTACAAATATACCATGTATTTATGTATGGCATTACCCATATACCATATATTTATGTATGGCATTACCCATATATCATGTATTTATGTATGGCATTGCTTATATACCATGTGTTTATGTATGGCATTACCCATATACCATGTATTTATGTATGGCATTACCCATATACCATGTATTTATGTATGGCATTACCCATATACCATATATTTATGTATGGCATTACCCATATACCATGTATTTATGTATGGCATTACCCATATACCATGTATTTATCTATGGCATTACCCATATATCATGTATTTATCTATGGCATTACCCATATATCATGTATTTATGTATGGCATTACCCATATACCATGTATTTATGTATGGCATTACCCATATACCATATATTTATGTATGGCATTACCCATGTATCATGTATTTATGTATGGCATTGCTTATATACCATGTGTTTATGTATGGCATTACCCATATACCATGTATTTATGTATGGCGTTACCCATATACCATGTATTTATGTATGGCATTACCCATATACCATGCATTTATGTATGGCATTACCCATATACCATATATTTATGCATGGCATTACCCATATATCATCTATTTATGTATGGCATTGCTTATATACCATGTATTTATGTATGGCGTTACCCATATATCATGTATTTATGTATGGCATTACCCATATACCATGTATTTATGTATGGCATTACCCATATATCATGTATTTATGTATGGCATTACCCATATACCATGTATTTATGTATGGCATTACCCATATACCATGTATTTATGTATGGCATTACCCATATACCATGTATTTATGTATGGCATTACCCATATACCATGCATTTATGTATGGCATTACCCATATATCATGTATTTATGTATGGCATTGCTTATATACCATGTGTTTATGTATGGCATTACCCATATACCATGTATTTATGTATGGCATTACCCATATATCATGTATTTATGTATGGCATTGCTTATATACCATGTGTTTATGTATGGCATTACCCATATACCATGTATTTATGTATGGCATTACCCATATATCATGTATTTATGTATGGCATTGCTTATATACCATGTGTTTATGTATGGCATTACCCATATACCATGTATTTATGTATGGCATTACCCATATACCATATATTTATGTATGGCATTACCCATATACCATGTATTTATGTATGGCATTACCCATATACCATGTATTTATGTATGGCATTGCTTATATACCATGTATTTATGTATGGCATTACCCATATACCATGTATTTATGTATGGCATTACCCATATACCATGTATTTATGTATGGCATTACCCATATACCATGTATTTATGTATGGCATTACCCATATACCATATATTTATGTATGGCATTGCTTATATACCATGTGTTTATGTATGGCATTACCCAATTACCATGTATTTATGTATGGCATTACCCATATACCATGTATTTATGTATGGCATTACCCATATACCATGTATTTATGTATGGCATTACCCATATACCATGTATTTATGTATGGCATTACCCATATACCATGTATTTATGAATGGCATTACCCATATATCATGTATTTATGTATGGCATTGCTTATATACCATGTATTTATGTATGGCGTTACCCATATACCATGTATTTATGTATGGCATTGCTTATATACCATGTGTTTATGTATGGCATTACCCATATATCATGTATTTATGTATGGCATTACCCATATACCATGTATTTATGTATGGCATTGCTTATATACCATGTATTTATGTATGGCATTACCCATATACCATGTATTTATGTATGGCATTGCTTATATACCATGTATTTATGTATGGCATTGCTTATATACCATGTATTTATGTATGGCATTACCCATATACCATGTATTTATGTATGGCATTACCCATATACCATGTATTTATGTATGGCATTACCCATATACCATGTATTTATGTATGGCATTACCCATATACCATGTATTTATGTATGGCATTACCCATATACCATGTATTTATGTATGGCATTACCCATATACCATGTATTTATGTATGGCATTGCTTATATGCCATACATTTATGTACAGCATTGCCACTATACTATGCATATAGTAGGACATTGTCCATACACCCTGTGTTATGTAAAAACAAAATGCCTATAAATTATGCATTTATGTAGGACATTGCCTATATGTCATGCATTTATGTAGAACATTGGCCATGTGCTATGTGCTTATCTAGGACATTGGCCAAACACCATACGTTTATGTAGGACATTGCCCAAACAACCTGCGTTTATGTAAGATATGGAACATTTAATTTAATGAAGTAAATTGAACGTAATAAAGATGAAGCAGTTTACATTTTAAGAAATATGTCATTTTACATTTCGTTTTTTAAACTTTTTTTCTAAACATTACCTGAAATTTCTATTGTTAATTCCATTACAGTTGTTTTGTTCACTTTTCTAGGGTAACAGATGTGTTAATCAAATTGAAGAGGTTTGTATGGACATCGAAAAGACAATCAATCAAACAATCCAAAATACACTGAATACTTTGGAGAAAGATTGTGATCAGATTGCGGACATGGTTGAAAATAAACTACAACAAGACTGGTAAAAAATCACTTTTTAAGTATTTTTCATAAAATTTATCCAAATGATTGAATGATGTTTATATATATACACATTGTAGGGATTTTATTAAATATGTATGACTAAAAATCATGTACAATGTCCAACTAATTGCCCTGCTGCTGATTAAAGCAACTTCAACGCAGGCGATCATTGACTGGGTCTGTCAGCGTAAAATATCATAAAACAACCTGGTAATCAACAAAACAAATTTACTCAGAAGTTTTGAGATTTTTTTTGGCAAATACCTTTTGAAATTCATACTTAAAAAGATCTTTATTAAAGATAACCCCGATTTTTATTAAATATTCCCTCTTGCATGAGCGATTTACTAAGTTCATTAGCACAAAAAAATGGTTTTATTAAAATAAACAATAACACTTTAGTCACAGTTGTGATGACTTTTGGCAAATTCTTGAAGACTGGAACTTTTTTTCAACCCAGGGTGCCACTTTTTAAAAATTTTTTAATCTCTGTAAAATGAATAAATAAATAAATATACAAGTTTATTTCTTTATTATTCAAATAAAAACAAAACGAATTTAGTCACAGTCATAATTTTCAGCAGAGTGTTTTTTTTTTGCAAATTAAATTTTTCAAGTATCCTTTTTTAAATTTGAATTTTGTAACACAATGACAACTTAACACTATATAACTTTGTAAAAAGTAGAATCTATTAAGTCTTCATCTAAAATAAACAAGCTTATTTTTTTTTTATTAGGATATTTTTTTTTTTTAAATACGAGTCAAAAGAGAAAATTATTTGATTACTTTTTTTTAAATGATAAATGTTATTTTTTGTAACAAGTGTTTTTTTGTGTGTGTGTGTGTGTTTTTCTTTCAAGTTTATAAAATTCGAAAGTTTATTTTTGACAAAATATCTTTGGAGATTTTGCCAAAATGAAACTCAATTTGTATAATTTTAATAGTTAAATATCGCCAAACATCAATAATAATAATAAAAAGAATAGTTATTTACTGGCAGAGGACAGAGTTAGACACAAGGTCCGTTTTAGATGTGGGGAAAACCCGGTTCTCCCAGAAATGGCACACTGGATTGGGAAAAAATGTTTGTTTTTAAGAATTTCAATAGATATAAATAGTTGTATTTCTATTTATTTTGTTTGGTATTTTTTTACATTAGGTCCACCTCCACAATTTTTTTTAAAATGAAAACTTTTATAGATTTTCAACTATGCTGAATAAGAAAATCTCATTTAAATTTTCCAGAAACAAGTAGTTTTTGAGATATAAAGATCTGTATTATGCACTGTAATTCACTGGCGGCAATGTTTGTATTAGGACTGTTCCATCTTTCGGCACACCAGATGTCAAGCCTCTTCTGTATTTGTATCAGGTAGAAACAGTCACATTCATTTCTATTTCCCAAGTGCCATCCCATTCATCATCATTCATTCCACAGAATCTGCTGGCCAGTTTGAACAAACATGCCATTGAATTTTCTCTTTTGTGGCCTCTTTCCAGTTCTAATTACCTAGAAAAGATATTGATGAGAATCTCCAATACTTCATTGTTTTTCCATGTATAGCTGTTTGAAGTCAAGGCACAATTAGACTGAATGTTGCAATTTTTCCACATCTACGCCATTTACATCTGATGACTTCTACCTTAACACATTTCTAAGAGTAAGCAACAAAAAGCTCATTTTAAACATTTCATTCCAAACTTTCTTCTGACTATTTGATCATTTGTTAAACATATTGAATTAAGTAATGCTCCTTTGGCTTCCCTTTGTTTATAACAATATTACTGACTGATGCTTGTCTTTGGAATATTATTTTAAATGGCTTTAACAGGTTTAATCCTATGTCTTTTCTTGCTGAAAGTATTGCAATATGGTGTTCCAGGGAAGAGATTGTTTTGCTCTTCCACTTTTAAGCAGTCTTTATAGCTGGTGAGCTATTGCTTACCTTTACACTTGCCTCTTATCATGAAAGATTGCATCTTTTTTGCTTTGTAGACTTATAACATTCAATGATAATTGCAGGAAAACTTCCTTTCCTTCCGTGCTATTAATCATTTGTGGTAAAACAAACCATTTCCATAAATGCTACAGTTTTGTTCCATGATTTTGGCTCTGCACAACACCACTTCATACATCAACAGGGCCTAAGCAATCCATTCTAGTTTGGACTCATCCATAATTAATTCTCCAATTGCTTTGGAATTCGAGTTCTTTGGCTTTTATCTGATAGAGCTTCACATTAGAGAATTGGCTCATCTTTCATTGGTGCAATATGTTCACTAACAACCTCAAACTTCATATGGATTTGCCAGCCATTAAGTAGCAATGCACATGAAAAAATTGAAATAGCTTGAAATATTTCAATATTGGTATGCATAGAAAGAGCTTGATAAGCTAAGAAAGAATCTTTTTAAATTTTTAAAATCTGATTAAAATTAAGGAAGTTATGGCTATTTTTGTGTCTCACACATTTGGATATTTTTCCCTCTTTAAGACCATATGCGTTTCGTCACATTTTTTACACTACTTTTTCAGTAAAAATGTCATATCTTTGTTAAAACACAAGACTAAGAAATGAAATTTACCATATAAGTGTATTTTTGTACAAGGAATCAGAATATGCAAAATGAATATGAAAATCTCCCAAAGTTTATGGTTTCCAAATAATCTGCAGTAAATGTGCATAAATATGCAGCAATTCCTTAAAAATGCCATGTATCCATAAACAGAAAAGAAGTTGGAGAACTCAAAGTTGAATTGTAATGTGCTTTATGTACAAAAAACTTAAATCTAAACATAAGACCATTTAAAAATGAATATATTGCAATATTTCTTTGGTATTATTGTAGATTAACACCTTCTGTTTAACCCCACTCAACTCCTTCTGACCACCCCTCCAAAATGTGATTATACCTTTTTAGGAAATTATGTATAAAATGCCATGAAAAACTTTAATGAAAGATAAACAAATTATTTTAGAATTGAATGTAAAATAATTTCCTATTACAGGTCATTCTAGCATTTTAGGGCAGTTAACTGTTTTTTTTTTTTCTATGAGAAAATATGCATGCTTTTTTTTTTGTTTTTAAAGATGATTATGTGTAGTTTTAAGAGGGTTTCTATGCAATGAGAATATGGGGAGGGTTGCCATTCGGACTTTGAATTAAAGGAAAATGATAAGGAAAATTATGTGTGAACATACTGAAAACTTGACAGAGACAAAGCTAATAAAAACAATATTAGAGGGGGGAGCGGTTAGTTTCACAAAAATTTAATGTAAAATAATTCACCATTTCCTGGCCATTCTAGCATTTTAGGACAGTTAACCAATTTATTTTTATGTGTATTTTTCTTTAAGGAAGGATCTATTTTTTGTTTGTTTGTTTTAGATGCTTGTATGTGGCTTACAGAGGTATTTTGTTGGGGGGGGGGGCTTGCCACTCGAACTTAGTGTTATTATTAGGGTTAAAGAGTGTTTTAGGAGGAGACTTGCCACACATAATTTGGATAAGAGGTGAAGTCAAAGAAAATTCCATAAATTTGTTGATTTCTATTTTCGAGGTTGAAGGTGTTAATTCCATAGGCCGTTTATACTACGCTGGAGCAGGTTGTAAAAATATCTTTCACTAGAAAAAAAAAATAACGAAGTAAAAAGCTTCCTAATTGTAGTTTGATGTGTTTTCTAACTGCTTTTAAAATTTCAAGAATATTGATATAGATTTTGAGGGTTTGTATTACTATACACATAGATTCGAAAAAGTTGTCAAAAAAACAAATATATAACAAATAAATGTTATCAAAAGCAAGTTACTTTTCTACCTAACTGGATAATTTGTTAGTGTTTTTATTTAATGTAACATGTTTATTCAGCTTGAAAACAGTGTTTACCGATGTTTTGGAAAATTTAAAATGGCGCCCGACTCTCTTGAAACGCTAAGTTTGGGGAAAAGAGTTAAAAATAAAAAAGTAGACAAAATACTGCTAGAAACTCGCTCAATATATGTTACCGTGACATAGGCTGACATATATTCGGTGAGTTTTTAACAGTATTTTGTATAGTTTTTTTAAATTTTTAACTCCTTTTCTCAAACTTACCGTGTCAAAGAGAGTCGGGCCGGGCGCCATTTTTAATTTTCCAATACATCGGTAAACACTGTACATTTTTCGAGCTGAATAAACATGTTACATTAAATAAAAACACTAGAAAATTATCCAGTTAGGTAGAAAAGTAACTTATCTTGCCTTTGATAACATTTATATATTTGTTTTTTGACAACTTTTTCGAATCTATGTATAAACGAGATTTTGATACTTATTTTGATTTTGAAAAAAAACATTTGTGGCTGTTCGCAGTAAAACATTGTTTTAATTCGCTGTTCAAAACTAATTTAAAGAATAAAAGTGCATGCAAGCTATATATCTACAAAAGTTTATTTTGTTTTTTTTAACCATGTTTTTAAATTTGATGAAAAATGTGAGAAATTGCAACAGATTCATAATGCCGAATTGGTTGGGATTGTTGTTATTATACATTCTGAAAACCGAATAGTTCTAAACTAATGTTATTCTGATAACAAAATAGCTCTAATTAATCATAAGAACATTTATATTCATATTTTCATGTTTTTCTTAATTCGTCCTTGAATAAAAATTAAAGAATGCGTGTTGTTTACACTGCTATAGCTGATTCTACAGGCTGGAGCTGCTGCTACTGCTTCTAGTAATATTAACTTCATTTGACCAAATTCGAGAAATAGAAACAATTTTTTTTTCGGGTAGGTCCTTTTAAATTATCAATTACCGCGGTCCTACTCAACATAAAATAATACTTTTAATTGATAAAGATAGTAAAAAGATTGATTTACTTACTACTGGGTGTCCGATGAATTTTTTTTTTCAAAATGTTCGATACTCGTCATATTAAAGTCTTATTTTTAACACGACAAAAAAAAAAATGGTCAAAAATATTTCGGACACTTGACAGTATTAAGATTAACACGTCTTCTGATTGGTTCCCAAATTTCATGACGAAATTCTTCATACAATCACGGTACGGACCTTTAGAAAACAGGGGGGGGGGTCATTACAAAACCTTACCGAAAACGCCATTTTATGACGTTCACATTTTTATCACTTTATTTGCTTAAAACTCTTAAAATGTATTAGTACATTCATATTTATTAATTCATTTGAAAGTATATTCATTTCCGAACAAAACAGTAGTAATTTGAAGACTTGAAGTGCTTTGGTTTAAAAAATATGGCTATTTTAGTAGAACTACCTTGAAATCTGTGATTATCCAAAGCGTTTTTTCGTCCGTGTGTATTACTACATTAAGCTTTGAGACTCAAGAAAGCCATTTGATTTAGTGGTAGACAATTTTGGGAGCTGTAATAAAAAAAAAAAAAACTCTAGTTGCTAACAGAACTCATGGAAATTCCATGATGGTTTTTTTTATTAAAAAAGAATGAAAGTATTAAAACTCTTAGGATGGATTGCTATAAAATTTGTTTTTTGAACATCAGTAATGTTAATCATCACTAAATGAGTTTTGTTTTTAATGATTTTGTTAAATGATGCAATCTCTCCTCTCCTTGTGAATACATTTCCTTTTGTCTTTTTGAAAATTTAATGTTCTCTTTTTTTCTTTTTTAGCCAAAGACGATCTTTAAACTTCCGAGTTTTCCTTCGACGCATCCTCTTCTTCATATTAACCTTCACATGTCCTGCAATACTCTTTATGATGTCTGATTACAGTGATCCAATCCTTGATCTCGTTGGTTCACCTCTCAGTGATTCCCTCCATCTGTATGTTGTAAGTAATCAATTCCAGTCATTTTGAAGTTTCAC
This sequence comes from Euprymna scolopes, assembly GCF_053919585.1. Lineage (NCBI taxonomy): Eukaryota > Metazoa > Mollusca > Cephalopoda > Sepiida > Sepiolidae > Euprymna > Euprymna scolopes. The sequence goes on from NC_136483.1 coordinate 123,710,578, forward strand.
AGTTCAAATGAACTAATTTATTTATATACTGTCAAAGAGGGCATGGAGGCACATGTGGAGGTTAAGTTTATTGGTAGCCATTATTGAGCACCACATGGCTATTCATGGGTTGTAATGATTACCTCATAAAAATTGCCTCAGTTTAGAAAAAGATATTATCCTATCTGGTTTTCCCAGATTGAAGGACATAATCTTAGCAAAATTGGATAAAAGAAACTTGTTCTGTCTTTTACATTTTACCGTTTTCTATAAATTCTTATATCTCTATATTAACAAAAGATTAAAATTATTAAAATGAAAAAACAGGAATGCATTTTGGTGTACTTAATATTTTAATTATTCTATAATTTTGTTTTATTTAACACTATTGCACTTTTTAGAAATGTTTAATTTTTCTAATAAAATGATTTTTCCCATTTCAATAACGCTTCCAGCTTTCTTACCAAAATCTGTTTTAAGCTAATATTTTATGTGTGTTTTCACACGTTTACAATAAATTTTAGTTTTTCCAGCTCAACCTTCCTTTCAGCTGTCTTGGCTATGTCTTTTACGTACTTGTTCCAATTCGTGTTGACTGAATAGTTTGCCTTGCACAGTTTCCACTAGTGTGTGTGCATGCATATATATATATTAGGGGTGTCAGTTTATGTCAGGTCATGTCATATGCTACTGGTACCATGTAACCCAGTACTACCTGCCTCATGATTGGGTCACCAACAACACCGGCGACTAAACTGGTTCCCCCACCAGACTTATTTGGTGAGGAGGGCGGCTAGTCTCCCTGAAGGATTAAAAACAAGACCTTCCAAAGGGCGAATGAACTCTTTTTCTGGGTCAATGGCCAACTAGCACCGTGTATATTTGTGTGTGTGTATATGTGTATTGGGGTAGAGAGGGCTCCCGTAAGCCGTGGTGAAGGCAACCTTTCTAGGAGAAGCAAATCTCTGATTTAAAAAACCATAAAGTGGAAGACCAGTACCCGCATTAAGCTGGTCTGCAGTTTAATTTGTTGCTGGCTATCTTGCTCTTGCTTGTTGCTGGATCTCAACATTTTGAACTGAGAGAGAGACTTAGCTGTCGTACAAAGCTAAGACTCTGTAACATCATATTTGTATAGATACTCCCTCAGACATTTGGGCTCATGGATTTTAAATGTCTGAGGGAGTGGCACTCATCTGACAAGACGTTGCAATCATCATATTAGGGGTGTGCTTATTAATCAGCAGATAATCGGCCTCTTTGCTGATTACTTACTTTTCTCTTTCATATTAAATTCAAGTCATTTCATCACTGCCAAGTGACTCATCAGATAGCTTTAACACATTAACATAGTAATTGCTAATTTAACTTAACTTTTATTTGATTAAGTGTCTGGCCACTATTATGGCTTTTTGCCTTTACTAACTAAAATTACAAAATGCAAAGTACAATTTCCAATTCTTAAATGATTAAATAATAAAAAAGAAATAGCAAACCAATTACAAAGTACAAATTGTAATTCTTTAAGTGAATAACTATAAGCTGGAGTTCTGTACCTACTTCCTCTTCTATTGCTGCCTGCCTCCTCTGCTCTCATAGTCTCCTCAGCATTTAAAGTTAGATATGTTTAAGTTGTAATATCAGAGTTTCTCTATTCTCAGGACACAGCCTGTTTCTTGTAGGTTCATACACATTACCACTTGTACTAAAGAGCTTCTCATTCTCCATGGATGAAGGTAGTGCGCTTAAATATTTTGAAGCCAGTTTACTCAGCGGTGATAAGATCTCCTGTGTCACCACTGAAGAAATGGATCATCAGCTCTTGTGAGTAGTGGTAAACCTACGTAATAATCAAGTTCTTTTGTGCATTTAACTATAAGGGATTTACTTTTTAGTTTAGATTGTAAGTCTTGTATTTCTCATGTAGTTGTAGTCTCCAAGTTTAACTCAACTTCTACCTGCTTACATTTGTTACTGTAGACTTATTTAAAGCTACTTCATCAAACAGACTTGAAAAAAATACAGTTTTACTTTCACTTTGATCTTCTTGAACCTCAACAGAGCTCGAACAAGTGTATCGTGCCAATTCTGCTTCATTATCATCAGTAGAATCCAATTCTCAGTGTTTTCCATGTCATTCTTTTGAAATTTAAATTTTAATCTAGGAAAGTAGACGCAAGTTTTTATCATTTAGATCGGATGAAAATCTTGTTTCCATTGATTCATTGAATTGTTCAACAGTGGTAAGAATTCCAATAAAGTCAGAAATATCAGAATTATGATGGACAGCTTTTGAAAGGAATAACTTCAAAGCTAAAATTGTTGGTATTATCATCGATATGGTTGAAGTTCTGTAACTTGCTTCTTTGGTGATTTCTTCAAATAGACTCAGTAACTGGACAATTTTTTGAACAAGTCTCCATTGGTAAGTTATTAAGGTAGAAATCTTATGGTGTCCCAAATTCTTGTATGAAAAAACTGAACAAATCTCTTATTAAAAAATTCTGGTTTGTGCAAATCATTCTGCTTCGCATATGTTCCATGAAAAAGTCTTTTCTGTGATGTTTACCAATTAAAAAAAAAATCTGTTATTCTGAAAAACAGTTTGCTTATTTTAAAACTGGTAAACTTTTTCTGGGCATCCAATGTAAAGCAGAACAGTCCACACAAGCGAGAAATAAATTCTTTGTAAGCACTCCATGTGTTAACTTGAACAAAGGCAATACAAAAATAAAATAAAGATGTTAAAACAATAAAAAGCAATAGTACTTATACACAGAAAGTTTTCGAAACCTTTTAATATGTAGAGAAGATGGTGTCTATCTAATTAGTCTGTACTTTCTGTGGGTATATGGTTAGAAAAAAAAACGTACCGGGCGTATCTGCATCGCACTTTGGGAAAGAAGGAGGAAAGCATGACTAACTCATTTATATACACGAAGGGCATCTTGGGAATGCAGGGCATGATGGGAGAAGCTATTTTTTTTTCCTGTCTCTTCCTTTTTTTTTTTTCTAGATAGGAGGATATAAAAGCTGGGAAAAATTCCCTGCAGGTGGCAGAAAGAAAAGAGCCGTGAACATCTTATTTTGAAATGTATTTTGTATTGCTGACGTTCAGATTGTGAGGTGTGATATTGGTGCCGAGAGGCCAGGTGTGGTCGATTGGAAAAGAAGAGGGCAGAAACATGCTTTTGTTGACTCACTCCTTCCTGAACCCCAGACCGAATCCTGATTGTAACCCTAGACTTTCACCTAACAATTTAATAAAGCGAGTGATTTGTGCCACGAGTATTGAAGAAGGACAACTGAAGTGTTTTTCTCTGCATGTGTTTGGCTGGGAAGGAGTTAAAGGAACCACCTCAAATGGACGAATGGCATCAGCACCAAGCAAAGAATTGAACAGAAATACCAGTTGTATAAAGAACACTATTGTTGATAACATGCAGCTCTCTCTTTTATTAAAATTAAATTGATGTTGAACATGTATGTTTACTTAATTAGATCACCATGATAAACAAAGTGAAAAACACTACATAAAATTATTACATTTTCTTGAGGATACTATTTAAGAAGTATATGGTGTAAAGAGCTGACATTTGGATATAGCATTCTAAAATATGTATTGATTAGGCATGCAATATTCTAGATTTTAAGTTTTTGTGACGTGTGATTTTGAAATTAGTATATGTTTAAGACATTTGCCACCAAAATTGAACATATCAGCATTTTTATTGACTTATAATGAAGTTGGAATTGTTTTAAAAAATAGGCATAATAATCATTATGTATAGAATTATATTCAATGTTTATATTTACTGTCTTTTTATTCAGTTTTATTTGATGATACTTTAAAAATTTTCCATCAGTGCAATTTTGCTATTATAAGTGATACTCACTTTTCACACCTCAAAAATGGAGGTTGAAACTGAATTAGAAATAATTGTACTTTTATTTCCTACTGTCGTCTTATATTAGGAGTGAAAACATCTTTTGTGACATTTTTGTTTTTTTATCAGTTGATTTCAAAGTTGCCATGTTGTAATTTACATTTGTTCATGCTTCTTCACCTCAACATGGAAATTGCAAAATGAAATAATTATCTTTGACAGTGATTTAAAGTACAAAATAATGTTGAATCATTACAAAAGAAAGGAGGAAAATTTTCCATATGCTTACATTTATTTGCGTCAAATTCAGGGCAGTTGTAAAAGTCTACATGTTAACAGCACATCATGCCTGTTATTCGATAATATGATGTAGACGATGCACGTCTCTTCGATAAATTTTCAGTGGCAAGCAAAAGAAGTGTCTTCATTTACAATATAATTAATGTCAGTATCATTTATGACAACAAAATTTGCTGATAAATTGGTAATCTGCTGATTATCAAAGGCTGATTAATCTGTAATCGGTGCCTCCCTAATATATATATATATATATATCACGTTGACATATCGGTTCTCATCAAATCACTGAGGTTAAGCAACATGGAGCCTGGCTAATACCAAATGGGTGACCATTTGGGCAGTCTAGGCACTGTATGTGCTCTTTGCTTATTTCGACATTCTTTCTAGTCATCCTGAGCCGCCACTTGCCACTGGTATTTAACGATGCTGACTTCAGATTACGTAACTCTTGCCACAAAAATTTCTATGCAAAGGCACCCTTACACTGGGTATCCATAGTCTGTTAAGGCTGAAGGAAGCTACCTTATATATATGGACCAAATATGCAGAGAGAAGTTTCGTAGTGACTTTTGGAACACACTGAAAAGGGTACTTTTATATATATATATATATATATATATATATTAATATACACTCATATATAAATATTTTTTTGTGCTAGAAAGGTTTTTAAAGGAATATGCAAATTGCTCACATATCCATGACTGAGTATATTCAGAAGTTCGTTTTAATAATTAAATAAATAAAAAAAAGGTATGCTTTAATATCAATGTAAGTATAAGAAAAACACTCCACTTTATAGGTGTATAGATAAAATAGATAATTTTTCCTGTTTAGAAAAAACATAAGACGCCATGATAAATGCATTATGGTCACACTACTTCCCAGTACTTGGTGCATCTTTTTCTGATATTATCAGTCAATTTTATTTAATATCATGAGTTCTGGTCAATTTGACTGGCTGTTCACATTTATCAAATAAAGGAAATCATCATCCAGGAAAACAACAATCCAATAACAAAAACTTTCAGTCTAATGAACAAGAAAAATAATATTTACCTTCATACCCTTCTGCCTCATAACTGACATTTCCGCATGAAAAATGAAGTGGAAAAAAGGAATAATAAAACTACTACTACTAATAATAATAATAATAATAATAATAATAATAAAATAGTAAATTATACACTAATAAACAAAAAAAAATCAAAAATATATACAAAACAAAAACCCCCAAGAAGGAAAAAGCAGCAAAACAAAAACAAGATAAAGACCCAAATATAATCCTTATATGCTGGGGGCAGTGAGAATTGAGAAAGGCAAGTGTCAAGCAATCAGTCAGGTGGTAGGCAAGGAGTGTTCAGACAGGTGTCAGGGTCAAATGTGCTAAAAATAGGTCAACAACAAAATCATCACAAGCATTTTGAGATCAAGTTAGTGGTTTTTGCCAGCAAACATGATTTTAGATTAAAGATAATTTAATTTTCATTTATGGATGATAAAAAAAATGAAAAATAATTATTAGTTATAATAACAATAATGATGCTGCTAATAACAATAATTTAAAATTTGTTAACAGTTGTTTAAAAATAATAATATAATAAACAAATCCAACACTTAATGTTTATCAAGTATGAATTTACTACAAATTTACTACAGGTAATAAGATTTGCAATTTTAAAGATACATGATGAGGTTTAGAAATTTACATTATTAATAGTGAAGGATAAGATCTAAGGAATTATCATTTAAAAATTAGGGTTAAAACCTGATGAAATTATTGATAATAATCAAAACATTGGAATGAAGAAAAATTTTCAAAATTTTCTCTGGTGCAACCAGATCAAGCTGTCTGGAGATAGCTTCCAGTCTCAAATGCACTTTTTTGTTTTTGTTTTGTTAACTCTCTGCACAACTAAATCATGTTCTGCAAAGCCCAAAACAAAAACAAGTCCCCCTCCCTCCCTTTTATCTTTTTCCATCTCCACTTCCCTACTGGCTTCCTAACTTAAAACACACCAAGCAAGAATATTATAAACTCTTTTCCCTTTGCAGAGCTAAATCATTTTCTGCAGAACTGGGAATAAAAACAACAAAATCCACAAGTCTTTACTCGTATCTCTACTTTACTCTACAAAATCAGTCAATCGGAATCCATGAATAAGATTGAGATGTAAACAATTTTATAAAGTATAAAATCTTTCTTTTTTTTTTTTTTTTTTTTTTTTTTTTCGCTCTGTCTATAGAGCATCAGAATAAGCTGACTGTCTCCCTGCAGAGGGTAAAAATTCCTCAATGGGGCAACCAGTTAGCCGTAGGTTGCTACCCGTAATGCTTTAGAACATGATCCTGGTGATTGAGCTGACCTAGACCCGAGTGCATAGAAGTCTAGGCACCGCAATACATCACTTCGGCTCTTATTTTGGCTAGACGGGTGAGTGGAGTTACAAGAAACCTTACTACCAAACAATAGCAACTTTTAAACACCAAACTTTGAACTATACAACTATTTTCATAACACAGGCCTTCAATGGGGGCACCTCAATTGTTGTAAGGAATGACATACTTCAAAGTAATTTCTTTGTCAAAACAAGTTTCCAAGCAATTACAATCAAGTCACATTGCACAAAAAAAATCACAATCTGCTCAATATACTCCCCCCCCCCTCATGAACCAATAAATGAAATGAACTAGAAAATTTAATAAAACAACTACCTTCACCGTTCATCCTCCTAGAAGTCTTTAACAGCTACAGTATGCTACCTGGGGATGTAAAGTCACAAACTCCAAAGGAAATAAAATTGAACAACTAATTAACAAAAATGACTTATGTCTCCTCAATCAAAAAAACCCACATACTTAAATCCAACAAATGGATCAACTAGTCCCATTGGTCTTAACCTGTGTGATCCATCAAGCTTCTTATATTACACTTGGAGCACCTACAAAGAACTATATGGAAGTGATCACTACCCTATTATAATCAATTACAATAACTCCATCCAAAAGCACATACCCAGATGGAACACAAGCAAAGCCAACTGAGCCAAATTCAAAGAACTTTGTTCACTACAATTAACAGAACACCAAATCCAAACAATGAAAGACTTTACCGAAGTACTCATAAAAATAGCAAAAGAATGCATACCCAAAATTCTCCTTTTGGAAAAAACAACAAACCATGGTTCAATCCAGAATGTGAAACGGCTATCAGGAAGAGAAAGGCAACCTTAAGAAAATTTAAAAAGACAACCAACAACTTAATAGAATACAAACACTAAAGAGCTAAAACTTGAAAAACAAAGAATCCAAAAGAATCTACTGACAACAAAATCAACACCACCACTAAACCTAAAACCATCTGGAAAATGATTCAGAAAATATCTGGAAAATATAATCTTAACCCAATCAAACATCTCGCAAAAAAAAACAGAAAATAACCAAAAAAAAAAAAAAAGATATTGCTAACACACTAGCTAAAACCTTTGCTGAAAATTCATCATCACAACACTACAATTTCAAATACTTAAGAAACATGAAAAGTTTAAAATAAACTTTAACTCCAAAAACCAAGTGCCTTACAATAAAAGCTTCTCACTCAATGAACTAGAAACCGCCTTAGAAAAATCCCACAACTCAACCGTAGGACCAGATGAAGTGCACTACAGCTTCTTTTAAACAAATCCTGCCTGAATTATTAAAACTCCTTCTCAAAATTTTTAATAAAATATGAGAAACAAAAGATTTTTCAAGTTCATGGAAACAAGAACAGTAATACTAATACCCAAATTGGGTAAAGATACATCAAACCCAGAAAACTACACACTAATAGCTCTCACAAGCTGCCTATGCAAAACATTTGAAAGAATAATCAACTACCATCTTATATGGTATTTAGATAGCAACAAAATAATCTAAAAAATACTCAATGCGGATACAAAAAATATCGAGGATGTATAGACCACATCACTAACCTCGAAAATTACACCAGAGAAGCTTTACATGTAACATCCGTTTTTTTTCGATTTTTGATCTTGAGAAAGCATATAAAACTACTTGGAAATATTGCATCATAAATGATCTCCACAACATTACGTCGTGTGTCGCAGGAAGTGCAAATCAGCTACTCAGCTACTGATTTGAAAAGTGGTCCAGTTAACTCGGTGCAGACACTCAACTTCATGTGTCATCTTTGTTTCAGGCCATGTAAGTCGGCTGCTATGTGACCATGGGAGCTAATAGTTGGGATTTTGTTGGGCAGCTCGGTGATCATCTGCAAAGATAAAGCAATCACATATATATAATAAATGCTACATGTAAATTTTGATTTGAAGTTTTCATTTATGCTTCTTGTGTCAAGCTCTACTTATTGTCGCAGTATTGAGCTTTTTTTTTTATTTGGTTGGGATAAATATGTAAATATTAATATTTATATTATATTGAAGTTTACATTTGCTTTTGTTTAGTAAACTTTTTTATCTACTGTCTACTGATAAGTGTGTGTGTGTGTGTGTGTGTGTCTATGCAAAAGAAAGAGCTAAGATAAACATTGCAGCATGGAATGTGAGGATACTTTTTGATTGGGAGGAATCTGCTCTCTCAAAATGGAGAACCTTTATTGTGGCTAAGGAACTTGTAAGGTACAATGTGGACATTGCTGCTCTATCTGAAACTCATATCAGTGAAGAAGATTAAATAACTAAAAGAGGTGCTGGGTACACATTCTTTTGGAAGGACAAGCCTGAACACACCAAAAGGGAAGGAGGTTTAGGTTTTGCAATTTGCACAAATATCGTAAGTCAGCTTGAATGGCCTTATGGGGTTTGTGACTGCATCATATGTCTGAGGCTGCATTTACCGTGCGGTCATTTTACCTTATTTCAGTATATGCCCCTACTTTGTATAGAAATCACTATATCATTATGGCATTTTATCAAGAACTGATAAACTGTTTTTCAGGAATACCTAAGGATGATAAAATTGGGTTACTCTGTAACTTCATTGCATGAGTTGGATCTGATCATGAAACCTGGGATGTCTTAGGGTTGTATGGATTTGGCAAAACTAATGATAATGGTATTTTTCTCCATCAGTTAAACACAGTTTGAACTAACAGTGTGTATCACCTTTCACCAACAAAAATTTATCCACAAAGCAACATGGATACAGTATAGTTCCAAACAGTCATATTCTGGACTACATCATCACATAGAGACATGATCTTCAGGATATTGAATGTGGTACTGATCACTAACTTGTTCATGTGAAGATCAAGGTACGATCAGGAAGAAAATGAGGCTCGGTAATACTAAAGTGCCAAAACGCATAGATGTTTCTAAGCTGAAAAATGTAGAAGTATGCAAGAATCTAGAAAACTTATTCAATTTGACAGAACATAGGACCAGTTCAAATTGAAAGTGTACAGCACTGGAATAGAATGCCTGGGTCTTAAGGAAAATAAACGCAGAGACTGGGTTGATGAAAATGATATATTTAACGCCAATCTCATTGAAGAGAAGAAGAGAGCATATGACAAACTTCTTATTTCATCTGAAATTCCCACAAAGAAAGCAGAGGACACTTAAAAGGAAACAAAAGGAAAACTGCAGTGCAAGCTTTGTCAGATGAAAAATAAATGGTGGGCTGAATTGTCTGCTGAAATACAAAAAGATTTGGATCATAAAGATGCAATCTATTGCACAAACAAGCATATAAATCACAATCTTCATATTTCCTTTCAAATCTAAAGATTTTTTGATCAAAGATACAGACAATATCATGGCACGATAGAAGAAGCATTTTAATGATCTGTTTGATAATCCATCTGTTGTAGATAAAACAGTGATTTCTAGTTTGCCCCATCACAAAATTATTGATGTAATCATGGTGGGCCATACCCATGATGAGATTAAGTGAACTATCAAGGAAATTAATACTGGAAAAGCACCAGGTTTGGATGAGATTCCAGTAGAGTTGTTTATCTTTGGCAGTGAAAATATTTTTGGAGTTGTGTATGGTCTCATTCTTAACATATAGCCTGGCAGTCTTGTTGCTTGAGGTTGGATGGATGTTGCTGCCAAATTACAAAGGAAAAGAACAGAAGCCTAATTGTGGTGACTATAGAGGGGTCACACTGCTTGAAGCTGTGGATAAGGTGCCGGCAAAGATTCTGTTGAACCGACTGCTTATGTATATTAACCTTTGCATCATTCCTGAAAGCAAGTCAGGGTTCAGAAATAGCTGTGGGACAGCTGACATGATTTTTTCTGCTCACCAATTTATGGAGCAATTTTTTCTGCTCACCAATTTATGGAGCAATGCAAGGAGCATGTTTTTTTGATCTGACCAAAGCTTTTGACATCAGCAATTGTGATCCACTTTGGATTATTTTTGGCACAGTTGGATGTCCTGTCCGTTTTGTGAAAATGCTGAATGAGTTGCATCAGAACATGAAGGCCTGAGTGAACATTAACAATATATTGTCTGAATTGATATCAAGGTGACATATTAGTAACCATGCTTTTTTCAATTTACTTTACCACAATCCTTGTTTATGCTTTTAAAGACAGTGACTTTTTTTTTACAAAGCAGTCGTCACTGGAAGCCACTCAAGGATAAAGGTTACTGAGTGTACAATAGTTAATAGGACAACATCATAGTTGTTAGTAGTGGAAATTTGGTAAATTGGATTATTTAAGAAGACGACTCATCAAGAACTTGTTCATGTTGGACTAGCGTTTTTTTTGTGAAATTTTGGAAAGGAGGGACTATAGACTTGCCATGAAAATAACGATAAAGCAGAGACAGGCTCGCAATGTCTCTTCTGTGGGAAAGACATTACAGGGAAGAGAAAAGGGCATCCCTCACTGGGCAATGAAGTTTATTTTGAACTCTGTCAAGGCAGGATAAGCTGCTTTTAGCAGCTCCTGCCCAAATGTGGCAACAGTACTCCATCCTTGGATGTACTTGACTTTTATAGAAGTAAAGAATTGCATCAGCAGTGAAGTATCTACTGAAGCAGTAAAATAATTCTACCAGTTTTCCAGTGACCTTGGCAACAGATTTGATGCACATGTTCCATTTCAAATTTGGAGTAAAGGTCAAACCCAGAAACTTGTAAAAACATGGAGCCTCTCCAAGATGAGAACCATTCATTTCAACTGATGCCAGATGAGGATTAGAGCATTGATGATGTAAAGATAGAAACTTAGTTTTAGATACTTCAAAATTAACCAGCCATCTCTTTCCCCGTTGCACCATGTAATCAAGGTTAGAGGGAAGAGAATCAGAGAGAACTTCGTCATTTATGGCCTTTGAAGTGTTGCCATAGATGGTAGTGTCATCAGCATAAATAAATCTTATGAACCTATCGGAGAGAAATGATTTAATAATTGAGAAGATATTTCCAGCTATACCATAGCTAGGGATCTTATGGAGTAGACCTTTATGCCATACTCTATCAAAGGCCTTTGATATGTCAAGAGCAATTGCTCTAGAAAGGAAACTGCCATCAAGAAATTCACTAATCCTATGAGATATAACTGTTAGCACATTTGTTGTAGATCTAGCATTACGGAAACCATATTGCATGTCACTGAGTAGGTTATTTTTTATTAAGATGGTTGATTACTTCTCTATTTAATACAGATTCCAGCAACTTACTCATGATGCACAAGAGACGTATTGGTTTGTACTAAGTGGGAGATGACCGATCACCTGAATTTTTAAATACGGAGCATACTAATGAGGTTTTCCAGGGTGTTGAGAAGCAATTCTTAAGACAATGCTTAAACCGCTTTGTAAATATGGGTGCTAGTTCTGGTTGGAGCTTCTTCAGCACTGTAATTTGAATGCCATCAGGACCAGTTGCTTTACTTGAGTCAAGGTTTTTGATTAGCTTGGGGTGTCTTTACATTTTTGAGCTTCTGGCAGGTTATTCAATCTTTGATGTTTGCAAAGCTTTTGGTCTGACCATTGGCTTGGTGTACCATATGTTGAACCAACTATTCTGGTTGACAGGATGTGATTGAAGGTCACAGATACTTTTAAATATCTTGATAGTTTGATTAGTAGAGATGAAACCTTAGATGTTGAAATAACTCACAGTATAGCCTAGACTAGTTCTGCTTTTGGTAGGAATGAAAAACGTATCGGAAGGATAGAGGAATCAGTGTGCATGGGGCATGTAACCTGACTTGTCTACTGTATGCATCGGAAACATGACGGCATCTTAAAGCTTTTGAAAGGGTTTCATCAAAAGTGAATTCATAAAATACTGACCATCAGTTAGAAGTCCTTTACTTCTGACACTTTAAACAATCCAACAATCATAGCATAGCATCAAAAATCAAACGCATTCAACTGGGCACTTAGTGAGAATGAAAAATGCAGAAACTCTGAGGACAAGCATGTTAAGCATTGCAGTAGTACTCTCAGAAAGCATGGTGAATTTGCAGTTCCTGCTGACTTTCAACAAGAACTAAATTGTAAAATCTGTAGTATATTTCTTCTGTCCAAAGCTGATTTGTTGAACCATAATAAGTCACAGAAGGTTAGATAAAACAATTTATGAGGATGTGCTGCCACCCATATTGTAAGTATTGTAATATCTGTGGTCTTGTATGTAAATCTGTAAGTGGTTTCACATGACATTCAAAACGTGCATAATATAGTCTCTCTACAAGAACCATTAAATACTGGCAAGTTCCCTTGCCAGATCTGTAAACGATTATGCAAGAGTGTAACTGGGCGAAAGAGCCATCTATGTGCACATGGACGCCCAACATCAACCTGAAAGATGGCAAGAAGTAGCAATCATCGTGTGTATGTGTGTGTGTGTGTGTATGTATATATATATATATATATATATATATATAATATATATATATATATATATATATAGTTTGCGTTCTCATAAAGATCAGGTAGGAAATCTCAAGGGTGATAATTCAATGTGGAGCAGAGCGTACATAAGGGTAAAAGGAAAAACTCCAACACAAACTTAGTCCAATCTCATTATAAATTTATTTCAACACAGTGTGGGCCTTGTTAGATAAGGCAAATTAGTCCGGTGTGTAGCTGACTTAAAGGTGATTAACTTAGTGTTTGTATGCATTTTTTGTAGGGGAGGGGAAAGAGATGTGGGAGGGGGGGGGCACAATTGAGAAAGTATACTCGGGTAGAGAATGGAGAAGGAGGAGGAGATGTGGAACTGACAAGAAACAAGATTATTAGTGTAGACCATAACAGCAGATCCATGGAGAAATGAGTCAGAATTAGGGGTAATCTAAAGAATTTATACATACATAAATGAAAATATTAAGATTCCAAAAAGAATACTTGGGGTGAAGGAAAGGAAATAAGAGATTTTCTCTCGTGTTTTGTATCCAATTGATCAGAAATTCCAGCTTTTTGTAAGCAGTAGAACCCCGGGATAAGGCATTAAAAATTAGTAACAAAATACAATACAGTATATAATGCACATGTATATAATCAAATAACATTATAAATAACGCCGTAAGGCAGGGGCCAGAAGAACATTGTATTTCACATTGTAATCTGAAAAAAAAAAAACATATCCTAGAGCCACAGTATCCTGTCGGGTTCTACTGTATTATGGCACCTTCACCTTCGTGTGTTGTTTTTTACTTTCAATCCTAATCAACATTTTGAATTTTTTTTTTACCATGTTTGACTTTATTTTCTTCTATGAAACTCCTCAGTGGATTTTTCTTTTTCTTCCTTTCATTCCAGGCACCACTGCGGAACTTTTGGAAGCTTTTTTCTCATGACTTCCAGTTTTACATTGCATCATTTCTTTTGCTTCTGCCATGCATTTTCTTACTCATCATGAACTTCTGCTGCAGGTTGGTACTATTACTTTTTTAATTGTAAAAAACTTATGAGCATATCAATAGACTAAAAGTAAACAGCAAACAATTTTTTAGTTCAAGTTTGAGTTTTTGAATATGCAAAACTCTAATTTAAGCTTTATGAAAAATCCTCTTATGTAAAATTACTGATTATTTTAGCATTTGTATTAGTAATTAATTAGTTACATTAAATATATTAATCATTTGATAATCTTATACAGAATTTAAGGAATGTATCAATTTGAAAAAATTAAAATCCTAGTCACTGAAACAAGATTATCCATTTATTATACACTATTTCATTCTGGTACAACAAAACAAATCTGTTGATTGTAAGAGCAGGTATTTCTTATTCTAATCAATTTCAGAATATTTTGTCGTTAATTTATGTTTTAAATAGAAAAAAAAATTCTTTTGAACTAATTTTCAATTCTAAATATTTATTTTTGTTTTGGTTGAATTTAATTAGTCTTAGCACTAAATAGTGCTACTATAATTAGGTAATGTTTTGTTCTACACATGATCTTCGACTCCAAGATGAGACTGTGTGTTATTGGCATGATCTTCATATTGGTCAGCTGCTATCTGACTAGCTCAGCAATCCTTATGTGTTGAAATTCTGACAGTCAAGAAATCAAATGATATTTGTATTTGTTCTCCGAGTGGCATGTTGTGACTGTATGTCATTTTACATTGCTATCTTTTGCACATTTTTATTTTCTTTAACAACAAATTTTGTATAAAGCATTGTATTCCTTGTTTAGAATTGAGTTTTTCTAATTGCCTTTGTGTATTTAAGTATCCTTTGAATATATGAATATTGTTTTTTTTTTCTGATGAGTGTTGTGTTAATACAAGAATACACACAAACTATGGTTGTGCATTCCTAACACATATGCAGCAAAAACAATGAAGTGCGTTCAAATGTTCACACTTTTATTCCCATTTCAATGATTTTGAATTATATCTTTTTTTTTATTTGTTTTACTATAATTTCTACTCAGTAAAATTTGTTTGTTTTCTTATGTTTATTGAATCAGGTCGCAGGTTTGTCTGTCTCGCAAAGAAAAACGATCCATCCTTGAAATGCGAGAACACGTGCAAAACACTGTCAAGAGGAAAAAAGTAAGATTATTTTTAATTGTCTATCCAGGATTCTCTGTTAACACATCACTCAATAAATTCTGGGCCAAACTGCTGAAACTACTTTTAGGCAACGTTGGACTTTATTCATCAATAAAGTTTCCTTCTAGGAAACACGGATTTCAAGCTTCTTTAACATCTCAATGCTTTTTTATGTGGAATCATTTTTAACCTAAAAATCTGCACCAGTTTTTGATATGGCTTCTTGATTGAAGCTACACCTCTTTCCCTGTGGCATTTTTTTGAGGTTTGCAAACACCCACTGGGGATCATATCTATAGGATAGGTGCCGAAGCAATTTGATGTGCATTTCATGTAGTTTTGCTCTTGTTTTGGTCAACTTGTAACATGGTGTATTGTCTCGAAAGAACTTTTTCTTCATTTTCTGATGATTTCTTCAAAGACACCAATTTAATATTTGCTATTGATGCGTCTCCCTTTTTCAAAAGGAATCTATCAACGAAATATTTTGCACTTGCCAAAATATGGAGGCCAAAATCTTGCCTGTTAATGTTTACATCTTTGGTTTAGATGGTTTTCACCTGTTTTCACTCAGCTGACTGCTGATTTGACTCTAGAGTATCATAATGGATCCATGTTTCATCCATTGTCAAAATTTGGAGTGCAAAAAAAATATCGTTTTTGCTGTGTTGAATAAGTTGCAAATATCCTGCTGCTACCAGATCAGGTTGTCTGAAGATATTGGCTTCCTTGCACAGTACACAGTTTTTTTTTCTCTTTGCAACACTTCTACAAAAACAACAATCACCCCCTACTTTTTTTTTTTTCCACTTTTTTTTCCCCGGTTGATAAGGGCACTAGAATAAGCCAACTGCTCTCCCCTCCCTGCAGAGTCCCTTGATGAGGCCACCTGTTGATAGTAGGTGGCGACCCATGATGCTTTTGGATGGAATTCTGGTGGTTGAGTGGAACAAAGAAGACATAGCCATGCAACACACCACTTTGGCCCCTATGGCTTGATGGGCAGTTAGAGGCCCGATCTAACCAATCAGCTCATCCAAACATGCCCTAACATATTTGTCCTCCTACTTCCTTCTGACTATACTATGTAAGTTATCAGTGTAGAACTGCTGAACTGTGCTTGTATAACCCTAACCCTAACCCACTATCATATGCATTAAAAGGTAGGGGCTGAGGACCAATCATCTTGGCAAGGCACAGGCCCAGACATGACTGAAGGATTTCTTTCCATACACTGGTATTTGGGATGGTGCTCTGGGTAAGGCGAAGTGCTCTTCAAGGTGAGTATGTCATTTGTGTAGTCCCTGGTTTGTCAGGGCTTCCTTCCGAATGAATCCCAACTATGAGATCTCTGGGTGAGTAGGAAATGTGGGCAAATGAATAAGCTAAAACCACTTCTGGCTTTATCCAACAAAAAATTCAAATGTAATTTTAAAGAATCTAGACATCACATAATGAAACAGATCCATCTTTTTTAAGATTCATCATTGTAGAGGCAACTAGTTCTCCAATAACAAATTTCTATTCTTAATAGAAAAAGTGATAACTAGCAACAGAACTGCTTTATCTGTTAACAAAAAACTGAATACTCATTGTTGAAATGGATTTCCTTCTGAAAATGACTACATTCAATAATTTCTCCATCAAAACCTCCCCTCACAAACCGCTTAATATGAGTAAAGGGGTTATGAAAAACAAAGAATTATCTCTATGTACAATGGAAGAAATAAAGAATGAGTTAAAAAAAAACAAAAAACAAGATGAAATCTATAAATAAAAGTGAAAATGTATGTATGTGTGTTCGCTTTTTCTGTATGTCTACAAAAGGCTTTTTTCAGAGAAGCGGTTGGTCGCCTAACAACTTTTTAAAACTTTTTATATATTTTTTTTTTTTTTTTTTGTAAATCGTAATATCTCAGAGATAACAACGGAGCTTTCCTGTCTATTTAATTTACTCGACTTCGGGAAGATAAATATTCAACATTTGTCGCTCGCTGCATGTGGATTAGTCTTTTTCTTATAATAAAAGCAACACTAATTCTGGTGGTATTTTCCGTCTATCTGCGGAAATGTCCGAAAGCAATCAGCTTTGATTAATATGGAAATATTTTCCATATATCAAACAATTGCCATTTAATTTGGACAAGTGGAGCTGTTTCCGCCTACCCCAACATCTTGGGAAAATAAAAAAAAAAAAGAAGCATTCTCGCACTAAATGAAATGCTCCCCCCGCAGTCAAAAGTTGACATCATTAAAACGTGCACCTGCTAATTTAAGTAATTAAATTTAAACATGTTTCCGTTAGCATCTTGCGGTGGCACAATGGTTAACATCCCACTCTTTTTTTCTATTTCCAACTTTACCTCAAGGGTTCGGGTTCGGGTTCGGGTTCGATCCTCAGACTTACCTACTAAAACATTTTTTTTTATTTTTACCCCCCCCCCCCCGAGTTTCCACACACACCTCCAAACACCCGGGCAACGCTGAGTACCCCTCGCTAGTTAAACATATTTCACAGCTCAAAAATACAAGAGAAAATCAAAATAGGCTATACCAATAAGAAGGTCAAGCTTTAAGTCGTTAAGATGTTACAAATGCAAAAGATATGGCTATCATAAAGACACTTTTTTTTTGTTACTTTGGAATCACCACGGATGAATTATGGAATACAGACCCTGGAAGCAGAGAGACTCAAAGGGAATACTTGACACCGGTTGACTGCCAACGCACGTGTCATTTGTAAACATACACAACCTGAATTGTTTGTTTTAATCATTGATTTTAAATATTAAGGAAAGATTTAGAGAAAAATGAAGAGAATATATTTATGTAGCGTGCATATTTCTCTGAGGGGGAATAAATTTTTTATGTAGGGTGCATTTTTCTCTTTTCAATAAATGAACGTAATTTCTCCTGAGTTCATTCGCTAGGATTATTCAAGTTTGTTGTTTCTTTTAGGCATTTAAAAATAGCATATTAAAATCTATATATCTATAAAAGTGAACGTGTCTGTGTATCTGTGTGTCTACATTTCCCTACGCAATAACTTTGTCAATTTTAAGTCTACAGATTCGAAATTTGATATACAGGGTACTGAGATTTGGGAAAATCTTTGTAATCTGTTTTCGGCCAGAAATTTGGCTGTTAAGGGGTCAAAGTTCAACGATTTGACCTTTGAGAACTCTACCAAACTCCTCCGCCAATGTTTAGTCTAAACACTTGAAATTTTAGATATAGGTTCCTTGGACATGGATCTAACTTCATAACTTGATTTAAGCCCCAAGCAATAAATGTTCAGGGGTCATAATAGGGGTCAGTTAAAAAAATTGACAGCTTTTTTTTTTTTTTTTTTTTTTTTTACTCAACATACACCTCCAAACACCCAGGCAACGCCGGGCTGAAATGCTAGTATGTATATATTTTACATAGGGAGTCACCACTTATCAAGGCACGGAGGTCAATTGAGGATGAGGGTTAATGAGTGTACAGTAGTCAATGAGTCAATATCATAGTAATCGTTAGTAGTGGAAATTTGGTAAATTGGATTACTTAAAGGGACATCAAGAACTTGTTTATGCTAGACTTGAAGACGACCAAATTGTAGTCAGTTGAAAAGAAGAAGAGAGAGTTCCACAGGCGTACAGTTCGAGAAAGATAAAGAGTGGGGGAAATTATTGATAATGGTTTCAGCTAGACATTTGTTTTTTGTGACAGTTTGGTGAGGGGGGTGGGCATAGATTGGAGCTCAGAAGAGCACTTACCATGAAAATAATGATAAAGCAGAAACAAGCTTGCAAATGTCTCTTCTGTGAGAAAGAGGTTGCAGGAAAAAGAAAAGGGCATCCCGCACTGGGCGATGAAGTTTTTTGAACTCTGTCAAGGCAGGGTAAAGTTTTTCTAGCAGCTCCTGCCAAGATGTGGCAACACTACTCCATCCTTGGATGTACATGGCTCTTATGTAGGAAGATAATTGCATCAGCAGTGAGATATCTACTGGAGCGGTAGAAGGCAACCACCATTTTTCCAGCGACTTTGATGTATATG
Organism: Euprymna scolopes; assembly: GCF_053919585.1. Classification (NCBI taxonomy): domain Eukaryota; kingdom Metazoa; phylum Mollusca; class Cephalopoda; order Sepiida; family Sepiolidae; genus Euprymna; species Euprymna scolopes. Next base: position 123,729,785 of record NC_136483.1, read on the forward strand.
TTCCATTTAAGCCCAGAAGCTTGTCAAAACATTGAGCCACCCCAAGATGAGAGCTATTCATTTCAACTAATGCCAGATAGGGATCAGAGCATTGATGATGTAAAGATAGAAGCTTGTTTTTAGATGCATTAAAATTAACCAGCTGTCTCTTTCCCTATTGCATCACGTGCTCAAGATCAGAGGAGAGAGATTCAGAGAGAACTTCATCAATTAAGGCCTTTGATGTGTTACCATAGATAGTAGTGTCATCTACAAATGATCTTAGGATGTTATTTGACAGATCATTGATGCAGATCAGGAAGAGAGATGAACCCAGGGTGGAACCCTGAGGGACTCCAGCATTAATACTGTGAGCTTCTGATTTTTGCCCATTAACTACTACTCTTATGAACCTATCAAAGAGAAATTATTTAATAATTGAGAAAACATTTCCAGCTATACCATAGCTGAAGATCTTGTGAAGTAAACCTTTATGTCATATCCCATCAAAGGCTTTTGATATGTCAAGAGCAATTGCCCTAGAAAGGAAGCCTCTGTCGAAAGATTTGCTAATCCTATGAGATATAACTATTAGCTGTAGATCTAGCAGAACAGAAACCATATTGCATTTCACTAAGAAAGTTATTTTAATTATTTATTTTATTAATGTAGGCTGCATTTTTATTTTTTTTCTTGGTTTTCATGTACATTTTTTACCCTGGTTTCTACTTGTGGTTTTTCTTGCTCACATGCCCATATTCTGAATTCGTAGTAGTGGGTCACTTGTTAGATGAATAGTTAAACAAAACACTCTCCACACGTTAAGAATGATTTTGTCAACAAATATGTGCAATAGTTTTATTCATTGATTTTTTTTTTATATAAGGAAATATTTATTTAAACAAAAAACGGAGAGAATATAATAATATAATTTATGTTGGATGCATTTTTAACAAAACATTTTAATAAGTGAACGTAAGGATCATGATTTTTTTAAGTGAGATATTTTGGATGCTCCCCTTTATTGCCTTTGGTGAGTGAACTGAAGGAGAAATCCGTCTAGACCTTGGCAATTTTTATGCATCAAATGTAAGATATTTTTTGCACCTTGGTTTTGCTCTTGGCAGAATGAAAGAAAGCAATCAGAAATCACAACAGGCTCACCTTTAAACTTCAACGTAAATTTTATTAAAGTAAAAAGATCCAAGTTGCAAAAGATGTGCCGTATTTAGCTTTCTGTGGAACAGAGCTGGTAACACCCGTAAGAGTAGTAGTTCATGTTTATCTTCATGTTTGCAGGATTCAAATCTCCATGCTCGAAGCAGCAAGTCGATGTTGAAGTGATGCCTTCCAAGGATAAATACTTTGAGTCTGGTAGTCATTGTTCACTGTAAAAACCATCTGAATGATGGACAACTGGCAGGTCAAAATGTAGACCATAAGAATCGTCTTGGAGAGACATTATTAGTAATCCAATCATAGAGCATGACAGTGCGACAGTGTATAATATTTTGCCCAACATAAAGGAATTAGTGTTTGCAAATGATAACATTTTGCCCTATGTTAGGACATTAATACCACAGTTGCGGAGTCGGAAGGAGTCGGAGGTTTTAGTTGGAGTCAGATTTCTAAAAGTACTAGGGATTTTTTATCCGACTCCGACTCCTTAAGTTCAATAAATTTATTTTTTTACATGGTTTTCCTGTTTGGTTTTACCAGTTTTTTTTTTTCTTTTTGTTTTATTACATTTTTACTCCAAACAAGGCATAAAGCCACTTTGATGTGCTGGGCTACTATCAGGGACCTAAGTTGCAGGGGTACTATGTAGAGAGTTTAGCAGCAAGATGTCTGTTCACATTACATTTGAACTTCTGCATGTCAGTACAGTTGAACCCCGAAGAGAATTGAAAAGTCTAGCAGTTCTGGGGAAGAAACTATTAGAGTATAATGCTTTCTTACATCTAGAGATCTCTACTATGTAGGTGTGGGACTTCGCTGCTTGGTGGGTTTGTCGGGAGTATTTTCATCGAGAGGGTACAAGGGCTTGTAGTTCGTCAAAGCGTTTACCATTAAAATACTTGTAAAACTTGTTAAACAATTTCATCGATGGGACAGGGGCTGAAGCTTAGATGAAAGTTCAGGACCTATCAGGTTATTGACTCTCTTTTGAACAATGTTCAGGAGCGAGACTAGTACCAGATGCAGCAGCCCAAATGTGACAGCAGTACTCCATACATGGGCGAATGGTGGCTTTGTAGAGGTACGTGATACTTTCAGGCGTAAGTAACTTTCTAGCATGGTAGAGAGAGCCCACCTTCTTTGAAGCAGCCTTGGCAATGATCTCAATGTATCTATTCCAACTCATGTTTCATGTGAACCTTAAACCAAGGAGTTTGAAGGAAGTATCTTTAGCCATAGCTATTAGTGGTTGGTAAGTTTCATGTAATTATTAAAGGAAACGAGTTTTGTTTTGCCAGCGTTGAAAGTTACCATCCATTTTTGACTCCATTCTACTACAGACCGAAGGTCTTCTTCTAGCGTTTCTGCCATTACTTTAGATATGTTCTCATTAGTTTTCCCCATGTGCCTACTATAGAGTGTAGTGTCTTGGGCAAATATACCCATCTCAGAAACAATTTTATCAGGTAAGTCATTTATGAATATCAGAAATAATAAAGGATCAAGGATCGATCCCTGAGGTACACCTGCATTTATATCATTGTTTGGACGTACGCCCATTGAGGACAACCTGGATTCTTCTCTCATTTAAAAAGGATTTAATTATGTTTATTTTTCATGAGAAGACTATCATGCCATACCCTGTCAAAAGCCTTAGATATATCTAAGGCTACTGCTCTACCTTCCTCTGCAATATGCAGTGCTTAGTATATACGTTCAGAGATTACAGTTAGAATATCTGCAGTAGAATGGGCTTGTTTAAATACATATTGAGTATCAAACAGAAGTTTAGCAGCTGTAAGCTGGTGGACTAGAACTTGATTTCAAATATTTTGGCGAAAGGAGGGAGGAGGCTAATTGGGTGAGAATTTAATAGGTCAGTTCTTTCGCCAGAGTTTTTGTAAACTGGTACCACAGAAGCAGTTTTCTAGCAGTCAGGAAAGCAAGATTCGTTAAGACATTTGTTAAAGAGTTTAAAGAGAGCTGGAGCAACCTCAGTGAAGCATTTTTTAAAAGCACAGCCGGGATGAGATCAGGTCCACATGCCTTTGAGGTGTCTGGGTTTTTATGATATCATGTACTTGAGAAGGGGTGATATTAGATCATCTTGTGTGGTTTCTGTCCGCCAAGAAAAATCAGGGAGGGAATGGTTTGTTTTGTCCAAGGTCGAGTTTGAGACAAACTGATAAGCAAGCATGTTAGCTTTCTCAGTTGCTGGGAAAACAGCCTCATGATTGTTGGGTAGTGGGGGGTATTGTTGATTGCCCATTATTTACTACTGTTGTAGATTTTCTAGAAATCACAAGTTTCTAATTTCTGCATTTTAATGCATTTCCTGGTGGTTTCAGTATATTCACTTCTTTCTTACAAGTACTTCTATAAACTTTTGTCTGTTTGTACAGGACTTATGCCGGATAAATCTACGGTATGCAAGTAGAATCTTTAATATGAAAAATTATGTTAAAAAAAAAAGGAAACGTCTATTGTATGAGAGGGGTGTGATGGTTTTTTTTCATATTAGGATCATCCATCAAGTATTAGGGAAACGTGTTAATATGTCTGAAAAATCTTAGTTGATCTTCTATATTGTCTTTCTTTCTTCTATTTGTCTTCTTCTGCTTCTATTTTTCTCTTTTTCCTTCCTTTCCTTTCTTATTTTCTTTGTTTTTTTTTTGTTGTTTTTTTTTTCCCTTATCTGTCTCTGATCTTCTAATCATAGTTTATTAGTTATCATGGCATTAACACTTAATTTAGTTTAATAATTGAAGAAAGTAGGAAGACATAGGATGCCATCTTGTAATCTTCTTGTAATATCCTTAACCCTACCTTTGTCCACTTAAAATATGGGGTCAGAATAAGAGTTCTGTAGACTTAGTCACCTGTTGGTGGAGTGGATGGGAGGAGGAAGTTATATGACTGGTTTTATGGTAACTTCATGATACAAGAAAACCCAGTTGGTTTAGTATTTTTAAGTTTGAGCAATAGTGACCATCAAAACTTTTTTTTATTACATTTTCTTTTTTTAGACTCTCTCCCTCTCTTACCTTCCCTTTCTACCTTTTCTTTCTCCCACTAAAGACTGATATATTTTAATATCCAGATTTTTTTTTTACCAATGCTATTTCTTCATATATATATGGTGCTTCTACACTATTGGGACGAAATTTCGGAAATCGTAATACTGAATTTCACATGAAAACAATGGTATCTACGTATTCCCAGTATTTTTAAGATGATTATATTAAAAAATTACGAAAATCGATAAGGTAGGAAATTATTTATTAAAGAAAATAAAAATAGAATTTGATAAAAACGATTATAAGACACAAGGGAGTTCAAAAGGGAGATAATTTTCTGTTTTGATCTGAACTCAAAAACACGCGGCTTTTTTTTTTTTCTTGTAAAGTATGCATTACTTCTAGCTAGTCTAAAGTTAATACGTAACCCTAAAGGTATTACTTCTTATCCAGATTTTTAAATGAGTTAAAAAATAACCAGACTTTTTCAATTTGATAAAAGTTCCATTATAGCATATTTATTATGGGGTGGAGCTGGAACGGTCGAACATCCCAGCTCGACCTAGATAAAGGCAAAAAGTATCCATGCATTAACATGGGAGGGGAGACTATCTTCAAGTAATATCCTAAGCCGGATATACTTAGTAGATATTAATAAGTCCTTCTCACCTTATTTTATTTTATTTATTTATTTTTTTTTTCTCAATGGAGAGTAGATAATGCATGTGGATGTGTTATCGGCAGCTCCAGTAACTCTCACTTCTCCTTTTTTGTCCTTCAGTCCTCATTTCCAATGAATGATTTTTCTGACAAAGGGTGAAGAAAAAGCTGCTTTCCAGGTCGGTAGTACTTTGTAAAGAGTAGCCTGAGATGTCAGAAAATTTCTATTTCTATGTCTATCCTTGTGGTCATGTCACTAGTAAGGGTGTTGGAGGTAAACATTTCATCTGGGCTGACGTTACGCGCCTGATAGCCAGGGACCCGAACCTTGGATTAACCACTAAGGAGGCTGTTCTATCAGCAGGTGCAAAGTACCGGGGCTGCTATATTGCCATTTGGTGAATGGATTCTGGACCATACAGTAGTTTCTGGTAGGGCCTCTCGATGCCATACTAGTGGGTAATTGTTACAGCTTTACCTTATAATGTACTACAAAAAAAAAAATTTCTTGTCTTTTTCTCTTATTTTCCCTCTCTGTCCTGCTCCAACCAAGTCTACCAACCTGCTCCACAAACCCCAAAATCTCAACAATCATGACAAATCTCCAAAAAAGAAACACAAATAAACCAAGAACCTCATCCTCCAACATAGACCCCTACTACCAGGTCTCCTTCTCCAACATCAGGGGTCTACGTTCCAACCTTCTAGAGGTTGAAACACAATTACAGGAGACGAAACCAGACATATTCTTTCTAAGTGAAACTGGCATAGGGCCAACCACTTCTCTAGACAAATTCATAATTAAAGGATACTCTAACTTAACATCTAAATCTGACCCCCAAGATCGCCATGGGCATGGAATATGTGCCTACATTAAGGATGGCTTTCCATGTGGTAGGGATATCTTCAGAGAAGACCCTAATTTACCTTATATGTGCTTCCAGGTTGCACCACTGCATTTATATTTGCCCTCTATCGCCCCCACAACAGTGGGGTTACTATCTTTAAGAGCATATCTGAGAAAATTGACCACATCCTGTCTGCTCATCCTTCGCCTAACATTCACATTTGCGGTGACTTCAATGTCCATAATGTGGAATGGCTGACCCACTTAAATGAAACCGATGATGAGGGGAGGTTTTGTCATGATTTCGCCATTGCCTATGACCTCACTCAGATTGTTCACGAACCCACCCGTGTGCCCGATACTACCAGTCAATATGCAAGTCTTCTAGACCTTTTCCTCACAACTTCCCCTGAGCTGTGTTCATGTTCCGTTCTATCTCCTTTGGGATCCTCTGACCACTCTGTTGTAGCAGTTAAGATCAAAATGAAATATAATAAGTCTTCAGACGTACCTCTCCACCGTACTGTATATCGATACTCTATGGCTGACTGGGATAGCTTCCGTACATTCATATCTGAACTACCTCTGCATTCCATGTTTAAAAAGGATGTGTCCTCTATAGTATCAGACCTGACTGAATGGTTAATCGTAGGCATAGACCGATTCATACCATCCAAAAAATTCCAACAAAAACCTAACAGCCAGCCATGGTTCTCCCCTGAATGTACTGCTGCCATTGCGCACAGAAATCACTTTTTCCATAGCTACCAACGTAATAGATGTACTGAGACTAAAGCTGCTTTCAGGACTGCCAGCAACCACTGTAAAAGAGTAATAAAAAATGCAAGAGAGCTATATGCTCAGTTTGTTAAATCCAAAGTAGCTGAGCAACGGCTTGGTTCCCACCAGTTCTGGCAAATAGCAAACAGGATCCTGAACAGAAGCGTGCATTCTATCCCAACTATCATCAATGGACCTGAGGTCATCTCGTCAGCATGAGACAAGGTCAGACTATTTGCCAAGAACTTTGCAGCTAATTATAACATGCGACAATGGCCATTAACTCCCTGTATTTCCTCCTATAACAGACAACACGCTATGCGACATACAAATATCTGTGCGTGAGGTCGCCAAGCTAATCAAGAACCTTGATTCCAGTAAAGTAACTGGCCCTGACGGCATTCCAGTTATAGTGCTGTAAAAGCTCCAACTTGCCCCCATACTTACAAAACTGTTTAAGCGTTGCCTTAAGGAGAAGTGCTTTCCAACACCCTGGAAAACCTCATCAGTATGCCCTGTATTTAAGAATTCAGGTGATAAGTCATCTCCCTCTCAGTACAGATCAATAAGTCTCCTGTGTATCATGAGTAAGTTGTTGGAATCTATATTAAATAAAGAAGTAGTCAACCACCTCAACAGAACCAACCTTGTTAGTGACATGCAATATGGTTTCCGCTCTGCAAGATTTACAGCAGATGTGCTATCACATAGGATTAGTGAATCTCTTGACAAAGGTTTCCTTTCCAGAGCAATTGCTCTTGACATATCGAAGGCCTTCGATAAGGTATGGTATAAGGGTCTACTTCACAAGATTTCCTGTTACGGTATTACTGGAAATGTTTTCTCAATCATTAAATCATTTCTCTCTGATAGGTTCATAAGAGTAGTGGTTGATGGGCAGAAATCAGAGGCCCACAGTATTAATGCTGGAGTCCCCCAGGGGTCCATCCTGGGCCCAACTCTCTTCCTGATCTACATCAATGATCTCCCAAAACATATACTTAAATCATTCGTTGACATCTATGCTGAGGACATGACCATCTATGGCAACACTTCAAAGGCCGTAAATGACAATGTTCTCTCTAATTCTCTCTCCTCTGATCTTGAGCGTGTGGTACAATGGGGGAAGAGGTGGCTGGTCACTTTTAATACATCCAAAACCAAGCTTCTATCTTTACATCATCAACGCTCTGATCCCCATCTGGCATCAATTGAAATGGATGGCTCTCGTCTTGGGGAGGCTCCATGTTTTGACAAGCTTCTGGGTTTGACCTTTACTCCTGATCTGAAATGGAACATACATCAAATCTGTTGCCAGGGACGCTGGGAAAATGGTGGGATCCTTTTACTGCTCCAGAAGATATCTCACTACTGATGCAATTCTCTATCTGTATGAAAGCCAAGTACGTCCAAGGATGGAGTACTGCTGTCACATCTGGGCAGGAGCTGCTAAAAACAGCCTATCCTGCCTTGACAGAGTACAAAATAGACTTTGTGGCTTAGTGGGGGATGCCTTTTTCTCTTTCCTGCAACCTCTCTCCCACAGAAGACATGTTGCGAGCCTGTCTTTGTTTTATCGTTATTTCCATGGCATGGGCTCGTCTGAGCTCCAATCTCTCGTGTCCCCTTGCCAATCTTTCACGCGAAACACCCGTCTGGCTGAAACTACTGTCAATAATTTTCCCCACTCTTTATCTGTGCCTAAATCCAAACCTAGATTCCATGAGCAGAGCTTCTTTCTCAGAAGTGCACGATTGTGGAACTCTCTTTCATTTGCCTGTTTCCCACCTGATGTCTTCAAATCCAACATAAATTCCTGACAAACCGCCCCCTTAAGTAAGACACTCTATCAAATCTCCAATATTAATGATTACTACAATACTATCTCATTGATTACTGTACACGCAATAACCCTTATCCCTGAGTGGCCTCCGGGCCTTGATAAGTGGTGACCCCCATGTAAAAAAAAAAAAAAACATTGGTAATAGTGTGGTTTGCTATAGAACTTTGTGTAATGTACGTAGGTACACAGGGGATGATAACAGGGGGAACACTGGCAAACGGGCAGTGCACAAAAGAGACAGCATGTAGATACTTGCTCTCAGCTGAATAAAGTCTTAAAACAAACTCGGCGTTTGCGTTCTCGGTGAGAAACACCACATGGCGATGAGGATGAGATCATTTCTCATAAAGGGGAAAGTTATTTAAACTTTTTCTCCGAAAAACATCGCGTTTAATAGAAATTAAATAGCGACATATTTCTACCTGCACACACGCATTTTAAAAACATGACGTCTTATGGTAAAATTGACGAATTCTCGCTGAGTGGAGGTGATTGGGACACGTACTCAGAAAGATTGGAGTATTATTTTGAGGCTAACGGAATACAAGATCCAGGAAAGAAAAAGGCCGTCCTTCTTTCTGTTTGTGGTGGTGAAACATTTTCTCTGCTGAAGGACCCCTTTACGCCGCACAGCTTAAGAGACAAAAGTTATGAGGAACTCTCGCTCTCGTTAAAAGAGCACTGCAACCCAACACCATCCGTAATTGTTGAGCGATTCAACTTTTACATGTGCCGCCAACAACCAGGTCAGTCCATTTCGGATTTTCTTGCTCATTTAAAAAAAATTACAAAGTTTTGTGAGTTTGGAAATACGATAGAAGAGATGTTGAGAGATTTGCTCGTCGTTGGATTGAGGGATGACCAGATCCGTCGGCGACTGCTTTCCGAGAGGAAACTAACATTTCCTTATGCCCGACAGATAGCTCTTGCCATGGAAAGTGCAGACAGGAATGTCACTGACATGGCAGCCTGTTCAACGTCCAATTTTACAATACAGACGAAAGTCAACCAGGTTGAACGCCCTACTCCACTACGGAGACAAAAACAAAAACCATGTTTCCGATGTAACGGAAAACATTACCCCGACTCCTGTCGTTTCAAAGAGGCAACGTGTAATTTTTGTCACAAAACCGGTCACATTTCGCCAGCCTGTTTGACCCGGAAGTACAATGACAGAGCTGGAAATCGTAAAACCCAAAAGGTCACCAGTGAATAACCAGTAGACGAAAATACAGGCAGCGACTGCGCCTCGGTGCATAGGCTGTTTAACCTGCCAGCAAATAGCAAAACCGAGCCCCTGATGGTGTTGGTGGGCATAAATGGTCGCAATGTCGAGATGGAGATCGACACCGGAGCTGCTGTTTCATTGATCAGCCGCAATGCATTTGAAAAACTATGGTGTGACCCTGATAAGCCGGTACTTAAGCCTATGTCACAGAAACTAGCAACCTACACGGGAGAAAGTATCGCACCGTGTGGTACGTGTCAAGTGTCGGTAGACTATGATGGCTGACAGTTTCGTCTGCCATTAGTGATTGTTCCTGGTTCTGGCCCTGCACTTCTTGGTAGAAACTGGTTATGAGTAGTGCAACTCAGCTGGAAACGCATCCATCAGCTGAAAGCAGTAAATGCTACACCTGCAATTGAAGATATTATTGCAAAATACCCCGATGTTTTCAAGGATGAATTGAGCGCACTGAAGGGTTTCACAGCAAAACTTAGTGTTGACCCGAAAACAAAGCCCATATTCCGCAAGGCTCGACACGTGCCCTTTGCATTGCGTGAAAAGGTTGACAAGGAGCTGGATCGACTAGAGTCTCTGGGTATTATCGATACTCAGAATGGGCTGCCTCTATAGTAGCAGTTGTCAAAACTAACCAAACAATACGGTTGTGTGGAGACTATAAAACTACAATAAACAAATGTTCAAATCTCGACCAGTACCTTATCCCCAGGATTGATGATTTGTATGCAAAATTGCTGCAGGGAAAGAAATTCACCAAGCTTGACTTGAGATCAGCATTCCTGCAGGTTCCGTTAGAGAAAAACTCAAAGCAGTACCTTACAATCAATACACCACAGGGTCTCTACAGGTTCAACCGCCTCAGTTTTGGAGTAAAATCAGCTCCTGGTATCTATCAACGCTGTATGGACAATTTGTTGGCAAATGAACCACATGTCGTATGCTATCAGGACAACATACTAATTACAGGATCATCAGACGCAGAACACTTGAGCACCCTTGACCGAGTGTTAGGGAAACTCTCAGAATCTGGTCTCTGCGTTCGTCTGGACAAGTGCAAGTTCATGGCACCCTCCGTAACCTACTTAGGTCATTGGATTGACTCCGAAGGCCTTCACCCTACAGCAGAAAAGATCTGTGCCATCCAGGATGCACCAGCCCCACGCAATGTGACCGAACTTAAGGCTTTCTTGGGCTTATTCCAGTTCTACGCTAGGTACGTCCCCAACGTCACAGATAAGTTGGGCACCCTCTATTATCTACTGCGGAAAGGTGTCTCTTGGACGTGGGGCACCCCCCAATTAACAGCTTTTCAGCGAGCCAAAGATGCATTGCAGACCACAAATGTCCTGGTTCACTATGACCCGAAGAAGGAACTGGTACTGACCTGTGACGCCAGTCAATATCGTGTCGGAGCTGTTTTGTCGCACATCTTTGCCGACGGTTCAGAGAAACCTGTTGCTTTTGCTTCGAGAACAATGTCACCGGCTGAGAAAAATTATAATCAGTTGGACAAGGAGGGACTGAGTATTATCTTTGGGGTTAAAAAGTTTCATCACTACTTATTTAGACATGCATTTCGTATCATTACGGATCATAAGCCACTTATCAGCCTCTTTAGCCCAACAAAGCCAACATTGGACACCCTGCCACCAAGAATAATACATTGGTCACTGTTGATGAGTGCTTACGATTACACGATAGAATATAGGCCTGGTTCACACATCGTCACTGCCAACGCAATGAGTCGTCTCCCCCTACAGCAAGCGTTAGATGTCCCAACACCAGGCTGCATTATACATCTCATGGATCACCTGGACAATTCCACCGTTGACTCGACTGACATTTGTGCTCATACACGCAAAGACTCCATCCTCTCTAAGGTTGTTCAAACCACACAACATGGAGGGTGCAATCTCCCACATGATGCTCCGTATTTACCATTTCACGCTCATAAAAACGAACTAAGTGTTGAAAGGGGGTGCCTGCTGTGGGGTTCACAAGTGGTAATTCCCCACCATCTCAGACAGAGAGTGTTGGACGAGCTTCACCAATGCCACCCTGGCATAGTCAAGATGTCCGGACCTATGTATGGTGGCCTGGGATAGATGCTGACATTGAAAAAAAGCTGAACAACTGTTACCCTTGTCAGTGCTCCAGAAGTCTACCTGCTAAGGCACCACTACACCCCTGGGAATGCCCAGCTGAACCTTGGCAGCGGGTTCACGTTGATTATGCCGATTACAATGGCCAATACCTGCTTGTCATTACGGATGCACACTCAAAATGGGTTGATGTCTATACCACAAGTGCAGCTACTTCAGCCACTACAATTGAAAGGTTGAGGCGCTGTTTTGCTACTCATTGTTGTCAGTGATAATGGCCCATGCTTCACCAGTTCAGAATTTGCAGAGTTCATGAAATGGAATGGTATCAGACACAAATTTGTCAGTCCACATCATCAGGCATCAAATGGTCTAGCCGAACGCTCAGTTGGGCTGGTTAAAAACGGTATTAAAAAAATGCCGGGAGGAACTCTGGAAACAAAGATATCCCGTTTTCTGCTGACATACCGGACAACGCCTCACACAACAATGGGATCTACCCCGGCAGAGTTGTTGATGAAGCGAAGATTGCGCACCAATCTGGATCGTATGAAGCCCGCCACCTCAAGTGTTGTATATAACAACCAAGAATATCAAAAGTTTCACCATGACAAATCTGCCCAGATGCGTTCATTTGATGAAGACCAAGCAGTATTTGCACAGAACTTTGGTTCCGGATCCATGTGGTTGGCTGGTCACATTCTGGAAAGAGTATCTCCTTTATCCTTTCTAATCAGATTGCAGGATGGCCGGTTGGTTCGTCGTCATCAGGATCACATCAGGTCTCGCCGTTGTATCACTGAGCCAGCACCTCAATCCCCAAGTGAAAACAATCCAGAATGCATTTTCATGGAACTAAACATGTCTCCAGATATGGCAACAGAAAATAACACACATCCACAGACTCCATTGACATATGAGAATTCGCCCGATTATGAGCAGCCAGATAGAGAAGTGAGTGAGCATACCCCACTAGCCCTGCCACGACGATCGGGCCGTACAATAAGACCACCGAATCGTTTTAGTCCGGATTGACTAAAGATTTAACAATGACCTTTTATTTTTTATTTTAAAAAAAAAAAAAAAAAGAGGGGGAGATTTCAATGGCCACATACTGAGGCAGAATAATCCTCGACCACAAAAGGGTCACAAGGGCAGTCTACCCTGACCTTTTTCCATGATAAATGGACCTTTCTTTTTTGGGGGGAGATGTAATGTACGTAGGTACACAGGGAACGATAACGGGGAACACCGGCAAACGGGCGGTGCACAAAAGAGACAGCATGTAGATACTTGCGGTCGGCTCTCTGCTGAATAAAGTCTTAAAACAAACTCGGCGTTTGCGTTCTCGGTGAGAAACACCACACTTTGATTGCTGCTTTGAACCAATCAGTAATCTCATTTTCACACTGTTCTGCAGGAAGAGAAAAATATTTCCCAATGGGGCATCTCTGATGTGATCTCTAATGGCATCCCAGTCAGCCTTATTGTAGTACTTTGTCGTTTGGAGCAATGGCTCTTCAATTTGGGGTCGAGAGTTTAGAGTGATGTCCATCATTATCACAGCATGATCAGCATTCCTGAGTGAGCAATGAATATTTGTTACATAATTTTCAGGAACTGTTGTCAGAAATAGATCCAGAAGTGAGGCTTGTTGGTCCTGACGATCTGGGAGATCGGTTGGGAATGTTACTATCTCTGTCAAGGAATGGGACATAGCAAAGTTATAGATGACACTACCAGCTGTGTCAGTGCAGTTAGAGAAGCCAAGCCAATTTCTGTGGTGGGCGTTAAAGTCACCAATTACATGTATTTAGGCGCTAGTGTCAAGGGAGAGTGCTACAACTATGCTGTCAGAGACATGATTGATTATAGTACAGTCCTGGGTTGATGGAGAGTGATAAAGAAAATACAGGTAGCTAAGGTTATGTTGTAAAGTTTGTTTAAAGCATATGAAGGCCTGGTCACCTGATTCTAGTTGAGAGTCCCTAGACATGATTCGACATCATCTAAGTTAGCTCTAAGTCCACAGATATTTGTAAATGCAAACCTCAAGGGAGGAGGCGAATTCTTTGAGTGTCTGTCTGGTTTGAACATTTTTTTTTTTGGATTAAGCTGTTATTTAATTTTATTTCATAGTTTTAGACCAAAGGTGGGGTGCTAGGCAAAACGGATATGCATAGCCACCATCATGCAGCACAAGTAGACCATCAGCCGGCTTCTCATCTACAGGAATGTGGCCTCGGGAATGCCCACCAAAGATGAGTGCAAGGCCCCTTTCCATGCACAACATTGCACTACAAACATCCCGATATTATACAACTGATGACAGAGCAGCCGCTCTTAGCATTACAAAGAGTTAGGGCTCCCATACTATCAGTCGGAAACAACAACCAGCAACTGTCAAACCGGTACCCTCAAACCTGTCCGACAGCAGTCCAATCATGTTAGCATATATGGTAAACAAGCACCCCCAAGATGCCCAACTATAGGGGAATAGAATGATGCAAATGTGGAGGACGGCATTCATTTCCCTAGTCAGGAAACAAGGCAAAGTACTGGACGTCTCTAATAAGTCCCTGCAGCCGCACCTCTGCTCCTGGCTAAACGACAAAGAAGGAGTATGGAAGCCAGGCGATACGCTGAGGCTATCTACTCCTTAAGCAGTTTAGGTTTGCAAACCGGTGATTTGATCAAGTCACCAGATCTAGGGAGATTGTCATCAAAGACTGAGGAGGCATCTCTCCTCCGTTTGGTACCAAGATGTATGAAGTCTGTGGCACAGGTTTACAAATCGGAGTTTTCCTTCTAGATGGATGATCTAAAAAGATCTATGGGTCCATCAGCACCATAAGGGTTTTCCCCATGCCTAGTTTCAAAGCCATGTATTTCTATGCCCCCGAAGTGATAGTTTGGATGAGTAGGTTAGTATCAAAGAATTAGTGTCTGCTTTGAAGTTATACTCCTTAGAATAGGATTAAAATTGGAAGATTTGGTTATGTTTTGAAAGGAGGTATCTATAAATATGGGGTGTAGATTTTAGGTAAATATCTACTAGGGTTAAGAAAAGATAAAATATGGTTTGTGGATTAGTGACTAATTGGAAATTATAAAATAAGGGCTAGGGTGCGTTTCGAAATGTGCTTTAAGTGTAGGTTAAGTAAAGATAATCACCAGTACCATCTAAGTGAAAGAAATATATAGTTGCTAGTTAATATAGATCACTGATGATCTAGGCACAAACTGTGGCTATTCGTTATCTATTTTATAGATATTCTTTAGAGTATAATAAATATAGGTTAAGCTAATGCATCCCTTAGCAATAGAAATCTATAGATGTTTAGTATTTATCGATTTTGAAAAGGTCAGCTTACTAAAGTTTAGGACTGGAAGCTAAACCCTCCTCCCAAGGTACATGCAAAGTATGTGATTTTATATCAGGTTGGGGAGAAGAGCAATTAGTTTTTTGTCCAGTTGGAACAGGAGAGATGATATACTTACAAGAATACAGCATTAATATACAATAAAGATATACAGGGATTTGGGGGGAATTTAGGAGTATAAGGATTTTTAATGTTTATCATGCAAAACAGACAGGAAGGTGTCTTGGAGGAAAAGTATTATCACTTCAAAGCAGACATTTAGAAATAACATCTGTACCAATTATTATTTTAGTAACATACATCAGCAACAATATACATGTGGCCATTATAGGCCTTATATTTAAATAGTACACATACATAGAATGATGAATTATGATTTCCAAAAAGAGGGAAGCAGTATAAGTAAATAAGAGCAGGAAAACAGGTTTGGTGAATAAACAATAACTTAATTGCTTCGTAAGCAGTGGTTTGCACAATTTAGTATTTTTTGTATGATTTTGCTTTTATTTTTGGAAATATATTTTGTACAGTAATGTAATGCTTCTACTTCATAAAAATATTTTGGTCTATCAGATCACTGCAAATCCTCTCTGAACAGCTGTTTTTGTTTTGGTTGTAACATCACACAGGATCAATGAAAATTCTGCCTTTGAATAAGATCACTGTGAATTACATTGGATAACAATCGGATTGTAATCTGATAGTTATCCAGTTCCTGAATCTACTAGAATTTGGCAATTGGATTAGTCCAGGATCGATCCGGAATTACAATCTTACTCACCCCCCCCAAAAAAACAGGCATAAATCAATAAGAAGCAACCCATGGAACTATAGCCCTTTATAACTTTTCCTTCTTTTTTTTTTACATAGGAGTCACCACTTATCAAGGCCCGGAGGATAAGGCTTAATGACTGTACAGAAGTCAATGGGACAATATTGTAGTAATCGTTAGTAGTGGAAATTTGGTAAATTGGATTAGTTAAGGGGGATGGCTCATCAAGAATTTGTTTATGTTGAATATAACCAAATTGTAGTCAGCTAGAAAACAGGCAAATGGAAGAGAGTTCCACAGCCGTGCAGTTCTAAGAAAGAAACTCTATTCATGGAATCTAAGTTTTGGTTAGGCACAGATAAAGAGTGAGGGAAAGTATTGATAATGGTTTCAACTAGATGAGTGTTTTTTTGTGAAAGTTTGACGAGGTGGGGGAGGGCATAGATTAGAGCCTAGACAAGCATCTGTCATGAAAATAGTGATAAAGCAGAGACAGGCTCACATAGTCTCTTCTGTGAGAAAGAGGTTGCAGGGAAGAGAACAGGGCATCGCCCACTAGGCTATAAAGTCTATTTTGAACTCTGTTCAAGGCAGAATAAGGTATAAGCAGCTCCTGCCCAAATGTGGTAACAGTGCTCCATCTTTGGATGTATCAGGCTTTTATATAGGTAGAGAATTGCAACCTTGGCAACAGATTTGATATATGTGTTTCATTTCAGATCAGGAGTAAAGGTCAACCCCAGATGCTTGTCAAATCCTGGAGCCTCCCCAAAACAAGAGCTATTCATTTCAATTGATGCCAGATATGGGATCAGAGTGTTGATGATGTAAAGATAGAAGCTTAGTTTTTTGATGCATTAAAATTAACCAGCCACTTCTTTCTGCCTTTGCACCACATGCTCAAGATCAGAGGAGAAAGAATCAGAGAGAACTTGGACATTTACAGCCTTTGACGTACTGCCATAGATGGTAGTCATCAGCATAGATGTCTACGAATGATTGTAGGATGTGATTTGAAAGATCATTAATGTAGATCAGCTGAGGGACTCCGGAATTAATACTATGAGCTTCTTATTTCTGTCCATCAACCACTACTCTTATAAACCTATCAGATAGAAAAGATTTAATAATTGAGAAAACTTTTCAGCTATACGGTAGCTGAAAATATTGTGAATTAGGCCTTTATGCCATACCATACAAAATATTGTGAATTAGGCCTTTATGCCATATGGTGTGATAGGTAAAAGGTCTTTGATATGTCAAGAGCAATTGCCTTAGAAAAAAGGCTCCATCGAGAGATTCGCTAATCCTATGAGATATAACTGTAAGCACATCTGCTGTAAATCTAGCAGAATGGAAACAATATCGCATGTTACTAAGAAGGTTATTTTTTGCTGAGGTGGTTTACTACTTCTCCATTTAACATGGATTCCAGCAACTTACTCATGATGCACAGGTCTTACTGGTCTGTACTGAGAAGAAGATGCTTGATTACCTGAATTCTTAAATACAGGGCATACTGATGAGGTTTTCCAGAGTGTTGGAAAGCAATTCTCCTTAAGACTATGCTTAAACAGCTTTGTAAGTAGGGGAAACTTGTTCTGGTTAAAGCTTTTTCAGCACTATAATTGAAATGTCATCAAGGCCAGTTGCTTTACTCGAATCAAGGTTTTTGATTAGCTTGGCAACATCACACACACATATTTGTATGTTGCATAGCATGTTTTCTGATATCGAAGTAGGAAATACGGGGATTGACAGCCTTGGTCGCATAGGGTATAATTAGTTGCAAAGTTCTTGGCAAAGAGTTTGGCTTTGTTTGATGACCTCAGATCTATTGATGATCGTTGTGATTGAGCACATGCTTCTGTTCAGGATTCTGTTTGCTATTTGCCAAAACTGATGGGAACCAAGCTGCTGCTCAGCTGCTTTGGATTTAATGAACTGAGCATAAAACTCCCGCGCATTCTTTATTACTCTTTTACAGTGGTTGCTGGCAGTCCTGGAATCAGCTTCAGTCTCAGTACAACCTACTGTTTTTCCTTTGATCCTTTTTCTATAAAGGCAATACTATCTTAAAAAATTTCTTCTCTGTATAATATGTGTCTTTACTCCCCTCTTCTGATGAGAAGCGTTTGGCTTCAAAGTGCCATGGCCTGAGGAGGTTTTCTATGCCACAATATTGTAGTCCCTTTTGAACTGATAGCATAAAATTCAATTGTAAATTTTTTATCCCTTTGTTATCTTAACTTATTCTATAAAATTAGTATTTTTAAATGTATTTAGATTGTACTTCTAACCACATTTCCAAACTCCCATTCTTATTTGAATTGATTTTAACTGGAGAGTCTACTCCCCAATACAATAAAATATGATAATCAAATTTTTAAGGGGACTTGCATTAAAAAAAACCTTAAATATATTTAAAATTTTCACCACCCCTTAATCTGCCTTTAAAATAGACTAGACTACCCATGACCTGTAGGGTCAGTGTGTTATATTAACTATGGAATTAATGTATGAGTGTGACACTTTTGACGTAAAGAAAATAGTTTTTTGTGATGTAACAGAAACATTTCTATGAAAGTATATTAAAATGAAAAAAGAATATAGATTTCTATGAGTCGTTCTGTTTATAATTGTTTATTTTCGAAAAAAAAAAAAACTTACAGTCATTGAATTATAAGTGGTTTGCCATACTTATAGGTAAATGTACACTGAACAGATACCATAATACTTAAAGTTAAATTCAAATTTTGAAATATCTTTTAATTTAAACTTGAAAAAAAAAAAAATTGGATCACTGACAACGTACACAGTAAAACAATACATTGTAAAATAGTAGATTTATTTGTAAGAAAATTGCGTTAAAATAACTTAAACGTAATATGGAAATGAACGATGTAAAAAAAAAATGCAGTAGTAGAGTAGTAGTAGGGAAAATACATGTCAACCAGTAGTAGTAATAGTAGGATAAGGAAGAGGAGGCATAGTAGTAGTAAGAGGAAGAAGAGGAGGCGTAGTAGTAGTAGTAGTAAGAGGAGGATAGTGCGCAAGCAAACAACCAAAAACGACAGAGTTTTAGTATTATATAGATATTACTAAAAAATTAATTTATTTTATTGTATTATTTTATTCCATTTCTAGATTCCGTGCTACCTACCCTCTTGAAACTCTATTCTCCCAGATTTTTCTCGCATGTCATATTGTTTGTAATATATCAGTAATAGTTAGTAAAATTGAAAATATGTATCTCTTTACTAGCATTCATCACCTTTGGTAAATGAGTTTGTATGTTTTAAATAATTAATGCAGAAATCGAAAATTATTCAATTAAATAAGAGAAGTATCAAAATCAAAGCACACATTTGGCTCTTAAGATCCTCTCCCCCTCCTCCCTCCTCTTAAGATCCTCTCTCCCTCCTCCTCCCGCTCTCAAATAAACGCTAATCTTTGCACCTCAATTCATTCCATTAGCTAGACCAATGTAGGGCGCTTGAAGAACACCAAGTTAAGTGTATCTATCCGTGTGGTGTGTAACCTCTGTATGTAGATTTGGTCCCACCATTTCTTTTTTTTTCTTTGCTTGATATTCCCCTACATATTCAAGTAATTATTATTAATATCCTATTCATTTATTTTAAAATTTTATTTTATTAATATCCTATTCATTTATTTTAAAACAAATAAGTTGCTAGAGCAGATTGATTCTCTCGCAGTACTTGAAAGATACAATTTCTTGTAAATGTAAGAGGGGAATCTATTTCTAATTCTACGCTTATTTATGTAGAATAGAGAAAAACTTTAAAGTAAGATACTCCGTATATTCATTCAAGCGGGAGCACAAAAGTACTTAGTGTAGAAACCATGCACATGGTTACCCCTCTCGGTGTGATAGGTAGCACTTACACCCAAAGTATCAACTACCACAATAAAGAACGAAACTTAAAGGTACTCCCATCTTTATTATTTTTCTTCTCCCACTACAAAAAATAGGCAAATCAAGTAAGTGCTAGAGGGCGGTGGCAATTGGAAAGACCAGAACTCAACACTCCATCTGAGGAAATGTATTTTTGAGGACATATTGAACGGAAAATATAGTGCTTGAGAATTCCTTACCAAAAGAGTATATCCTCTACGTAGCCCCGACATGGTCAAGGCGAATGGGTTTCCCCCTTACTATGCCCCAATTTGGACTCCGAGGTGGGTAGGGAGCGTGGTTGATGAAAAATAAATCCCAAAATCCATGGCTGATAAAAACAAAAGCATCCCCCTCAAAACCCTTAAAAGAAACCATTCCTCTGACTCTGACCTCTCAAGTTCAGATGAAGAACAAAAATTCAAAACTAGAAAAACCGCTCCAACTATAAACGAAGGAAACTTCCAACGATTCTTAGTTATTGAATTAATTGAAAATAAAAAAATTGGAAATTTATCACCTTTCCTAATAGAAAAAACATTATCCACAAAAAGTAAACCAAAAATGATTAAAAAAACAAGATGGAAATCTACTAGTTGAGATAACCAATCTTAGAGATGCTCAATCTTTACTCAAAATGAAGAACTTCCATGAGTACAAGTGCAAAGTCTTTCCCCATAAAACACTAAACACTTCGAAAGGAGTAATTCGAAGTTATGAACTATCGCTAGCAACTGAAGAAATAAAAATCGAATTAGAAAAACAAGGAGTAATCAACCACATCCGCATAAACATAAAAAGAAACAATAAAATAATAACCACCAACACATATATATTAGCGTTTAACAAACCAAAAATACCTAAGGAAATAAAAATTGGCTACTTAAATGTAAAAGTAGACCAATATATCCCAGCCCCATTAAGATGTTTCCATTGCCAAAAATATAGACATCGTAAAGAAGCCTGTAAAGGAATGAAAATATGTGGAAAATGCCGCAACAAAGATCCTGACCACACCGAAGAAAAATGCATAAATGAGGTGAAATGCGCTAACTGCAAAGAAGATCAACTGGTCTTCTCTAAAATATGCAAAACATATAAAAAAGAAAGAGAAATTATAGAAGTAAAGTACAAAAAAAACACAACCTTTCCAGAAGCCAGAAAAATAGTTGAGACGTACATGAAAGACAACACATATGCTGAGACAACAAAAAAGACAACTAAACCATGCCAACATAATGAAATACATGATCAATATAGGGAACTGATTACATTAAATATTAAAGAATGGCCAGAATTTCAAAATAGCCTAAAAGAAAAATACTCAAATCTGGAAAACAAAATGGAAATAACAAATCCAAACAAAGAAAATAATATTCCATCCACAACAGAACCATTAAAAAAATTATCACAGAAACCAACAAAACAACCACCAGAAATTAATAAAAACATAAGCAATGATAAAACAGCAAATAAAGAACATTCCAGAAAAGAAGAAAACCAAACAATAGACACTCAAAATAGATTCCAAATTCTAGAAAAAATGGAAACCGAAAACACCCTAGATAAAAAAAGAAACCAAACACAAGTAATGAAGAGGGAAAAAATGAACAAGAAGCCAAAACGGCAACATCTCAAGCAAAATCCAGATCGACGTCCAGATCCAAACAAAAAAAAGAAAAAACCCAGCAAAACACTTCACCAAAGACACAAACTCCAACAAAAGATAAACCCTCTACTTCTAAAGAGATGGAAATAAAGGAAAACTAAACAGCCTCATGGATAGAAATAAAACACAACAAATTATCCAATGGAATTGTCGTGGAATAAGATCTAACTATAATGAACTTCTTATACTTATCTCACTCTTCAACCCAGTCATTGTTTGCTTACAAGAAACCTTCCTACAAAACAATAACCATTTCAAAACACCAAACTATGAACAATACAACTATTTCCATAACACAGGCCTTCGTGCTAATGGAGGCACCTCAATTCTTGTAAGGAAGAACATACCTCAAAGCAATTTCTCTGTCAAAACAAATCTCCAAGCAATTACAACTCAAGTCACATTACACAAAACAATCACAATCTGCTCAATATACCTCCCTCCTCATGAACCAATGAATCAAAATGAACTAGAAAATTTATTAAAACAACTACCTTCACCATTCATTCTTCTAGGAGACTTTAACTGCCACAGTACGTTATAGGGATGTGAAGTCACAAACTCAAAAGGAAACAAAATTGAACAATTAATTAACAAAAATAACTTGTGCCTTCTCAATCGAAACAATCCCACATACTTAAATCCAACAAACGGATCAACTAGTGCCATTGATCTTACCATGTGTGATCCATCAAGCTTCTTGGATTATACGTGGAGCACTTACGAATAACCCTGTGGAAGTGATCACTTCCCTATTATAATCAATTACAATAACTCCATCCAAAACCACATACCCAGGTGGAACACAAACAAAGCCAACTGGACCGAATTTAAATAACTTTGTTCACTAAAACTAACAGAACATCAAATCCAAACAATAGAAGAATTCACGGAAGTACTCATAACAATAGCCAAAAAATGCATACCCAAAAATTCTCCTCCTGGAAAAAAAAAAAAAACCATGGTTCAATCCAGAATGTAAAAATTCCAGACAGAGAAAGGCAGCCTTAAGAAAATTAAAAAAAAACAACCCACAACCAACAACTTAATAGAATACAAACACCAAAGAGCTAAAACTCAAAAAACAATTAAAGAATGCAAAAGATCCTGCTGGCAACAATTTGTCAACAAAATCAACATCACCAGTAAACCCAAAACCGTCTCGGAAATGATTAGGAAAATAACTGGAAAATATAATCTGCATCCAATCAAACACCTTCTCACAAATAAACAGAAAATAACTGATAAAAAAGATATTGCTAACACACTAGCTAAAACCTTTGCCGGAAACTCATCATCAAAACACTATAATAGACAATTCCAAATACTTAAGAAACATGAAGAAAAGTACAAAATAAACTTTAACTCCAAAAACCAAGAGCCTTACAATGAAATCTTCTCACTCAATGAACTAGAAACCGCCATAGAAAAATCCCATAGCTCAGCTGTAGGACCAGATTAAGTGCACTACAGCTTCCTTACAGAAATTCCACCAGAATCATTAAAACTCCTTCTCAAAATTTATAATAAAATATGGGAAACAAAAGATTTCCCAACTTCACGGAAAAATGCAACAATAATACCAATACCCAAACTGAGAAAAGATACATCAAACCCAGAAAACTACAGATCAATCGCTCTCACAAGCTGCCTATGCAAAACGTTCGAAAGAATGATTAACTACCGTCTTATATGGTATCTAGATGACAACAAAATAATTTCTGAAATCCAGTGTGGATACCAAAAAAATCGAGGATGTATAGATCACATCACTAACCTCGAAAATTATATCAGAGAAGCTTTTATCAATAAGGAACACGTAACATCTGTTTTTTTCGATCTTGAGAAAGCATATGAAACTACCTGGAAATATGGTATCATAAAAGATCTCCACAACATCGGACTAACAGGCAGATTAGCTGAATTCATAAAAAAACTTCCTAACAGACAGATCTTTCCAAGTTTGCATAGACTCAACTTTATCAGACCCACAAAATCAAGAAGGAGTGCCCCAAGGCAGCATATTATCAACAACTATCTTTAACATAAAAATCAATAACATTATAAAAGAACTCTCTCCTGATATACATAGCTCCTTATATGTAGATGACTGCTCAATCAGCTACAGATCTAAATACACTCACACTATTTAAAGAAAACTACAACATAAAAAATAAAATTAATAAATGGGCAACTAAAAATGGTTTCAAATTCTCCAAAACTAAAACAAAATGCATCCATTTCTGTAACCAACGCAAACTCCACCCTGACCCAACCTTACAGATTGAAGGCGAAAAAATTCCATTCATAAATGAACACAAGCACCTGGGAATCATTTTTGACAAAAAACTAAATTTCATTCCACACATCAATCACATCAAAACCAAATGTAATAAAGCATTACAACTCCTACGAGTCATCGCCCATACAGATTGGGGAGCTGACAAGGACACACTACTCAAACTTAATTAGATCAAAAATAGATTATGGTAGCTTCATATATCAATCCACCAGAAAGTCATATCTAAAAACCCTCAATACAATATGCCACTCCGGACTAAGACTAGCATTAGGAGCATTTCCAACCTCCCCTGTAGAAAGCCTGTATGCAGAAGCACATGAAACTCCTCCAATGCTCAGAAATCAAAACCTTGGTCTAAAATACTACACAAAACTTACAGCCGACCCCACAAACCCAGCACACAATAGCACTTTAAATCCAAACCGTAAACACCTTTTCGACCAAAAAGAAAATGCAATCAAAACCTTTGGACTTAGAATAAAATCGATTTCCAAAGAAAAAACAAATTTATAATCCTTTCAGACTCCCAATCTACTCTAAAAGCGATTAAAAATAAAAACATGGACAACCCCCTAATCGCAAAATTACTCCAAAAATTAACTGAACCAAACAGTAAAAAAGAAATCATTTTCTGCTGGATACCGAGCCATTCCGGTATTAAAGGTAATGAATTAGCAGATTCTGCAGCAAAAAAAAACGCCTTAAATCTCCCAATCGATGCAAATTTAAAAATTCCATACATAGATTTAAAAAGACGTATCAACGCATATACAACAGAGAAATGGCAAACCTACTGGAATGAACACCCTAACAACAAACCTCACGAAATCATGCCAAAAATCAAAAAAACAAGAACAAAATACGAAACTGAACAGAAAAGAAGTCAAACTAACAAGAATAAAAATAGGCCATACTCACTTAACCCACTCATATCTCCTAAAAAAAGAAAGCCAACCCATCTGTATACCTTGTCAAACACCACTCACAATCAAACACATATTAATTAAATGTACTGATTTTGTAACAGTAAGAAATCGATTCTACAAAGAAAACAATATTAAAGAGTTATTTGATAAAAACAATCCCCACACCATACTCTCATATCTTAAAAAAATTGGCCTTTATAAAAAAATTTAAAAAGAACCCTTTATACAACGGTCCTGGATATGACCTTTTTTTTTTTTTTTATTACATTTTCACCCCAAACAAGGCAAATTGCCACTTTGGTGTAGGGGGCTACTATCAGGGGCAACAACTACTGGGGTGCTGTGTAGGGATTTGGGCAGCAAGATGTCGGTTCACGTTACACTTGAACTTCTGCACGTCAGTACTGTTGGGGAAGCAGGGACCTGGAATGGAATTCCAGAGTCTAGCAGTTCTGGGGAAGAAACTATTGAAGTAAAAAGATCTTTTACATCTAGGGATCTCTACAGTGTGGGGGTGGGATTTAGCAGCCTGTCGGGTTTGTCGAGGGTGCTCACGTCGTGGGGGCACAAGTGATTGCAGTTCGTCAGAGCATTCACCACTAAAATACTTGTAGAAAAGGCAGAGGGATGCAACATTTCGTCGATGGGACAGAGGCTGAAGCTTAGATGCCAGTTCAGGGCCTATCAGGTTTGTGACTCTCTTTTGAACCTTGTCAAGGAGCGAGAGACTAGTAGCAGATGCACCAGCCCAGATGTGACAGTAATACTCCATACATGGGCGAATGGTGGCCTTATAGAGGTACAGGATACTTTCGGGTGTTAGTAGTTGTCTAGCACGGTAGAGAGACCCCACCTTTCTTGCAGCGGCCCTGGCAATGCCTTCAATGTAATTGTTCCAACTCATATTTCCTGTGAACGTTAGGCAAATGAGTTTGAAAGATGTACTCTCAGATAAAGAGTCGTTGGCCATTGCTATAGGTGGTAGAGAGGGTTTCTTGTAATTATTGAATTAAACTAGTTTAGTCTTGGCAGCATTGAACGCAACCAACCACTTTTGTCCCCATTCCACCACAAATTGGAGGTCTTCCTCTAGTGTTTCTGCCATTTCTTTAGAAATGTGTTCATTCGTCTTCCTGTCGTGCCTGCCATAGAGTGTAGTGTCATCAGCATATATACCCATCTCAGAGGCAATTTTGTCAGGGAGGTCATTTATGAATATCAGGAACAATAGACGTCCAAGGATAGAACCCTGGGGCACCCCCGCATTTATATCATATTGTTTAGATGTACGACCGTCGAGGACAACCTGGATTTTTCTCTTATCTAAGAAGGATTTAATTATGTTAAGTATTCTACCAGTGATACCGTATGATCTAATTTTCCTGAGGAGACCCTCATGCCATACCCTGTCAAAAGCCTTAGAGATATCTAGAGCTACCGCTCTGCCCAGTGAATAGTATATACGTTCAGAGATTACAGTTAGGATGTCTGCTGTGGAACGGGCTTGTCTAAATCCATATTGTTTGTCAGTCAGAAGTTTAGCATCTGTAAGGTGATGGACTAGAGTATGGTTAATTAAGGTCTCAAATATTTTGGCAAAAAGTGGGAGGAGGCTAATGGGGTGATAATTTGATGGGTTAGTCCTTTCGCCAGAATTCTTGAATACTGGTACAACAGAAGCAGTTTTCCAACAGCCCGGAAAGCAAGCTTCATTAAGGCATTTGTTGTAGAGTTTGGAGAGAACTGGAGCTACTTCGGCTGAGCACTTTTTTAATAGCACAGCTGGGATAAGATCGGGTCCACATGCTTTTGAAGTGTCAAGGTTTTTTATGATAGCATGCACCTGAGCAGGGGTGGTTTTCAGATCGTTTAGCGTGGCGTCTGTCCGCATAGGAAAGTCAGGTAGGAGGTGGTTGGAAGGGTACAGTGTGGAGTTTGAGGCAAACCAACTGGCAAGCATGTTAGTCTTGTCGGTTGCTGAGGAGACAACCTCGTGATTGTTGGTTAGTGGGGGAATTGTTGATTGCCCATTATTTACTACACTGTTGTAGATTTTCCAGAAGTCTCGAGTTCCTAGTTTTTGTGCTTCGATGGGCATTTTAGTGGTTTCCGTAAATTCTCTCGTAGCTGTTGCTATTTCTTTCTTAACGTTATTTCTAGCTTCTATATACTTCCCTCTGTTTGAACTGGACTTATGTCGGTTAAACCTATGGTATGCATGCTGCTTTTGAGCAATGGCAGTTGCGCAAGTCGACGTAAACCATTGGGGAGAGTGGAGCTTACTATAAAATTTCCACATGGCAACATGCGCTTCGATTTCAGTTTTGAACCAGTCAGTGGTCTCGTTTGCACACTGTTCAGCAGGGAGAGAAAAAATATTTCTCCATGGGGCATCTCTGATTAGTTCCCTGATGGCTTCCCAGTCAGCCTTTTTATAATATCTCGTTGTTTTGAGCATTGGCTCTTCAGTTTTGGCTCTATAGTTTAGGGCGATTTCAACCATTATCACTGCATGATCAGCGTTCCTGAGTGGGTGTTCTGTTGTAGCATAAGATAACATTTACTAAATAACTAATAACACACGCACATACGTTAAAGATACTAATAAATTATTAAATATTTCATAATCATGTTTACATTACAGTTTTAAGTATTTTTTCATAGCAAGGAAAACGACTCTATTTCTCAACCTAATTACTTCCTTTATCGTTACACACGTACCTATGTTAAAGGCATTTGGGTATTAATATATAGATAATACATTGAATAATGACAAAAATACATTGAACACTTATTAAAAAACTGATCAAATATTTCGCTCTCGACTTAATTCGTGTGTCAGCCATTTATTATTATTATTTTCTTTTTTTTTTTTACATCTTATGAAAGCAAACTTTACTGCTTGCTGAATTTGTGATATATAGATCATAAATCAATTACATCATTTTCTGTTCAGCATCAGGAACCCATAACGGTTTATTCATTTAATATTCATAATGGAAGTTAAACCAATCTACTCAATAAACAAGCTTTTCATTCAGTTTCCAAACTCCATAATCCTATTGTGGGTGTGTAATTATTTTTCTGTTGATATTTTAGTGGTTGTAAATAAGTTCTGAAATTTCTTATTATTGATCTGATAGCTGATGAGAAAAACAAAGAGGTTTGCGAAAGTAAAACTATTTTTAAATCACTCAATTGAATTTTGACTGAATGTGATTGTGGAGGCAGTTGATGTAGAAATGAGTTCAGAGATTGACTTTCCATAGTAAGACTACCTCTTAATGCTTAATCTATGCAGTTCGTTAAGTTAATCTGCTTTGCATGTGTGTTTGTGCAGATATTACTCAAAATATGAAAGTAAAATATAATAAACCCTGAAAATATTTCTCTAGAAGCATACATGGAATAACATATATACTAGCAGGAAGACTTGATGTCAGGAATTGAATGAGGATCAACAAATGTTCCACCCTCCCATACTTTTATTGCCATTAAAATCAGTGAAAACACTTAAATTTTAATCAAATTGCCTGTTCTAGTTAGTTTCAGTGTACCAGGAGATAGTTTCACATGCCTTCCCACACTGACTTGATCCACATTGTAGTCTACATTACAATCTACTGTTGATTTTATACAATGTTCATACGGACTTGAATATTTTACTTTTGTTTGAAAAGGCCTTATTTCTATTATTTCCTTGAAAAAATGATAAATGTTTTGAAAATTTCTTATGACCTTGAAAATTGTATTTTTTATGTCCAGTAAAAATTTGTGTTGAAATATTAAAAATAAAATCAAAATAAATACTATTAAACTATTTTTTTATTATTAATAAAAATACCTTTAAAATATTTTTTAAATATTGAAAATAAAATCGAAATACATAGTTTTCTTGTGGATGCAAGAGTTGCGTCCTTTTATCACCAAACTATCTCGGGCAGTTTCATGATAAAGATTGAAATCTCCGTCTATTTTTCTTCTCATTTATAATTTAATTTTATAATAAAATATGCATCAAGTGCGCTTGAAAACCAAATCACAACGTAATATTAGGAAAATAAACAAATATCTTACTTGATTGAAATTTATCACAAATATTCAGTGTGTTGCTTTGTTTCTTTTTTTGAATAAAATAAAATACGCATCAAGTGCGTTTGAAACCAAATCACAACGTAATATTAGGAAAATAAACAAATATTTTACTTGTTTGAAATTTATCACAAATATATTTCAGAGGTATACTCCATCTTCAGTGTGTTGTTTTCTTTCTTTTTTTTTCCTTTTCTTCTTCCTTGCCATGTTGTAAATTTGGAGAAAAAAGTCTGTATAGAGCCACGCGTATCTGGCAGTTGTATTTTGAAATATTTGAACTGTGCGTAGGTAACGCGAGAAAAACGTCAAGAATTAGAGTTCAACAGAAACGTTGTTTTAATTTGAATAAAATAACATACATATCAAGTGTGCTTGAAACCAAATCACAACATAATATTAGGAAAATAAACAAATATTTTACTTGTTTGAAATTTATCACAAATATATTTCTATTGAACTCTCATTCTTGACGTTATTCTCGCATTACCTACACACAGTTGAAACATTTCAAAATACAACCGCCAGATACAACGCACAGCTCTATACAGACTTCTTTCTCCAACTTTACAACATGGCAAGGAAGAAGAAAAGGGAAAAAAAAAAGAAAGAAAACAACACACTGAAGATGGAGTATACCTCTGAAATATATTTGTGATAAATTTCAAACAAGTAAAATATTTGTTTATTTTCCTAATATTATGTTGTGATTTGGCTTTCAAGCGCACTTGATGCGTATTTTGTTTTATTCAAATTTAAACGTTTCTATATGAACTCTCATTCTTGGCGTTAATAATGTTTTTAAGGGTGGAGGAGTAGTAGGAGCCGCCATAAATAAAATTACATCCCGGCTCTCTAAAAAAAACATTTTCCTTGTATGGACGGGAATTGTGATAATTTAAAATTAGGCCAGCCGAGCCCCCCCCCCCCCCAAAAAAAAAAAATTGGCTGGTTGGAAATTAAAAGCTGTAAAGAGAGTTAATGTTTGAGACAAGATAAAAAGCATTTAAAACTACTTAAAAACATTAAAAAAAATGAAGCAGCTAGGTTGCAAAATAACTTTTATTCGCTATGGTAACATTTATTTTTTGTATATTTGATCTTTTACCACTTTTTCGAATCACTGTGGATTGTAAAACATCCCTAAATTTTGTTTTGGAAACTTGAATTTTTTCTGGAGCAGGCCTTGAAAAACTTTAAAAGTCTGTATGAATCCTGATATATAATTATTTTTATATAATGGCTTGTATTAAAGTTTAAAATGCAAAAGTTAAGTATCATCGCTCGATTGTGCTCTTAACAGAAACATTTATTTCAAACACGCCTCTGTCTTGTCAAAGAATCTACTGTTGATTTTATATATTATGTGCTTGTGCAGTGATAAACTTCTTAAGTGTTAACTGTGGTAAAAATTTCGATTACTGATTGTCCAAACCTATTGGAGATAATCTGATACAAAATCTATTTAAGAACACTCCTAGACACATAAAATATTTTAAAAATCAGCCCAACCATTTCAGAGTCCATAGGGAATGGACTCGCACACAAACACAAATATATATAAGTACACATAATACAAACCCAAACAGTTCAGCTGATGAAATTTGAACATTGAAGCAATCAAACCAATCACCATAAAAGTCGTATGAAGTCGGGTTATAGAAAAGGGGAAATGTACAAAATCTCATTTTCTTAAAAACAAATTCCATTTTAAAAGTTAATTTTTTAATTCGTAAAGCCTTTTCTTGTTCTTTCTCTCGTCAAAGATTTATAGAAATTTTATTGAGATTTTATTGAGTAATGTTTCTTCCCTAACATTAACTGTTGCTTTTTTATTTTATTTATTTTTTTAGAGAGTTTTTTCAATTTGCAAATTGTAAAATCTAAAAACCAAAAGACATTTCTAAATGGTTTTGTTTGTTTCACCTTTCAGCAAAATCTCTACCATGAATATCTCAAACAAAGTATTGCTGATCACGACATGTGAATGAGTAACAACAAAAATGGCAAACCAAAAAACGAAAACCAAAAAACGAAAACCAAGCAGACAACCAAACAGATTTTGTCTTTTTACAAAATTGAGGGAAAACATTTTTTTTATTTTCATTTATTTTTTTTTTTTTTTTCATGAAAAAAAAAAGATTTTCTTGAAATTGGAACACAAATAAAAATCTGTGTTTGAAATTGGAACACAGATAAAAATCTGTGTTCCACGGTTTTTGTTTTCTTGCGGAATTTTTGCCTTTCATATTATGAACACGTTTTCAATATAATTTTCAATAACGTTTTCAAGATAATTTTCTTTCAGTTTAACATTAAAACGATTGTGTTATGGATTTTGTTTGAAACATTTGAAGAAATTTGAAGGCAATCAAATCTAGAAAGATGCTATACATTTATAAGAGGACAAGAAGTAGGATTTTAAATGTTTGATTTAACTAGATTCGTATAAAACTAATTTGTTAAAATAATGTTTTAATGTCTATTTATAATTATTATTATTGGATATAAACAGCTTCTATAGATTTTAAGCTGTTAATACATGGCGATTTGCTAAAAGTTTATTATTTATAATTATTATTATTGGATATAAACAGCTTCTATAGATTTTAAGCTGTTAATACATGGCGATTTGCTAAAAGTTTTTAAGTTGAAATGACTTTCTAGCCAACAATTTTGAAATTTCAAATTGATTCCAACAATTAACAAGAGATTAAAATTAGAAAAATTTCAAGTGACTTTCATAATTAAATAATCTAAAACAGGATTTTAAAATGTTTTTTATTTTATGCATTTTTGATTTCAATGAAGTACCTATTTACAATGCCTCCCCACGGGACAGAGTTAGACACCAGGGTCGTTTTTTAACGTGGAGAAAAGGTACAAAAATAAAAATTGTCTCAGTCGTGAAGGACTGCTCCTCCACCGAAAGAGAACAAGAAATTGAAGTGCAGTATCTGAAGAACAGATACTACACTTTGATCTTGGCAGCCAAAAGGCCAAGTATGAAAAAAGTTACACTGAAGAAATATACCTAGACATATAAAGTGCTGTAAACTATTGGGAATGGCATCGTTTTAGTAGATCAGAAGAAAGCCCTTCTCTATTTCCGATCAAACCCATAAAAACGAATTCCTGGAAGTTTGTCATTTATTTGAGTTAAAATTTCTCTCAGAAAATAAAATTTAAAAAACTGAAAATATTCTCTTTGCAGTAATTAGATTTAAACTGAAAATTCCTTTTTCTAAAATATTTTTACTCAACTGATAAAAAGTTAAGATATTTTTTAATTTTTTTTTTTTTTTTTTTTACAAGGAAGTCACCACTTATCAAGGCCCAGAGGCCACTCGGGGATAAGGTTATTGCATGTACAATAATCAATGCCGTAGTAATCGAGATCTAATAAAGTGTCT
Organism: Euprymna scolopes; assembly: GCF_053919585.1. Lineage (NCBI taxonomy): Eukaryota > Metazoa > Mollusca > Cephalopoda > Sepiida > Sepiolidae > Euprymna > Euprymna scolopes. Next base: position 123,761,914 of record NC_136483.1, read on the forward strand.
TACTTAAGGGGGGTAGTTCAACAGGAATTTGTTTATGCTGGACTTGAAGACATCCAAGTTGTAGTCAGGTGGGAAGAGAGTTCCACAGGCGTTCACTTCTAAGAAAGAAGCTTTGTTCATGTGATTTAGGCACAGATAGTGGGGAAAATTGCTGATAGTGGTTTCCGATAGACAGGTGTTTTTTGTGAAAGATTGGCAACGGGGGATCAGAGATTGGAGCTCTGACAAGCACTTCCCATGTAAATAACGATAAAACAACAACAGGCTCGCAACATCCCTTCTGTGGGAGAGAGGTTGCAGGGAAGAGAAAAGGGCATCCCCCACTAGACTATCGAGTCTATTTTGTACTCTGTGAAGGCAGGATAGGCTGTTTTTAGCAGCTCCTGCCGAGATATGGCATCCTTATTTAAAATAAATCTAAAAACGTTTTAGAATAAAAATGTGAAAGTGAGGCTAAAACACAAACTTAGTATATGCTCAAGATAATCTATAGTAAAAATGTTATTTTTTTTTTTAGAAAGTTTATGGGATAAAAAAAAAAATCATCAGAAATTCTAATGATTTTTTTTTAATTTTTTTTTTTTTAAGAAATTTCACTTCAGAATGTCTATGTATATTTCTACAGTTAAAAAAAACTGGGATGCTAAGTGTATTACTTTTTTCTTCTGTTTTCTTGTGAAGAAATTTAAATTAAAAATGTATTAAAAAACGTGTTTTATTATACAGTATTAAATGAACCATGTTCACTCAACAGGCAGATGCATTTGAAAAAATTCTATAATCATCAAATGGGAAAAGTTTTGTTAGTAAAAAGATTTTTACTTTAATTTTTAATTTGCATTTTGGGGTTTGATTTTCTAAAATCTACTGAAAATATGGAATAAAATTAATTTTTTATTTAAATGAATAAAGCTTTTTTAAGCCTCATCTTGGTCTTTCTTTATTATTTCAATGTGTCCAAACACACAAAGTCCATTCTGAACACATCTCCCTATATTGTCCAGATTTAATCTAATTAAAAACTGTGTTAATTCTAATTTTGAACATTTCTGTAAATGGCTTGAACAGCTTCCATTTACTGCTAGTTCATCAAACAACGACTTGCCAAAAGCTTTCTCCAGATCCACAAAAGCAAAATATGGGAGGTTTTTTTTTTATATTAATTGCATTTGTTTCATAATAAATATAGCACCAGTCGTAATTTGAAACCAAACTGCATTTCATTTATGCTTGGAGTTATTCTTATTTGCGGCTCAACTATTTTCTCCATCACTTTCAGGAGCTGATCCATCAATTTTAAGCTCAGACGAGCACCTACTGATGTCTAGTCTTCTCCTTTATCTTTGTAACTTATACTGAATTCCTTATATTTTAGTGATTTGATTTTAATACCAAAGATTTTGTAAATGTTACCGCTTGTAAACAATTTCATATTGATCTGGTTTCACTTTTCAAGTATTTGAATCAAATCTGATTGTACTTACAAAACAAAAGTGGGGGTGGGGGTCCATCAAAATCATGATTACCTATATTGTAGACACAATCACAATTTCCACTCCTCCCAAACATTCCAATGATGTTAAATTAGTTTGTTACTTCATTCAAAATTTAATTCCGATTGTTGGAGAAAAAATATTAAATCACGTTTTCAGTTGAATAAAAGCTGTGTGAAGCTATAGTTTATTAAACACCAGATTCTGCATTTCTATTTATTCGTCCCACAGCTGACATATAGATGACTCCACTAATAAAAAGATAATTTATGATTACTTTCAAATAAGTTGTGCCAGATCAGGTCATTAATTGACAAATTACAGTTGCAAATTTTCAAAACAATAGAAAAATCTGAATTTTATGTGTTGATGAAAAGCATTACTTTCTGATTGTAAAATACTGTTCAGGCAAGGCAGTAAGTATTATTCCAGACTCTGCTTCATCGAAAACAATGATTAAGAAGTGGTATGCTCAGACACTGGTGATGTTGAATGCTCAGGTTGATTAAATTTGGCAGTTGTCCTGGCAATAAAAAAAAAAAATGCCCACAGCTCGTTTTGGCCAATTGTAAATTGAAGGTGTCTTCAGTATTTTGCATGAAAATTTGTTAATGAGAAATATGCATTCAAAGTCGGTTTGCAAGTCAAGCACAACATGCTTATGTTTCTTAATATTGTTTGCACTATTTCAAGTCAACAAAAAGGAGTTTTGCATCAATATATAAAAATCAAAATGGATAGAGTCAAATCAGCAGTTAACGAAGTAGATGGCAGCAGTTGAAAGCCATCCAAATATGCAAACATATATGCAAACAAGGTATTCATTGATTACACTGAGATAGGAAGACACCGTCAATGGAAAATATTTTGAATATATTTCAGCAAGACAATGCATCATGTTGCAGATCGATTGAAACAAGGATAAATTGGATTTCTAATTGCTTCTGCATCCATTTTATTTTCCATATCTGTGACTTAGAATAATGCTGCAATAATACCTTAGAATAATGCTGCAAGGAAAGAAATTTGATCTCATTTAAAAACAGGCATATTTTGAAACACGACAAATCATTCTACCAAAACAGTCCTAGAATCCATTTCGTTTCTGGAGTGATATACTATGCCGATATATAGTGAAACTTTATTTAAACATTGTTTGATAAATTGAGTAATGTGTTAACATTAATGTTTAGAAAACTGCAGCAATTGTGGGCATCGATGTAATGTTAAGTAATGAAGATTGTCAGCAATTGTGGGCATTGATGTATTTAGTCAAATTAAGTAATGAGGATTGTCAGCAATTGAGGGAATCGATGTATTAGGTTACATTAGTAATGAAGATTGTCAGCAATTGTGGGCGTCGATGTCAAATTAAGTAATGGTGATTTTTGCAGCAATTGTTGTCATCGATATATTTAGTCAAAATAAGTAAAGAATATTGTCAGCAATTGTTGTCATCGATATATTTAGTTAATTAAGTAATGAAGATTGTCAGAAATTGTTGTCATCGGTATATTTAGTTAATTAAGTAATGGAGATTTTTACATGAATTGTTGTCATCGATATATTTAGTCAAATTAAGTAATGGAGATTATCAGAAATTGTTGTCATCGATATATTTAGTCAAATTAAGTAATGGAGATTATCAGAAATTGTTGTCATCGATATATTTAGTCAAATTAAGTAATGGAGATTATCAGAAATTGTTTTCATCGATATATTTAGTCAAATTAATTAATGGAGATTATCAGAAATTGTTTTCATCGATATATTTAGTAAAATTAAGTAATGGAGATTTTTGCATAAATTGTTTTCATCGATATATTTAGTCAAATTAAGTAATGGAGATTATCAGAAATTGTTGTCATCGATATATTTAGTCAAATTAAGTAATGGAGATTATCAGAAATTGTTGTCATCGATATATTTAGTCAAATTAATTAATGGAGATTATCAGAAATTGTTTTCATCGATATATTTAGTCAAATTAAGTAATGGAGATTTTAGCAGCAATTGTTGTCATCGATATATTTAGTCAACTTAAGTAATGGAGACATTTGCAGCAATTGTTGTCATCGATAGTACAACAAAGTAATAAAGACTGTGCAGCATTGCAGCAATTGCTGTCATCGATATATTTAATGTATTTAAGTAATGAAGATTGTCAGAAATTGTTGTCATCGATATATTTAGTCAAATTAAGTAATGGAGATTTTTGCATGAATTGTTGTCATCGATATATGTATGTATGTGTAGTCAAATTAAGTAATGGAGATTATCAGAAATTGTTGTCATTGATATATTGAGTAATGAAGATTGTGCAACCATTTTTTTCATCGATATATTTAGTCAAATTAAGTAAAGAATATTGTCAGCAATTGTTGTCATCGTTATATTAAGACAAATTAAGTAATGGAGATTTTTGCAGCAATTGTTGTCATCGATATATTTAGTCAAATTAAGTAATAGTTATCGATATATTTAGTTAAATTTATTAATGAAGGTTGTCATCGATATATTAGCAGCAATGTGTGTCATCAAATTAAGTAAAGAAGATTGTGCCGCCATTGTTGTCATCGATATATTTAACCAAATTAAGTAATGAAGATTGTCAGAAATTGTTGTCAAATTAAGTAATGGAGATTGTTAGAAATTGTTGTCAAAGACAGAATTGTTGTCAAAGACAGTAATGGAGATTGTCAGAAATTGTTGTCATCGATATATTTAGCCAAATCGATATATTTCAATGAAGATTGTGCAGCAATCATCGATATATTTAGTAAAATTAAGTAATGAAAATTGTCAGAAATTGTTGTCATCGATATATTTTTTTCAAATTAAGTAATAGCAATTGTTTTAATCGATAATATTAAGTCAAATTAAGTAATGAAGATTGTCCTGAATTGTTTTCATCGATATATTTAGTAAAATTAAGTAATGAAGATTGTCAGCAATTATTGTCATCGATATATTTAGTCAAATTCAGTAATGAAGATTTTCAGCAATCGATATATTTTGTCAAATTTAGTAATGTTAACAATTGTTGTCATCGATATATTTAGTCAAATTATGTAATAAAGATTGTCAGAAATTGTTGTCATCGATATATTTTAGTCAAATTCAGTAATGGAGATTTTTGCAGCAATGTTTGTCATCGATAAATTTAGTAAAATCTTAATTTTACTAAATTTATCGATGACAAACATTGCTGCAAAAATCTCCATAATGAAGATTGTCAGAAATTGTTGTCAGCGATATATTAATTCAAATTTAGTAATGAAGATTGTCAGCAATTGTTGTCATCGATATATTAAGTCAAATTAAGTAATAAAGATTGTCAGTAATGTTTGTCATCGATATATTTAGCCAAATTAAGTAATAAAGATTGTCAGCAATTGTTGTCATCGATATATTAAGTCTAATTATGTTATGAAGATTGTTGTCATCGATATATTTTGTCAAATTAAGTAATGAAGATTGTCAGCAATTGTTGTCATCGATATATTTTGTCAAATAAGTATTAAGATTGTCAGAAATTGTCGTCATCGATATATTTAGTCAAATTGAGGAATGGTGATTTTTGCAGCAATTGTTGTCATCGATGTATTTAGTAAAATTAAGTAATGAAGATTGTCAGAAATTGTTGTCATCGATATATTTAGTAAATTAAGTAATGAAGATTGTCAGCAATTGTTGTCATCGATATATTTTGTCAAATAAGTATTAAGATTGTCAGAAATTGTCGTCATCGATATATTTAGTCAAATTGAGGAATGGTGATTTTTGCAGCAATTGTTGTCATCGATGTATTTAGTAAAATTAAGTAATGAATATTGTCAGAAATTGTTGTCATCGATATATTTAGTCAAATTCAGTAATGAAGATTTTCAGCAATCGATATATTTTGTCAAATTTAGTAATGTTAACAATTGTTGTCATCGATATATTTAGTCAAATTATGTAATAAAGATTGTCAGAAATTGTTGTCATCGATATATTTTAGTCAAATTCAGTAATGGAGATTTTTGCAGCAATGTTTGTCATCGATAAATTTAGTAAAATCTTAATTTTACTAAATTTATCGATGACAAACATTGCTGCAAAAATCTCCATAATGAAGATTGTCAGAAATTGTTGTCAGCGATATATTAATTCAAATTTAGTAATGAAGATTGTCAGCAATTGTTGTCAGCAATATATTTTGTCAAATTAATAATGAAGATTGTCAGCAATTTTTGTCATCGATGACAACAATTGCTGGCAATCTTCATTAATAAATTTGAAATATATATTTCAAATTTATTAATGAAGATTGCCAGCAATTGTTGTCATCGATATATTTAGTCAAATTAAGTAATGGAGATTATTGAAGCAATTGTCGCCATCTGGTTTTTAATATATATTTTTTCAAATCAAGTAATTAAGATTTTGGCAGCAATTGTTTTCATCGATATATTTAGTCAAATTAAGTAATGAAGATTGTCATAAACTGTTGTCATCGATATATTTAGTCAGATAAAGTAATGAAGATTGTCAGCAATTGTTGTCATCCATATATTAAGTCAAATTAAGTAATAAAGATTGTCAGTAATGTTTGTCATCGATATATTTAGCCAAATTAAGTAATAAAGATTGTCAGCAATTGTTGTCATCGATATATTTAGTCTAATTATGTTATGAAGATTGTTGTCATCGATATATTTTGTCAAATTAAGTAATGAAGATTGTCAGCAATTGTTGTCATCGATATATTTTGTCAAATAAGTATTAAGATTGTCAGAAATTGTCGTCATCGATATATTTAGTCAAATTGAGGAATGGTGATTTTTGCAGCAATTGTTGTCATCGATATATTTAGTAAATTAAGTAATGAAGATTGTCAGCAATTGTTGTCATCGATATATTTAGTCAAATTGAGGAATGGTGATTTTTGCAGCAATTGTTGTCATCGATGTATTTAGTAAAATTAAGTAATGAATATTGTCAGAAATTGTTGTTATCGATATATTTAGTCAAATTAAGTAATGGAGATTGTGCAGAAGATGTTGTCATCGATATATGTAGTCAAATTAAGTAATGAAGAATGTCAGTAATTGTTGTAATCGATATATTTTAGTCAAATTGAGTTATGCAGATTTTGCAGAAATTGTTGTCATCGATATATTTTTTCAAATTAAGTAATGAAGATTGTCAGAAATTGTCGTCATCGATATATTTAGTAAAATTAAGTAATAAAAATTGTGCAGAAATTGTTGTCATCGATATATTTTATCAAATTAAGTAATGAAGATTGTCAGAAATTGCTGTCATCGATGTTTGTAGTCAAATTTAGTAAAGAAGATTGTCAGAAATTGTTGTCATCGATATATTTGACTAAATTAAGTAATGGAGATTGTGCAGAAGATGTTGTCATCGATATATTTTATCAAATGAAATAATGGAGATTGTCAGAAATTGTTGTCATCGATATATGTAGTCAAATTAAGTAATGAAGAATGTCAGAAATTGTTGTATATTTAGTGAAATTGAGTTATGCAGATTTTGCAGAAATTGTTGTCATCGATATATTTTGTCAAATTAAGTAATGAAGATTGTTAGAAATTGTTGTCAAAGATATATTTTGTCAAATTAAGTACTGAAATTGTCAGAAATTGTTGTCAATTGTTAGTACATATGTTTTTGTAATGGAGATTTTTGCAGCAATTTTTGTCATCGATATATATGTTCAAATTAAGTAATGGAGATTTTGGCAGCAATTGTTTTCATCGACATATTTAGTCAAATTAAGTAATAAAGATTGTCAGCAATTGTTGTCATCGATATATTTAGTCAAATTAAGTAATAAAGATTGTCAGCAATTGTTGTCATCGATATATTTAGTCAAATTAAGTAGTGGAGATTTTTGCAACAATGTTTTTCATCGATAAATTTAGTCAAATTAAGTAATGAAGATTGTCAGAAATTGTTGTCATCGATATATTTAGTCAAATTAAGTGATGGAGATTATTGCAGCAATTGTGGCCATTAAAAATAATCAAATTTAGTCATCAATTGTTGTCATCAATTGTTGTCATCGAGATATTTTGTCAAAAATTTGTTGTCAGCAATTGTTGTCATCGAGATATTTTGTCAAATTAATAATGAAGATTGTCAGCAATTTTTGTCATCGATATATTTAGTCAAATTTATTAATGAAGATTGTCAGCAATTGTTGTCATCGATATATTTAGTCAAATTAAGTGATGGAGATTATTGCAGCAATTGTGGCCATTAAAAATAATCAAATTTAGTCAGCAATTGTTGTCATCAATTGTTGTCATCGAGATATTTTGTCAAAAATTTGTTGTCAGCAATTGTTGTCATCGAGATATTTTGTCAAATTAATAATGAAGATTGTCAGCAATTTTTGTCATCGATATATTTAGTCAAATTTATTAATGAAGATTGTCAGCAATTGTTGTCATCGATATATTTTGTCAAATAAGTAATAAGTAAAAAATAATAAAAGTGAAAAAAAAAAAATAAAAAATAAAAAAAATAAAGATTATCAGAAATTGTCGTCATCGGTATATTAAGTCAAATTAAGTTATGCAGATTTTGCAGCAATTGTTGTCATCGATATATTTAGTAAAATTAAGTAATGAAGATTGTCAGAAATTGTCATCGAAATATTTAGTAAAATTAAGTAATAAAAATTGTGCAGAAATTGTTGTCATCGATATATTTTATCAAATTAAGTAATAAAGATTGTCAGAAATTGTTGTCATCGATGTTTGTAGTCAAATTTAGTAAAGAAGATTGCCAGCAATTGTTGTCATCGATATATTTTGTCAAATTAAGTAATGAAGATTTTCAGAAATTGTTGTCATCGATATATTTAGTCAAGTTAAGTAATGAAGATTTTCAGCAATTGTTGTTATCGAAATATTTAGTAAAATTAAGTAATAAAAATTGTGCAGAAATTTTTGTCATCGATATATTTTATCAAATTAATTAATGAAGATTGTTAGAAATTGTTGTCATCGATATATTTAGTCAAGTTAAGTCATGAAGATTTTCAGCAATCGATATATTTAGTCAAATTAAGTAATGGAGATTGTGCAGAAGATGTTGTCATCGATATATTTTATCAAATGAAATAATGGAGATTGTCAGAAATTGTTGTCATCGATATATGTGACTATTAAGTCATTACTTAAGAATGTGAGAAATTGTTGTCATCGATATATTTAGTCAAATTGAGTTATGCAGATTTTGCAGAAATTGTTGTCATCGATATATTTTTTCAAATTAAGTAATGAAGATTGTCAGAAATTGTTGTCAATTGTTAGTTCAATTTAGTAATTACGATTGTCAGAAATTGTTGTCATCGATATATATTGTAATGGAGATTTTTGCAGCAATTTTTGTCATCGATATATTTAGTCAAATTAATGAATGGAGATTTTTGCAGCAATTGGGGTCATCAGTCATCAGTTAATTAAGATTGTCAGTAATGTTTGTCATCGATATATTTAGTCAAATTAAGTAATTAAGATTGTCAGCAATTGTTGTCATCGATATATTTAGTCAAATTAAGTAACAATGTTTTTAATCGATAAATTTAGTCAAATTAAGTAATGAAGAATGTCAGAAATTGTTGTTATCGATATATTTAGTCAAATTAAGTAATGGAGATTATTGCAGCAATTGTCGCAATCTGGTTTTTAATATATATTTTTTCAAATTAAGTAATGGAGATTTTGGCAGCAATTGTTTTCATCGATATTATTTAGTCAAATTAAGATTGTGATAAACTGTTATCATCGATATAATGATAGTAATGAAGATTGTCAGCAATTGTTGTCATCCATATATTTAGTCAAATTAAGTAATAAAGATTGTCAGCAATTGTTGTCATCGACATATTTAGTCAAATTAAGTAATAAAGATTGTCAGCAATTTTTGTCATCGATATATATGTTCAAATTAAGTAATGGAGATTTTGGCAGCAATTGTTTTCATCGATATATTTAGTCTAATTAAGTAATGAAGATTGTCAGCAATTGTTGTCATCGACATATTTAGTCAAATTAAGTAATAAAGATTGTCAGCAATTGTTGTCATCGATATATTTAGTCTAATTAAGTAATAAAGATTGTCAGCAATTGTTGTCATCGATATATTTAGTCTAATTATGTTATGAAGATTGTTGTCATCGATATATTTTGTCAAATTAAGTAATGAAGATTGTCAGCAATTGTTGTCATCGATATATTTTGTCAAATAAGTATTAAGATTGTCAGAAATTGTCGTCATCGATATATTTAGTCAAATTGAGGAATGGTGATTTTTGCAGCAATTGTTGTCATCGATATATTTAGTAAATTAAGTAATGAAGATTGTCAGCAATTGTTGTCATCGATATATTTAGTCAAATTGAGGAATGGTGATTTTTGCAGCAATTGTTGTCATCGATGTATTTAGTAAAATTAAGTAATGAATATTGTCAGAAATTGTTGTTATCGATATATTTAGTCAAATTAAGTAATGGAGATTGTGCAGAAGATGTTGTCATCGATATATGTAGTCAAATTAAGTAATGAAGAATGTCAGTAATTGTTGTCATCGATATATTTTAGTCAAATTGAGTTATGCAGATTTTGCAGAAATTGTTGTCATCGATATATTTTTTCAAATTAAGTAATGAAGATTGTCAGAAATTGTCGTCATCGATATATTTAGTAAAATTAAGTAATAAAAATTGTGCAGAAATTGTTGTCATCGATATATTTTATCAAATTAAGTAATGAAGATTGTCAGAAATTGCTGTCATCGATGTTTGTAGTCAAATTTAGTAAAGAAGATTGTCAGAAATTGTTGTCATATATATATTTTGTCAAATTAAGTAATGAAGATTGTCAGAAATTGTTGTCATCGATATATTTGACTAAATTAAGTAATGGAGATTGTGCAGAAGATGTTGTCATCGATATATTTTATCAAATGAAATAATGGAGATTGTCAGAAATTGTTGTCATCGATATATGTAGTCAAATTAAGTAATGAAGAATGTCAGAAATTGTTGTATATTTAGTGAAATTGAGTTATGCAGATTTTGCAGAAATTGTTGTCATCGATATATTTTGTCAAATTAAGTAATGAAGATTGTTAGAAATTGTTGTCAAAGATATATTTTGTCAAATTAAGTACTGAAATTGTCAGAAATTGTTGTCAATTGTTAGTACATATGTTTTTGTAATGGAGATTTTTGCAGCAATTTTTGTCATCGATATATATGTTCAAATTAAGTAATGGAGATTTTGGCAGCAATTGTTTTCATCGACATATTTAGTCAAATTAAGTAATAAAGATTGTCAGCAATTGTTGTCATCGATATATTTAGTCAAATTAAGTAATAAAGATTGTCAGCAATTGTTGTCATCGATATATTTAGTCAAATTAAGTAGTGGAGATTTTTGCAACAATGTTTTTCATCGATAAATTTAGTCAAATTAAGTAATGAAGATTGTCAGAAATTGTTGTCATCGATATATTTAGTCAAATTAAGTGATGGAGATTATTGCAGCAATTGTGGCCATTAAAAATAATCAAATTTAGTCATCAATTGTTGTCATCAATTGTTGTCATCGAGATATTTTGTCAAAAATTTGTTGTCAGCAATTGTTGTCATCGAGATATTTTGTCAAATTAATAATGAAGATTGTCAGCAATTTTTGTCATCGATATATTTAGTCAAATTTATTAATGAAGATTGTCAGCAATTGTTGTCATCGATATATTTAGTCAAATTAAGTGATGGAGATTATTGCAGCAATTGTGGCCATTAAAAATAATCAAATTTAGTCAGCAATTGTTGTCATCAATTGTTGTCATCGAGATATTTTGTCAAAAATTTGTTGTCAGCAATTGTTGTCATCGAGATATTTTGTCAAATTAATAATGAAGATTGTCAGCAATTTTTGTCATCGATATATTTAGTCAAATTTATTAATGAAGATTGTCAGCAATTGTTGTCATCGATATATTTTGTCAAATAAGTAATAAGTAAAAAATAATAAAAGTGAAAAAAAAAAATAAAAAATAAAAAAAATAAAGATTATCAGAAATTGTCGTCATCGGTATATTAAGTCAAATTAAGTTATGCAGATTTTGCAGCAATTGTTGTCATCGATATATTTAGTAAAATTAAGTAATGAAGATTGTCAGAAATTGTCATCGAAATATTTAGTAAAATTAAGTAATAAAAATTGTGCAGAAATTGTTGTCATCGATATATTTTATCAAATTAAGTAATGAAGATTGTCAGAAATTGTTGTCATCGATGTTTGTAGTCAAATTTAGTAAAGAAGATTGCCAGCAATTGTTGTCATCGATATATTTTGTCAAATTAAGTAATGAAGATTTTCAGAAATTGTTGTCATCGATATATTTAGTCAAGTTAAGTAATGAAGATTTTCAGCAATTGTTGTTATCGAAATATTTAGTAAAATTAAGTAATAAAAATTGTGCAGAAATTGTTGTCATCGATATATTTTATCAAATTAAGTAATGAAGATTGTTAGAAATTGTTGTCATCGATATATTTAGTCAAGTTAAGTCATGAAGATTTTCAGCAATCGATATATTTAGTCAAATTAAGTAATGGAGATTGTGCAGAAGATGTTGTCATCGATATATTTTATCAAATGAAATAATGGAGATTGTCAGAAATTGTTGTCATGTGACTATTAAGTAATGAAGAATGTGAGAAATTGTTGTCATCGATATATTTAGTCAAATTGAGTTATGCAGATTTTGCAGAAATTGTTGTCATCGATATATTTTTTCAAATTAAGTAATGAAGATTGTCAGAAATTGTTGTCAATTGTTAGTTCAATTTAGTAATTACGATTGTCAGAAATTGTTGTCATCGATATATATTGTAATGGAGATTTTTGCAGCAATTTTTGTCATCGATATATTTAGTCAAATTAATGAATGGAGATTTTTGCAGCAATTGGGGTCATCAGTCATCAGTTAATTAAGATTGTCAGTAATGTTTGTCATCGATATATTTAGTCAAATTAAGTAATTAAGATTGTCAGCAATTGTTGTCATCGATATATTTAGTCAAATTAAGTAACAATGTTTTTAATCGAGAAATTTAGTCAAATTAAGTAATGAAGAATGTCAGAAATTGTTGTTATCGATATATTTAGTCAAATTAAGTAATGGAGATTATTGCAGCAATTGTCGCAATCTGGTTTTTAATATATATTTTTTCAAATTAAGTAATGGAGATTTTGGCAGCAATTGTTTTCATCGATATATTTAGTCAAATTAAGATTGTGATAAACTGTTATCATCGATATATTTAGTCTAATTAAGTAATGAAGATTGTCAGCAATTGTTGTCATCGACATATTTAGTCAAATTAAGTAATAAAGATTGTCAGCAATTGTTGTCATCGATATATTTAGTCTAATTAAGTAATAAAGATTGTCAGCAATTGTTGTCATCGATATATTTAGTCAAATTAAGTAGTGAAGATTTTTGCAACAATGTTTTTCATCGATAAATTTAGTAAAATTAAGTAATGAAGATTGTCAGAAATTGTTGTCATCGATATATTTAGTCAAATTAAGTGATGGAGATTATTGCAGCAATTGTCGCCATCTGGTTTTTAATCAAATTTAGTCATCAATTGTTGTCATCAATTGTTGTCATCGAGATATTTTGTAAAAAATTTGTTGTCAGCAATTGTTGTAATCGAGATATTTTGTCAAATTAATAATGAAGATTGTCAGCAATTTTTGTCATCGATATATTTTGTCAAATAAGTAATAAGTAAAAAAAAATAAAAGTAAAAAAAAAAATAAAAAATAAAAAAATAAAGATTGTCAGAAATTGTCGTCATCGGTATATTAAGTCAAATTAAGTTATGCAGATTTTGCAGCAATTGTTGTCATCGATATATTTAGTAAAATTAAGTAATGAAGATTGTCAGAAATTGTCATCGAAATATTTAAGTAATAAAAATTGTGCAGAAATTGTTGTCATCGATATATTTTATCAAATTAAGTAATGAAGATTGTCAGAAATTGTTGTCATCGATGTTTGTAGTGAAATTTAGTAAAGAAGATTGCCAGCAATTGTTGTCATCGATATATTTTGTCAAATTAAGTAATGAAGATTTTCAGAAATTGTTGTCATCGATATATTTAGTCAAGTTAAGTAATGAAGATTTTCAGCAATTGTTGTTATCGATATATTTAGTAAAATTAAGTAATGGAGATTGTCAGAAATTGTTGTCATCGAAATATTTAGTAAAATTAAGTAATAAAAATTGTGCAGAAATTGTTGTCATCGATATATTTTTTCAAATTAAGTAATTACGATTGTCAGAACTTGTTGTCATCGATATATATTGTAATGGAGATTTTTGCAGCAATTTTTGTCATCGATATATTTAGTCAAATTAATGAATGGAGATTTTTGCAGCAATTGGGGTCATCAGTCATATTAAGTAATAAAGATTGTCAGTAATGTTTGTCATATATATATTTTGTCAAATTAAGTAATGAAGATTGTCAGAAATTGTTGTCATCGATATATTTGACTAAATTAAGTAATGGAGATTGTGCAGAAGATGTTGTCATCGATATATTTTATCAAATGAAATAATGGAGATTGTCAGAAATTGTTGTCATCGATATATGTAGTCAAATTAAGTAATGAAGAATGTCAGAAATTGTTGTATATTTAGTGAAATTGAGTTATGCAGATTTTGCAGAAATTGTTGTCATCGATATATTTTGTCAAATTAAGTAATGAAGATTGTTAGAAATTGTTGTCAAAGATATATTTTGTCAAATTAAGTACTGAAATTGTCAGAAATTGTTGTCAATTGTTAGTACATATGTTTTGTAATGGAGATTTTTGCAGCAATTTTTGTCATCGATATATATGTTCAAATTAAGTAATGGAGATTTTGGCAGCAATTGTTTTCATCGATATATTTAAGTAATGAAGATTGTCAGCAATTGTTGTCATCGACATATTTAGTCAAATTAAGTAATAAAGATTGTCAGCAATTGTTGTCATCGATATATTTAGTCAAATTAAGTAGTGGAGATTTTTGCAACAATGTTTTTCATCGATAAATTTAGTCAAATTAAGTAATGAAGATTGTCAGAAATTGTTGTCATCGATATATTTAGTCAAATTAAGTGATGGAGATTATTGCAGCAATTGTGGCCATTAAAAATAATCAAATTTAGTCAGCAATTGTTGTCATCAATTGTTGTCATCGAGATATTTTGTCAAAAGTTTGTTGTCAGCAATTGTTGTCATCGAGATATTTTGTCAAATTAATAATGAAGATTGTCAGCAATTTTTGTCATCGATATATTTAGTCAAATTTATTAATGAAGATTGTCAGCAATTGTTGTCATCGATATATTTTGTCAAATAAGTAATAAGTAAAAAATAATAAAAGTGAAAAAAAAAAAATAAAAAAAAAAAAAAATAAAGATTATCAGAAATTGTCGTCATCGGTATATTAAGTCAAATTAAGTTATGCAGATTTTGCAGCAATTGTTGTCATCGATATATTTAGTAAAATTAAGTAATGAAGATTGTCAGAAATTGTCATCGAAATATTTAGTAAAATTAAGTAATAAAAATTGTGCAGAAATTGTTGTCATCGATATATTTTATCAAATTAAGTAATGAAGATTGTCAGAAATTGTTGTCATCGATGTTTGTAGTCAAATTTAGTAAAGAAGATTGCCAGCAATTGTTGTCATCGATATATTTTGTCAAATTAAGTAATGAAGATTTTCAGAAATTGTTGTCATCGATATATTTAGTCAAGTTAAGTAATGAAGATTTTCAGCAATTGTTGTTATCGATATAGTAAAATTAAGTAATGGAGATTGTCAGAAATTGTTGTCATCGAAATATTTAGTAAAATTAAGTAATAAAAATTGTGCAGAAATTGTTGTCATCGATATATTTTATCAAATTAAGTAATGAAGATTGTTAGAAATTGTTGTCATCGATATATTTAGTCAAGTTAAGTCATGAAGATTTTCAGCAATCGATATATTTAGTCAAATTAAGTAATGGAGATTGTGCAGAAGATGTTGTCATCGATATATTTTATCAAATGAAATAATGGAGATTGTCAGAAATTGTTGTCATCGATATATGTGACTACATATATTAAGTAATGAAGAATGTGAGAAATTGTTGTCATCGATATATTTAGTCAAATTGAGTTATGCAGATTTTGCAGAAATTGTTGTCATCGATATATTTTTTCAAATTAAGATTAAATTTAAATTACGATTGTCAGAACTTGTTGTCATCGATATATATTGTAATGGAGATTTTTGCAGCAATTTTTGTCATCGATATATTTAGTCAAATTAATGAATGGAGATTTTTGCAGCAATTGGGGTCATCAGTCATATTAAGTAATAAAGATTGTCAGTAATGTTTGTCATCGATATATTTAGTCAAATTAAGTAATTAAGATTGTCAGCAATTGTTGTCATCGATATATTTAGTCAAATTAAGTAACAATCGATAAATTTAGTCAAATTAAGTAATGAAGATTGGCAGAAATTGTTGTCATCGATATATTTAGTCAAATTAAGTAATGGAGATATTATTGCAGCAATTGTCGCCATCTGGTTTTTAATCAAATTTAGTAATGAAGATTGTCAGCAATTGTTGTCATCGAGATATTTTGTCAAATTAATAATGAAGATTGTCAGCAATTTTTGTCATCGATATATTTAGTCAAATTAATTAATAAAGATTGTCAGCAATTGTTTTCATCGATATATTTTGTCAAATAAGTAATAAAAAAATAATAAAAGTAACAAAAAAAAATAAAAAATAAAAAATAAAGATTGTCCGAAATTGTCGTCATCGGTATATTTTATCAAATTAAGTAATGAAGATTGTCAGAAATTGTTGTCATCGATATATTTTGTCAAATTAAGTAATGAAGATTTTCAGAAATTGTTGTCATCGATATATTTAGTCCAGATAAGTAATGAAGATTTTCAGCAATTGTTGTTATCGATATATTTAGTAAAATTAAGTAATGGAGAAATTGTTGTCATCGAAATATTTAGTACAATTAAGTAATAAAAATTGTGCAGAAATTGTTGTCATCGATATATTTTATCAAATTAAGTAATGAAGATTGTCAGAAATTGTTGTCATCGAAATATTTAGTACAATTAAGAAATTGTTGTTATCGAAATAATATATTCCAGTTAAGAAGATTTTCAGCAATTGTTGTTATCGATATATTTAGTAAAATTTAGTAATGGGAAATTGTTGTCATCGAAACATTTAGTTAAGTAATAAAAATTGTGCAGAAATTGTTGTCATCGATATATTTTATCAAATTAAGTAATGAAGATTGTCAGAAATTGTTGTCATCGAAATATTTAGTAAAATTAAGTAATAAAAATTGTGCAGAAATTGTTGTCATCGATATATTTTATCAAATTAAGTAATGAAGATTGTCAGAAATTGTTGTCATCGATGTTTGTAGTCAAATTTAGTAAAGAAGATTTGTTGTCATCGATATATTTTGTCAAATTAAGTAATGAAGATTTTCAGAAATTGTTGTCATCGATATATTAAGTCATGAAGATTTTCAGCAATTGCTGTTATCGATATATTTTGTCAAATTAAGTAATGGAGAAATTGTTGTCATCGAAATATTTAGTACAATTAAGTAATAAAAATTGTGCAGAAATTGTTGTCATCGATATATTTTATCAAATTAAGTAATGAAGATTGTCAGAAATTGTTGTCATCGATATTATTAAGTCATGATTTTCAGCAATTGTTGTTATCGATATATGTAGTCAAATTAAGTAATGAAGAATGTCAGAAATTGTTGTCATCGATATATTTAGTCAAATTGAGTTATGCAGATTTTGTAGAAATTGTTGTCATCGATATATTTTTTCAAATTAAGTAATGAAGATTGTCAGAAATTGTTGTCAAAGATATATTTTGTCAAATTAAGTACTGAAATTGTCAGAAATTGTTGTACAATTTAGTAATTACGATTGTCGGAAATTGTTGTCATCGATATATATTGTAATGGAGATTTTTGCAGCAATTTTTGTCATCGATATATTTAGTCGAATTAATGAATGGAGATTTTTGCAGCAATTGGGGTCATCAGTCATATTAAGTCATATTGTCAGTAATGTTTGTCATCGATATATTTAGTCAAATTAAGTAATAAAGATTGTCAGCAATTGTTAGTCAAATTAAGTAGTTGAGATTTTTGCAACAATGTTTTTCATCGATAAATTTAGTTAAATTAAGTAATGAAGAATGTCAGAAATTGTTGTCATCGATATATTTAGTCAAATTAAGTAATGGAGATTATTGCAGCAATTGTCGACATCTGGTTTTTAATCAAATTTAGTAATGAAGATTGTCAGCAACTGTTGTCATCGAGATATTTTGTCAAATTAATAATGAAGATTGTCAGCAATTTTTGTCATCGATATATTTAGTCAAATTTATTAATGATTGCCAGCAATTGTTGTCATCGATATATTTAGCAATTTTTGTGATCGATATATGTAGTCCAATATATGAATGGAGATTATTGCAGCAATTGTCGCAATCTGGTTTTTAATATATATTTTTTCAAATTAAGTAATGGAGATTTTGGCAGCAATTGTTTTCATTGATATATTTAATTAAGTAATGAAGATTGTCAGAAATTGTTGTCATCGATATATTTAGTCACATTAAGTAATGAAGATTGTGCAGCAATTGTTGTCATCGATATATTTAGTAAAATTAAATAATGGAGATTGTGCAGAAATTGTTGTCATCGCTATATTTTATCAAATTAAGTAATGAAGATTGTCAGAAATTGTTGTCATCGATATTTGTAGTCAAATTAAGTAATGAAGATTGTCAGAAATTGTTGTCATCGATATATTTTATCAAATTAAGTAATGAAATTGTCAGAAATTGTTGTCAAATTTAGTACAATTTAGTAATGACGATTGTCAGAAATTGTTGTCATCGATATATTTTGTCAAATTAAGTAATGCAGCAATTTTTGTCATCGATATATTTAGTCCAATATATGAATGGAGATTTTTGCAGCAATTGTGGTCATCGATATATTGCGTCAAATTAATAAAGATTGTCAGTAATGTTAGTCAAATTAAGTAATTAAGATTGTCAGCAATTGTTGTCATCGATATATGTTGTCAAATTAAGTAACAAAGATTGTCAGCAATTGTTGTCATTGATATATTTAGTCAAATTGAGGAATGGTGATTTTGCAGCAATTGTTTTCATCGATATATTTAGTCAAATTAAGTAATGAAGATTGTCAGCAATTGTTGTCATCTATGGATGATTTTCATCATGAAGATTTTCAGAAATTGTTTGTCATCGATATATTTAATCAAATTAATTAATAAAGATTGTCACTAATGTTTGTCATCGATATATTTAGTCAAATTAAGTAATGAAGATTGTCAGCAATTGTTGTCATCGATATATTTACTCAAATAAAGTAATGAAGATTGTCAACAATTGTTGTTATCGATATATTTAGTAAAATTAAGTAATGGAGATTATTGCAGCAATTGTCGTCATGTATTTTTTAGTCCAATTTAGTAATGAAGATAGTGCAGCAATTGTTGTCATCAAATTTAGTCAAATTTAGTAATGAAGATTGTCAGCAATTGTTGTCATCGATATATGTTGTCAAATTATCAATAAAGATTGTCAGCAATTGTTGTCATCGATATATTTAGTCAAATTTAGTAATGAAGATTGTCAGCAATTGTTGTCATCGATATATTTAGTAAAATTAAGTTAGGAAGATTGTCAGCAATTGTTGTCATCGATATATTTAGTCAAATTAAGTAATGGAGATTTTTGCAGCAATGTTTGTCATCGATAAATTTTGTCAAATTAAGTAATGAAGATTGTCAGAAATTGTTCTCATCGATATATTTAGTCTAATTGGAGGTTATTGCAGCAATTGTCGTCATCAATTTTTTAGTCAAATTTAGTAATGAAGATTCTCAGCATTCGATATATTTTGTCAAATTAAGTCATGAAGATTTTCAGAAATTGTTTGTCATCGATATATTTAGTCAAATTTATTAATGAAGATTGTCAGAAATTGTTGTCGATTGTTGGAGATTATTGCAGCAATTGTCGTCATCTGTTTTGTAATCAAATTTAGTAATGAAGATTGTCAGCAATTGTTGTCATCGATATATTTTGTCAAATTAATAATGAAGATTGTCAACAATTTTTGTAATCAATATAAATGTCTGTCAAATCAAGTAATGAAGAATGTCAGAAATTGTTGTCATCGATCGATTAAATTAAGTAATGGAGATTATTGCAGCAATTGTTGTCATCGATATATTTTATCAAATTAAGTAATGAAGATTGTCAGAAATTGTTGTCATCGATATATTTTGTAATGAAGATTTTCAGAAATTGTTGTCATCGATATATTTAGTCCAGTTAAGTAATGAAGATTTTCAGCAATTGTTGTTATCGATATATTTAGTAAAATTAAGTAATGGAGAAATTGTTGTCATCGAAATATTTAGTACAATTAAGTAATAAAAATTGTGCAGAAATTGTTGTCATCGATATATTTAGTCAAATTAAGTAATGAAGATTGTCAGAAATTGTTGTCATCGAAATATTTAGTAAAATTAAGTAATATAAATTGTGCAGAAATTGTTGTCATCGATATATTTTATCAAATTAAGTAATAAAGATTGTCAGAAATTGTTGTCATCGATGTTTCTAGTCAAATTTAGTAAAGAAGATTGTCAGAAATTGTTGTCATCGATATATTTTGTCAAATTAAGTAATGAAGATTTTCAGAAATTGTTGTCATCGATATATTAAGTCATGAAGATTTTCAGCAATTGTTGTTATCGATATATTTAGTAAAATTAAGTAATGGAGAAATTGTTGTCATCGAAATATTTAGTACAATTAAGTAATAAAAATTGTGCAGAAATTGTTGTCATCGATATATTTTATCAAATTAAGTAATGAAGATTGTCAGAAATTGTTGTCATCGAAATATTTAGTAAAATTAAGTAATAAAAATTGTGCAGAAATTGTTGTCATCGATATATTTTATCAAATTAAGTAATGAAGATTGTCAGAAATTGTTGTCATCGATGTTTGTAGTCAAATTTAGTAAAGAAGATTGTCGGAAATTGTTGTCATCGATATATTTTGTAAAATTAAGTCATGAAGATTTTCAGCAATTGTTGTCATCGATATATTAAGTCATGAAGATTTTCAGCAATTGTTGTTATCGATATATGTAGTCAAATTAAGTAATGAAGAATGTCAGAAATTGTTGTCATCGATATATTTAGTCAAATTGAGTTATGCAGATTTTGTAGAAATTGTTGTCATCGATATATTTTTTCAAATTAAGTAATGAAGATTGTCAGAAATTGTTGTCAAAGATATATTTTGTCAAATTAAGTACTGAAATTGTCAGAAATTGTTGTACAATTTAGTAATTACGATTGTCGGAAATTGTTGTCATCGATATGTAATGGAGATTTTTGCAGCAATTTTTGTCATCGATATATTTAGTCGAATTAATGAATGGAGATTTTTGCAGCAATCATATTAAGTAATAAAGATTGTCAGTAATGTTTGTCATCGATATATTTAGTCTAATTAAGTAATAAAGATTGTCAGCAATTGTTGTCATCGATATATCAAATTAAGTAGTTGAGATTTTTGCAGCAATTGTCGCCATCTGGTTTTTAATCAAATTTAGTAATGAAGATTGTCAGCAACTGTTGTCATCGAGATATTTTGTCAAATTAATAATGAAGATTGTCAGCAATTTTTGTCATCGATATATTTAGTCAAATTTATTAATGATTGCCAGCAATTGTTGTCATCGATATATTTAGCAATTTTTGTCATCGATATATTTAGTCCAATATATGAATGGAGATTATTGCAGCAATTGTCGCAATCTGGTTTTTAATATATATTTTTTCAAATTAAGTAATGGAGATTTTGGCAGCAATTGTTTTCATTGATATATTTAATTAAGTAATGAAGATTGTCAGAAATTGTTGTCATCGATATATTTAGTCACATTAAGTAATGAAGATTGTGCAGCAATTGTTGTCATCGATATATTTAGTAAAATTAAGTAATATAAATTGTGCAGAAATTGTTGTCATCGCTATATTTTATCAAATTAAGTAATGGAGATTGTCAGAAATTGTTGTCATCGATATATTTTATCAAATTAAGTAATGAAGATTGTCAGAAATTGTTGTCATCGATATATTTTATCAAATTAAGTAATGAAATTGTCAGAAATTGTTGTCACTGATATATTTAGTACAATTTAGTAATGACGATTGTCAGAAATTGTTGTCATCGATATATTTTGTCAAATTAAGTAATGCAGCAATTTTTGTCATCGATATATTTAGTATATTTAGTCATATGAATGGAGATTTTTGCAGCAATTGTGGTCATCGATATATTGCGTCAAATTAAGTAACAAAGATTGTAAGCAATTGTTGTCATCGATATATTTAGTCAAATTGAGGAATGGTGATTTTGCAGCAATTGTTTTCATCGATATATTTAGTCAAATTAAGTAAAGAAGATTGTCATAAATTGTTGTCATCGATTTATTTAGTAAAATTAAGTAATGAAGATTGTCAGCAATTGTTGTCATCTATGGATGATTTTCATCATGAAGATTTTCAGAAATTGTTTGTCATCGAGATATTTAATCAAATTAATTAATAAAGATTGTCAGTAATGTTTGTCATCGATATATTTAGTCAAATTAAGTAATGAAGATTGTCAGCAATTGTTGTCATCGATATATTTACTCAAATAAAGTAATGAAGATTGTCAACAATTGTTGTTATCGATATATTTAGTAAAATTAAGTAATGGAGATTATTGCAGCAATTGTCGTCATGTATTTTTTAGTCCAATTTAGTAATGAAGATAGTGCAGCAATTGTTGTCATCAAATTTAGTCAAATTTAGTAATGAAGATTGTCAGCAATTGTTGTCATCGATATATGTTGTCAAATTATCAATAAAGATTGTCAGCAATTGTTGTCATCGATATATTTAGTCAAATTTAGTAATGAAGATTGTCAGCAATTGTTGTCATCGATATATTTAGTAAAATTAAGTTAGGAAGATTGTCAGCAATTGTTGTCATCGATATATTTAGTCAAATTAAGTAATGGAGATTTTTGCAGCAATGTTTGTCATCGATAAATTTTGTCAAATTAAGTAATGAAGATTGTCAGAAATTGTTCTCATCGATATATTTAGTCTAATTAAGTAATGGAGGTTATTGCAGCAATTGTCGTCATCTATTTTTTAGTCAAATTTAGTAATGAAGATTCTCAGCATTCGATATATTTTGTCAAATTAAGTCATGAAGATTTTCAGAAATTGTTGTCATCGATGTTTGTAGTCAAATTTAGTAAGGAAGATTTTCAGCAATTGTTGTTATCGATATATTTAGTCAAATTAAGTACTGGAGATTGTGCAGAAGATATTGTCATCGATATATTTTATCAAATGAAATAATAGAGATTGTCAGAAATTGTTGTCATGGATATATGTAGTCAAATTAAGTAATGAAGAATGTCAGAAATTGTTGTCATCGATATATTTAGTCAAATTAAGTAATGGAGATTATTGCAGCAATTGTCGCCATCTGGTTTTTAATCAAATTTATTAATGAAGATTGTCAGCAATTGTTGTCATCCATATATTAAGTACAAATTAAGTAATAAAGATTGTCAGTAATGTTTGTCATCGATATATTTAGTCAAATTAAGTAATAAAGATTGTCAGCAATTGTTGTCATCGATATATTTAGTCTAATTATGTTATGAAGATAATTGTTGTAATCGATATATTTAGTGATTGTTGTCATCGATATATTTAGTGAAATTAAGTAATGGAGATTTTTGCAACAATGTCTGTCAAATCAAGTAATGAAGAATGTCAGAAATTGTTGTCATCGATATATGTAGTCAAATTAAGTAATGGAGATTATTGCAGCAATTGTCGTCATCTGTTTTGTAATCAAATTTAGTAATGAAGATTGTCAGCAATTGTTGTCATCGATATATTTTGTCAAATTAATAATGAAGATTGTCAGCAATTTTTGTAATCAATATATTTAGTCAAATTTATTAATGAAGATTGTTAGCAATTGTTGTCATCGATATATTTTATGAAATTATGTAATGGAGATTTTGGCCGCAATTGTTTTCATCGATATATTGTCAAATTAAGTAATGAAGATAAATTAAGTAATGAAGATAAATTGTTGTCATCGATATAGTCAAATTAAGTAATGGAGATTGTCAGCAATTGTCGCCATCTGGTTTTTAATCAAATTTAGTAATGAAGATTGTCAGCAATTGTTGTCATCGAGATATTTAGTCGAATAAAGTAATTAAGATTTGCCCGCAATTGTTGTCATCGATATATTTAGTCAAATTAAGTTATAAAGATTGTCAGAAATTGTTGTCATCGATATATTTAGTCACATTTAGTAATTGATATTGTCAGCAATTGTTGTTATCGATATATTTAGTAAAATTAAGTAATGGAGATTATTGCAGCAATTGTCGTCATCTATTTTTTAGTCAAATTTAGTAATGAAGATTGTGTCAAATTAAGTAATGGAGATTTTTGCAGCAATTGTGGTCATCGATAAATTTTGTCAAATTAAGTAATGAAGATTGTCAGAAATTGTTGTCATCGATATATTGTGTCAAATTAAGTAATGAAGATTTTCAGAAATTGTTTATTAAATAAGATTGTCAGCAATTGTTGTCATCGATTTATTTAGTCAAATTTAGTAATGAAGATTGTCAGAAATTTTTGTCATCGATATATTTAGTCTAATTAAGTAATGAAGATTGTCAGCAATTATTGTTATCGATATATTTAGTCATGTTATGTAATGAAGATTGTCAGAAATTGTTGTCATCGCTATATTTTTTCAAATTAAGTAATGGGCATTTTGCCAGCATATGTTTTCATCGATATATTTAGTCAAATTAAGTAATGAAGATTGTCATAAATTGTTGTCATCGATATATTTAGTCAGATTAAGTAATGAAGATTGTCAGCAATTGTTGTCATCGATATATTTAGTCAAATTTTGTTATAAAGATTGTCAGCAATTGTTGTCATCGATATATTTAGTGAAATTAAGTAATGGAGATTTTGGCAACAATGTTTGTCATCGATAAATTTAGTCTAATTAAGTAATGGAGATTCTCAGCAATTGTTGTTATCGATATATTTAGTCAAATTAAGTAATGAAGATTTCAGAAATTGTTGTCATCGATATATTTTGTCAAATTAAGTAATGAAGATTGTCAGCAATTTTTGTCATCGATATATTTAGTCAAATTTATTAATGAAGATTGTCAGAAATTGTTTGCCATCGATATATTTTGTCAAATTAAGTAATGAAATTTTCAGAAATTGTTGTCATCGATATATTTAGTACAATTTAGTAATGACGATTGTCAGAAATTGTTGTCATCGATATTTTTTTTCAAATTAAGTAATGGAGATTTTGGCAGCAATTGTTTTCATCGATATATTGTCAAATTAAGTAATTAAGATTCTCATAAATCGTTGTCATCGATATATTTAGTCAAATTAAGTAATGAAGATTGTCAGAAATTGTTGTCATCGATATATTTAGTCTAATTAAGTAATGAAGATTGTCAGCAATTATTGTTATCGATAGTCATGTTATTGTCAGAAATTGTTGTCATCGATATATTTTGTCAAATTAAGTAATGGAGATTTGTGCAGCAATTTTTGTCATCGATATATTTAGTCAAATTAAGTAATAAAGATTGTCAATAATGTTTGTCATCGATCTATTTAGTCAAATTAAGTAATTAAGATTGTCAGCTATTGTTGTCATCGATATATTTTGTAAAATTGAGGAATGGTTATTTTTGCAGCAATTGTTTTCATCGATATATTTAGTTAAATTAGGTAAAGAAGATTGTTATAAGTTGTTGTCATCGATTTATTCAGTAAAATTAAGTAATGAAGATTGTCAGAAATTTTTGTCATCGATATATTTTTTCAAATTAAGTAATGGGCATTTTGCCAGCATATGTTTTCATCGATATATTTAGTCAAATTAAGTAATGAAGATTGTCAGAAATTGTTGTCATCGATATATTTAATTAAATTAAGTAATGAAGATTGTCAGAAATTGTTGTCATCGATATATTTAGTCGAATAAAGTAATTAAGATTTGCCCGCAATTGTTGTCATCGATATATTTAGTCAAATTAAGTTATAAAGATTGTCAGAAATTGTTGTCATCGATATATTTAGTCACATTTAGTAATTAAGATTGTCAGCAATTGTGGTTATCGATATATTTTGTAAAATTAAGTAATGGAGATTATTGCAGCAATTGTCGTCATCTATTTTTTAGTCAATTGTCAGTAATTGTTGTCATCGATATATTTAGTCTAATTAAGTAATTAAGATTGTCAGCAATTGTTGTCATCGAAATATTTAGTCAAATTTAGTAATGAAGATTGTCAGGAATTGTTGTCATCGATATATTGTGTCAAATTAAGTAATGGAGATTTTTGCATCGATAAATTTTGTCAAATTAAGTAATGAAGATTGTCAGAAATTGTTGTCATCGATATATTTAGTCTAATTAAGTAATGGAGGTTATTGCAGCAATTGTCGTCATCTATTTTTTAGTCAAATTTAGTAATGAAGATTGTCAGCAATTGTTGTCATCGATATATTGTGTAAGTAATGAAGATTTTCAGAAATTGTCATACATCGATATATAAATATATCAATTGTCAAATTGTTTACATCGATATATAAATATATCAATTGTCAAATTAAGTAATGAAGATTGTCATAAATTGTTGTCATCGATATATTTAGTCAGATTTATTAATGAAGATTGTCAGCAATTGTTGTCATCGATATATTTAGTCTAATTAAGTAATGAAGATTGTCAGCAATTGTTGTCATCGAAATATTTAGTCAAATTTAGTAATGAAGATTATCAGCAATTGTTGTGATCGATATATTTTTTCAAATTAAGAAATGAAGATTAAGAGATGAAGAAATGAAGATTAAGAGATGAAGAAATAGGCTAGCATATGTTTTCATAATGGAGATTTTTGCAGCAATTGTGGTCATCGATATATTTTATCAAATTAAGAAATGAAGATTTTCAGAAATTGTGGTCATCGATATATTTAGTCAAATTAAGTAGTGAAGATTGTCAGAAATTGTTGTCATCGATATATTTAGTCAAATTTAATTATGGAGATTGTCAAATTAAGTAATGAAGATTGTCAGAAATTGTTGTCATCGATATATTTTGTCAAATTAAGTAATGAAGATTGTCAGAAATTGTTGTCATCGATATATTTAGTCAAATTAAGTAATGAAGATTGTGCAGAAATTATTGTTATCGATATTTTTAGTCAAATTAAGTAATGAAGATTGTCAGAAATTGTTGTCATCGATATATTTTGTAAAATTAAGTAATGGACATGTTTGCAGCAATTTTTGTCATCGATACATTTAGTCAAATTCAGTAATGAAAATTGTGCAGCAATTTTGATCATCGATTAAGCTTTCCACACATATTCAAACTTGGCTCCTTTTTGTACACACAGACTTGCTACAAGTATCCATCTTTCGTCAAATACGGCACGATGCAGCCTTCGTCTATCTTATCTGATCTTCACCCATAGTTGGGTTTAAAGGAAGGTAGTTTTTACTAATTAAATTAACTGTGCAGAAATTGTGGTCACCGATGTATGTACTCCAATTAAGTAATAAAGATTCTGCAGCAATTGTTGTCATCGATATATTTAGTCAAATTAACTAATGAAGATTGTCAGCAATTGAGCGATGGCTCTATTTAGTCAGATTCAATAATGAAGATTGTGCAGCAATTGTTGTCATCGATATATTGTGTCAAATGAAGATTGTGCAGCAATTGTTGTCAAATGAAGATTGTGCAGCAATTGTTGTAATCGATATATTTAGTCAAATTAAGGAATGAAGATTGTGCAGCAATTGTTGTCATCGATATATTTTGTCAAATTAAGTAATGAAGATTGTGCAGCAATTGTTGTCATTAAGAAATGGAGATTTTTGCAGCAAATAATTGCCATCGATAAAATTAAGTAATTAAGATTGTCATCAAATTAAGTAATGGAGATTGTGCAGCAATTGTGGTGATATTTAGTCAAATTAAGTAATAAAGAGTGTGAAGCCATTGTTGTCATCGATATATTTAGTCAAATTAAGTAATGCAGCAATTGCGATAATCGACATATTTAGCCAAATTAAGTAATGAAGATTATGCAGCAATTGGTGTCATCGATTTATTTAGTTAAATTTAGTAAGGAAGATTGTGGTCATCGTTTTTAAATAAGTAATTAAGATTGTGCAGCATCGATGTGTGTAGTCAAATTCAGTAATGGAGGTTGTCAGCAATGCTGGTCATGTATGTATTTAGTCAAATTTTTTTATGGAGACTGTCAGCAATTCGATGTATTTAGTCAAATTAAGTAATTAAGATTGTCAGCATCTGTGATCATCGATATATTTTGTCAAATTAAGTAATGAAGATTGTGCAGCAATTGTGATCATGATTGTATTTAGTCAAATTTAGTAATGAATTCATTACTAAATTTGACTAAATACATCGATGATCACAATTGCTGCAATCGTGGTCAAATTCATTTATGAAGATTGTCAGCAATTGTGGTTATCGATGTATTAAGTCAAATTAAGTAATGAAGATTGTGCAGCTCCTGTAAGCTCTATAGATTGGACGAAAGTGAGAAAAGAAAATGTTTTGGACGGGGATGGGGAGTAAGTGATTTATGTCTTTGTCTCCAAGATGAATGAAATTTACAGCGAAGAGAGGAGAAAAAATTGCAGATAGGAGGGGATGGGGATCTTGGAGGAATTAAGCATTTACTCGGCTAGCTAAGAGTGATTAAGCTTTCCACACATATTCAAACTTGGCTCCTTTTTGTACACACAGACATGTATCCATCTTTCGTCAAATACGGCACGATGCAGCCTTCGTCTATCTTATCTGATCTTTAATCATAGTTGGGTTTAAAGGAAGGTATCAGATCCTGATCAGAAAAAGGCAACACCCCCCCCCCCCCCCCGGCCACTCTGCAGACACAACGTCTAAATTACCATTCTCGCCACAGCCACCTTGTCAACAACATTGGATACGGTAATTGGGTGAGGATGCTCGGGATTTATGCAAGCCGTCACCTCACTGACATACGACAAGTACTGGCGAAGTTCACGGCAATCAAAGAACTTTCTACAGCCGCTGTCCCGCAACGGGGACAAGCAGGCGACTTCAATAACCCAGAACTGGATTGTATGTTGTTAAGTGGAAGTGCATTTCGGGCTAATCGCCAGGTTAGAGAGAACTCTAAATTGTTCAGATGACTCGAACCTGGCGCCCATGCGGAGGGGATCTCACTCTGCTGCTAACCCAAACGTGCGCATAGCGTTCGTCGTCGGCTCTCCTTACTAGATCAATGTGGAGTTCCCTACGGGTAGCAGTCACAAGGTCGCTGGACCTTGGTAGTCGTTTTAGCCTGGCTCTGCACTCTTTCAAGAAGACAACTCTCGAGAGTGGGGTCGACAACTCTCGAGAGTGGGGTCGGGAAAGGCGGCAGTGATTGCGGGGTGCCATGGTTGATCTTCTTGAAGGTGGTGGCTCAGGCATTCCCAAACCTCCCTCACACGGACGTTGGAAGCAGACCTGTCTGCTCACCCAGTGTCTTCCTTTGTCCCAAAGGACAAAGGACAAGAGTTCGACAAGAGCTTTTAAGTGCAGGCAGGGGAAGTAGGGCCAGTTGGTAAAGGATGAGAGGGAAGATGTATGTAGGTGCACACCTCAGCTCTATCCTTTAAGGAAAGTTTCCTAGGAAGCCGCATGTTGACTGCAGCCTCCACCTTTGACCGTACCTCCGACCAATTCTTAACAAGCTGGAGACCTGGTCCGAACCACACACCAAGGACCTGGACCGGGCCATCCATCCAGCTGAAAGGTGTCGGGAGGTTTGTGTTACCACTCCAGGCAGACCGACAGACTTACTGCGGTTTATCTTGGCGTACGTGATTTTTTCATACTGTGCAAGCGCCTCCGACACGATCTCTGAAGCTCGACACGAAGACCATGACATCATCGGCGATACCTTGACAGCTGAGCAACCAGGCAGAGCCATTCCACGCAGGGCCGAATTTGTCTCCCCACGTCTCAGCTTACGGAATAGAGGCTTCCAAGGCCAGAACATAAAGCAGGGGCGACAGCGGACAACCCTAATGAACCAACCGAGAGATAACAAAGGGCTTCAAGCGCTTTGCGTTGTCTTGCACGACAGCTGTGGGCTGTTGATACATCACGGAATCCACTTGCAGAAGTCCGGTATAAAACCAGCGGCCTCCAAGACAGATGCCAGGAAATGATGGTCGACCCTATTGAACACTTTGGACTGATCTTACTTGATCAGCGCGGCTTCCATGTATTTATTCCCCCCTCTAGGATCGTGCGGATCGTTGTTCTGAATCGAGCGTAGTTCTGTTCCGGTTCAACCAACTCGTTGATAAGAACCTGCAGCCGATTTGACAGGATCTTGGCTAAAATCTTTAACTCTGTGTTTAACAGAGTTATGGACCTGTAGTCGTCTAACTCTTCCCCTCCATGCCCCTCACCTTTCTTCAGCAATGTGATCACTCCTTTGGTTACCTGCATTGGGATGGATCCGTGAATAAACCAATAGCCGTTAGAAGAGGCAGAAACATGGGCGACAGCCTCAAGTACAGTTCGTATGGCAGACCATCAAGTCCTGGCGATCTGTCACAGCTGACCTGCTTCAACGCAGTAAACACCTCCTGCTCCGTCACCCGGCCTGGAAGGAAGGTGTTTAACAGTACCCCGCTAACTCGGGCCTATTTCCTCGCTTCAGCCGGGTCATGGTCTGTCTGGCCTAGCCAAGTGAACGTGGGACAGGATAAGAAGTCTACTTCGCCTCTCCTAACATCCAGTCCAAATAGGTATTTGGATTGGTCCACGTCCACATCTCCCACCTCGGATACTTGACCCGAAACCTGTCGACCAGACCGCATCTAGCCATCAGATCAGCCAGGCTGGACTCACACCTCTCCGAACCTCTAGCTCCGCCTCTTACCTTATCTATGTTGGGGTCTAAGATAGCATTCCAATCCCCCATTAGCACTACCCGCTTCCGACAATCTACAAACGTGTCGAGCAACCAGCCAAAACAGAATCTTTTACGGCAACATCTGCCCTCCGCATCCCTATGGACTCCCTTCCCCCGCGGGCTGCCATATGCTGAGAAACCCTCAAAGTCTCGGGCCAGCATATCACAGTCCACAGAAGAAATGAAATGCGTCTCCTGAATCACAGTCACATCCACTCCCAGGAACAAGAGTTATTGCCAGAGGCGAGCCGCATGGCCTGATGATCTCAAGCCCCTCACATTCAAACTAGCCAAATGTAGGTAGGTTTCATGGCTTTGAAAGGTTTAAGGTAGGTTCCATGGCTTTGAAAGCCATGGAACCTACCTTAAGGTGTAGCTCCGAAGTCAGCTGGGGAAAGGACACCGACATTGTATGCAATGCTCAAGGTGGTCAGGTTGTCCTGACCTTCTCTCACTATGCCGCCGACGTCCAAAGGGTAAGTCAATTTAAGGGCCCTATAGAGTGGGACCCTTCCCTTGCATTGCTTTGCGAGTTCCTCAAGGGAAGGGTCATTTTTCCTAATCAGCCCCTTCAGCGGCCTCCAGCATTGTCCACACGTTGGTCTTGGAAGCCTGACGAAAGTTGTTAGCCGTGGGGGCGTCCGGGAAATTAGAGGGGACATACACGTCTTTTCCCCCTATCCAGCAGAAGTTTTAAATTTTTTCTCTGCCGA
Source organism: Euprymna scolopes (assembly GCF_053919585.1). Lineage (NCBI taxonomy): Eukaryota > Metazoa > Mollusca > Cephalopoda > Sepiida > Sepiolidae > Euprymna > Euprymna scolopes. The sequence continues at coordinate 123,793,485 of NC_136483.1, forward strand.
CAGGGAGTAAACAAAACAAAGTTACTCCCTCGTATCGAGCGTGAGGGTCCCTGTTGAAGTAAGTCCGTAAGTGGGAGAATCTGAAGGGTCTCTCCTCCTCCCGGGTTCATTCTTTTCTTTCTGGTGTTGGTGTTGGAGCGACAGACACCACGTCCCCATCCTGGCTGAAGTTGTTTTTCAGACAGGGGACGTTCAGCACGGCGACATTGGTGACTGTTTGGTATTCTGGCTGGAGTTTGATGTTTTTCCAGCGCAGAATGGTCCTATTGGCTGTCTCTTGAGCCTCTCTTTGGTTTGGGAGCAGGACGTCCCACATTCCATAACTCCTTCTGCATTCTTCTATCCGAAGAATAACAAATATGTTAAAAATCAACTTCAATTTTCTCATTGTTTATACGGTCCAGAACCAACGCCGGGTAGTCCTGCTCGATTTCAAAACAAACGCGAAGTCTCAAAACAAACGCGAATATGTCTTAATATATAAGTCGGCGGAGAAAAAATTGGCCGTTTGTGTTTGTGCTGATAGGAAATATGATATGAGTTTAAGGTCAATTGGATTGAAAATATAGGCCAACGAAAAGGTAAATTAACATTCAGATTTTGGTTAAATATATTTGGATTGAAAATATAGGCCAACGAAAAGGTGAATTAACATGCAGGTTTTTCTTAAATAAATTTGGGTTGAAAATATAGGCCAACGAAAAGGTGAATTAACATGCAGATTTTGCTTAAATAAATTTGGATTGAAAATATAGGCCAACGAAAAGGTGAATTAACATGCAGATTTTGCTTAAATAAATTTGGATTGAAAATATAGGCCAACGAAAAGGTGAATTAACATGCAGGTTTTTCTTAAATAAATTTGGGTTGAAAATATAGGCCAACGAAAAGGTGAATTAACATGCAGATTTTGCTTAAATAAATTTGGATTGAAAATATAGGCCAACGAAAAGGTGAATTAACATGCAGATTTTGCTTAAATAAATTTGGATTGAAAATATAGGCCAACGAAAAGGTGAATTAACATGCAGATTTTGCTTAAATAAATTTGGATTGAAAATATAGGCCAACGAAAAGGTGAATTAACATGCAGGTTTTTCTTAAATAAATTTGGGTTGAAAATATAGGCCAACGAAAAGGTGAATTAACATGCAGATTTTGCTTAAATAAATTTGGATTGAAAATATAGGCCAACGAAAAGGTGAATTAACATGCAGGTTTTTCTTAAATAAATTTGGGTTGAAAATATAGGCCAACGAAAAGGTGAATTAACATGCAGGTTTTTCTTAAATAAATTTGGATTGAAAATATAGGCCAACGAAAAGGTGAATTAACATGCAGATTTTGCTTAAATAAATTTGGATTGAAAATATAGGCCAACGAAAAGGTGAATTAACATGCAGGTTTTTCTTAAATAAATTTGGGTTGAAAATATAGGCCAACGAAAAGGTGAATTAACATGCAGATTTTGCTTAAATAAATTTGGATTGAAAATATAGGCCAACGAAAAGGTGAATTAACATGCAGATTTTGCTTAAATAAATTTGGATTGAAAATATAGGCCAACGAAAAGGTGAATTAACATGCAGATTTTGCTTAAATAAATTTGGATTGAAAATATAGGCCAACGAAAAGGTGAATTAACATGCAGGTTTTTCTTAAATAAATTTGGGTTGAAAATATAGGCCAACGAAAAGGTGAATTAACATGCAGATTTTGCTTAAATAAATTTGGATTGAAAATATAGGCCAACGAAAAGGTGAATTAACATGCAGATTTTGCTTAAATAAATTTGGATTGAAAATATAGGCCAACGAAAAGGTGAATTAACATGCAGGTTTTTCTTAAATAAATTTGGGTTGAAAATATAGGCCAACGAAAAGGTGAATTAACATGCAGGTTTTTCTTAAATAAATTTGGGTTGAAAATATAGGCCAACGAAAAGGTGAATTAACATGCAGGTTTTTCTTAAATAAATTTGGATTGAAAATATAGGCCAACGAAAAGGTGAATTAACATGCAGATTTTGCTTAAATAAATTTGGATTGAAAATATAGGCCAACGAAAAGGTGAATTAACATGCAGGTTTTTCTTAAATAAATTTGGGTTGAAAATATAGGCCAACGAAAAGGTGAATTAACATGCAGATTTTGCTTAAATAAATTTGGGTTGAAAATATAGGCCAACGAAAAGGTGAATTAACATGCAGATTTTGCTTAAATAAATTTGGATTGAAAATATAGGCCAACGAAAAGGTGAATTAACATGCAGATTTTGCTTAAATAAATTTGGATTGAAAATATAGGCCAACGAAAAGGTGAATTAACATGCAGGTTTTTCTTAAATAAATTTGGGTTGAAAATATAGGCCAACGAAAAGGTGAATTAACATGCAGATTTTGCTTAAATAAATTTGGATTGAAAATATAGGCCAACGAAAAGGTGAATTAACATGCAGATTTTGCTTAAATAAATTTGGATTGAAAATATAGGCCAACGAAAAGGTGAATTAACATGCAGGTTTTTCTTAAATAAATTTGGGTTGAAAATATAGGCCAACGAAAAGGTGAATTAACATGCAGGTTTTTCTTAAATAAATTTGGATTGAAAATATAGGCCAACGAAAAGGTGAATTAACATGCAGATTTTGCTTAAATAAATTTGGATTGAAAATATAGGCCAACGAAAAGGTGAATTAACATGCAGGTTTTTCTTAAATAAATTTGGGTTGAAAATATAGGCCAACGAAAAGGTGAATTAACATGCAGATTTTGCTTAAATAAATTTGGGTTGAAAATATAGGCCAACGAAAAGGTGAATTAACATGCAGATTTTGCTTAAATAAATTTGGATTGAAAATATAGGCCAACGAAAAGGTGAATTAACATGCAGATTTTGCTTAAATAAATTTGGATTGAAAATATAGGCCAATGAAAAGGTGAATTAACATGCAGGTTTTTCTTAAATAAATTTGGGTTGAAAATATAGGCCAACGAAAAGGTGAATTAACATGCAGATTTTGCTTAAATAAATTTGGATTGAAAATATAGGCCAACGAAAAGGTGAATTAACATGCAGATTTTGCTTAAATAAATTTGGATTGAAAATATAGGCCAACGAAAAGGTGAATTAACATGCAGGTTTTTCTTAAATAAATTTGGGTTGAAAATATAGGCCAACGAAAAGGTGAATTAACATGCAGATTTTGCTTAAATAAATTTGGATTGAAAATATAGGCCAACGAAAAGGTGAATTAACATGCAGGTTTTTCTTAAATAAATTTGGGTTGAAAATTTAGGCCAACGAAAAGGTGAATTAACATGCAGATTTTGCTTAAATAAATTTGGATTGAAAATATAGGCCAACAAAAAGGTGAATTAACAGGTGCCCGGAAAACTCGTCCCGGGAAAACTCTTATTGAATAAATATCGATTGAAAACACATTTTATGATCGTTCTTGAAGGAGATATTGCTTTTTTTTTTTAAATATTTAAAAAAAAAATATTAATGTTTTTTTATTTTATTTCTGGCTAAGTTCTAAGTGGTTTCACTTATTTTAAAGCGTTTATTATGTTCATACAAAGTTAATTACATTTTTTTTGGTTCTTATTTTAACGATGTTTTTTGGAGTCATAAAAACAATAATAAAAAACAAAACAAAAAAATTAAAAACTGGGTGCGTTACTTTTTTGTTTTGTTTTTTTAATTATGATAGTTTTTTGTTGTTATGTTTTCGTTTTCTCTCATACCAAATGCACTCATGCGTTATTTAAAATTATAATTCTATCAATTATCCACATTTATTGTCCTGTAAAATTTTGCAAAAATTAACTAATAAATTAAAAGCGAAATATTTTTTTGGCGCGAGAGATGCCTAAAATTTTTACTTCAAAATTCTAAAATCAATCATTCAGAGAAAAAGTAATCACTAAATAAATTTATTAATCAATTTTATTGAAAACTCCGCTATCGTTTATCAAGAATCTTTTTAATTTCATTTTTTGTTGGTTGTTTTTCGGAGGGAGATATAGTTTTTACCCCCCCCCCAATTATATTTTAAAAAATATTAAAATTTATTATTTTCTTTTTAAAACCAAATCTCCCTCAGTAATTTCTTTAATTTTCTATTGTTTAGCAAGAAGATGTGATACCGGACATTATTTCTCGATCTCATGTAACACTCGACATGTTTTTTTGTTTGTTTTCTGTGAGTTTTTTTTTTCTTTACCGAATCGTTTATTCCAAATAAATTAAACAACAAACACCAGTCGACGAGGTAGAAAAATCGATTTTACCCAACAGTAAATAAGTAAATTCTTTTTATATTAATGCAAAAAAAAAAATATGCGGTCTTGTTTATGAACATAATAAACGCTTTAAAATAAGTGAAGCCACTAAGAACTTAGCCAGTTAGATAGAAAACGGACACTTAGAAAAGTGATTTTATTTAAAAAAAAAAAAAAAATATTATGGCTATAGTCTATTTTAAAAAACAATATCTCCTTCAAGAACGATCATAAAATGTGTTTTCAATCGATATTTATTCAATAAGGGACCAGTTTTCCTAAATTCCTATTTTGGACCTTCACCTAAATAGCGATTTAATGAAAAAAAATTTAATGGTCTTGTATCTTTTTTTTAATAATTTGTTTTAAAATAAGGAAAAAAAAATCTTTGATACCGCTATTGTAAGAATCATGCTGAAAGCCATTCTTAATATGGTTTAATATGGTTTTAACTATTCTGAAATTTTTCCATTATTTTTATTACATTGTTAGCAATGTAATAAAAATAATGGAAAAATTCTTTAGTTAAATAAAATATACTGAAAATCTTTAAATAGGAAATAAATATTTGGGTTTGTATTACTGTACACATAGATTCGAAAAAGTTGTCAAAAAACAAATATATAACAAATAAATGTTATCAAAGGCAAGATAAGTTATTTTTCTACCTAACTGGATATATTTTTTGTGTTTTTATTCAATGTAACATGTTTATTCAGCTCGAAAAACATAGTGTTTACCGATGTATTCGAAAATTCAAGATGGCGTCTCACACCCTCTTTAACACCGTAAGTTTGGAAAAAGGTGTTATAAATAAAAAACTATGCAAAATACTATTAAAAACCCGCCGAATATATGTCAACCTATGTCACAGTAACATGTATTGAGCGAGTTTTTAACAGTATTTTATCCGGTTTTTTATTTATAACATCTTTTTCCAAACTTACTTACTGAGAGAATCAGACACCATCTTGAATGATCCAATACATCGGTAAACACTATGGTTTTCGAGCTGAATAAACATGTTACATTAAATAAAAACACGAAAAATATATCCATGTAGAAAAGTAACTTATCTTGCCTTTGATAACATTTATTTGTTATTTGTTTTTTGACAACTTTTTCGAATCTTTGTGTACAGTAATACAAACCCAAATATCTATTTAAATAAATTTAATCGTAAGTAATGAAACAAATATTTTTAAAAATTGTTGTGTTCATTTTTTATAGTATTTAAATATGTATGCCCTTCGGTGGGCATTAGAAGATGACTGCCTGTAAAAGAAGCAAAATAAAACGAATAAAACATAAGTAATAACTATGTAAACAACGTGAAGCTGTATAAATGTTACAAAATTACTCGATTCAGCATTAAATAACACGAAAAAGGATTGATATGCCGTAAAACAAAAACAAAACAGAACAAGACGTTACTCTGTGTATTTGCCAATGGTGACTGGTGATTTATTCTTGACTTTTGTAACATTTATTTCTAAACATATATTTTTTTTATGTAAGGCTCACTCAAAAGTAAATAAAAATAATAAAAAAGATAAAATGGCACAATAAAAAAAAAAAACGAACTCGTAGCGTTAAAAAATATATTTAAAAAAATGTAAAAAATATATTTATTATTGAATAAAAAAAAACATAAGCGTTCCAGAAGACATCGTTAAAAATATTATGGCGATTGCCGGGAGCTGGTGTCTTGTTGAAGTAGGAAGTGGGAAATACAGAAATAAAGATTGCTGAACTCACACAAGAATTGGAGAAAATTATGTATATTAAATTGAAAATATTACAAAGAAAAGGTTCTTGCAAAACTAATTGTGTTTGCGGCTTTAGAAGTCCAATAAAAAGTTCTTTATCGTCCAAAAGTCTTGGACGGCTCCCTGAAAAAGTTCAATCAAAATTCGGCGGCAAATTTAGGAGAGATTTTCCATAGGCAGGCCGACGATTGATTCAAAAAGAGGGCGAATCTGTTTTTCCAGAATTCTGCTTATATTAAATGTTTGTTGATTGGCCAAGGAGCTTCATCCTAGCCAATCAAAATAGGGCTTTCGATATAATTAGTTTGAACAAAGGGAGGTAACTACTTTTTTTTATACTCTCCCAACAACAACAAATAATACGACGATTGAAATCGTTGCATGCTATATAAAGGCAATCAGTTACAATATTTGTGATTGCTACGTAAAGTGTTTAAATTAAATTGTACAGAATATTCTGTTTAATAGAAATATTTAACAGGTAGAATATACCTTAATGTGTTAGGCATTATTATGGCCCATTTACAATGCAAATTTTCTTTTTTTTTTAATAATAAATGTAATGTATAAATTAAATTGTACAGAATATTCTGTTTAATAGAAATATTTAACAGGTAGAATATACCTTAATGTGTTGGGCATTATTATGGCCCATTTACAATGGAATTTTTTTTTTTTTTTTAATAATAAATGTATTCAGGATTAGATGTGGATTTCTTGATCCTTTTAGGCCTGTAATGTGCCATTTCTTCTGAAGGTTCCGATGGGTCCCTACATTCTTCTATAGGGTGGGATGCAAATTCATCAGATTCCTCATCTGCTGAGGTGTCAGGAAAGTGGTTATGAGTGAGTGATAACTCCAACGGATATAAATGTTTGAGGCTATGTGTCTCCACTGCACCATCACCTCTTTTTATTCGAGCAGAACGAACCTTGCCATCGTTGCCACTAAATAGCTCAATAACTCTGCCCAGCTTCCAGAAGGGCCTGGACTTGGCCGGATTCTTGACGAGTATTATGTTGTTGATATTTATTTTATTGTGAAATTCGATTTCGTGTAAATCCTTGCAACTCTCCCTCAGACTTAGCAAATATTCATCGTGCCACATCTCTTTGAATTTAGATATTAATTCCTCTCTGCTTTCCAAGGTACTCGCAAGGAGAGACCTAGTTATTGGTTCTGTCTCAACCAAACTGGGTGTGTCAGATTGGAAGGAGAGCTCACAGTTTATATTTGGATGAGTGAAGCAGTTGGGTGTTAAGGGAAGCAGATCAATATCGGTAGAGCATCTGTAGGTCAGAGGTCGAGAGTTCACGGCTCTTTTGATGTCTGATAGAAGGGTTAGAAGGTTAAAATAACTGATTTTAGATTGGCCAAGTGTTTTGAATAGGCATGACTTTATCACTCTGATCATTCTTTCCCAAGTACTTCCAACCCAAGGGGAGTATAAGGGTATTTTTATGTGTTTAATGCCAGCGCTTGAATATGAGTTACAGAACTCATTACTGTTTATGTGATGTTTAATTACATCACCACCTAAGGCTGCATTAAAGGAACGTGCATTGTCACTGTATATGTGACTGGGAACTCCATAGGTATTTGAAAACCGAATCAAGGCTTGAATGAAGGCTTGTGTGCTCATATCAGGTACAAGTTCAATGTGAACAGCCCTCACGTTCATACATGTGAAAATTAATAAATACATTTTATGAGACTTTCCATCTCTTTGTACCCAGATGTGACCTGTGTAGTCTATGCCTGTGTGTTGGAAAGGATTGATTAATCTAACACGGTGTTTTGGCAAATTTGTCAATTTGGGGTATTTGAAGGCTAGGCTGTTGAATTTCCTACAGGTATTGCAGTTAGAAATCACAGTCTTCACAGACTGTCTTGCCTGTGGGACCCAGTATCCGGATAACTGCAATTTGGTCACTGTCGTACCAATACCCGGGTAACAGAGACGGGTAACTCGTGCCTGCATCGATTATGGCTATCCATAATCAGTAATTTTGTAAGAGAGTGATGTTTTGCAAGCAATATTGGATAGATTAAATTGTAGTCATATCTTGTCGAATTGGCAATTCTACCATCCACTCTCAAAATCCCATCAGAATCGATGAAAACGTTAAGATTCTTCACCAGCACTGGGATTTCCCTGTCAAGAGGATTCTTCAAATAAGCAATTTCCTTTTCAAACGATTGCAATTGCATCATCTTTATCAGGTAATTCGTGGCTGTCTGTTTTGGATCTGAATGTTCCTTCACTTTTCTGCATCGATGCACAAACTTGAATATGAAAGCAGTTGATCGACACAACTTGTTGAAGTCCGAGAACCTGTCAATGTATTATGGAAAACACTTTCCACATGACACTTATTTTCCGGGCTCAGACAGCTCAAAGTACTCGTAGGCCACTTCTCAATGGCAATGGGCATATTTGGATATTTTAGTATGATAATTGACAATTGTTTTGGAAATTCCACATCTCACAGAACTGACTTGATGAGGATACAAAAAGTGTTGTACATTACCAAATGGGGCAATCCCTTGAGGCAAATCCCAGGCCTGTCCATTCATACATTTAATGATTCTGGAACCCTCCATGAACTGAAATATGTCAACTCCCAGGATACCCTGAATTGTTATGGAATAACCCTGTTTTTCATTTGAAAATGCCAATCTGTGTTTCAACTCATTCAGGTTGGACTTCACTTGGCCAAAGCTGGCGAACTCAAACTGCATACTGAATCCATCATCGATTAAAACAGGAATAGGGAGTTGTTTCCCCTTTCCCACGGTAACGTTCAAGACAACCTGTTCCAATCGCTTCATAGTCACACCCGCATAGGTCTTCATTTGATAATCGGTTGGATCAGAATTTCCATCAGGATACTTCAGCTCCTTTAATATTTTCTTAGAAAAATATGAACGCTGACTCCAATAGGCAGTTAATAGTAGCTTTCCAATGTGTCCAATAGGCAGTTAATAGTAGCTTTCTCAGATCCATAATTTAAAGAAATAGCTACAACAGGCAATATGATTTCGTTTTCATAAACGTGAGAGAATAGAGAAACCACTCTCTTAGTGTTGCACAGGGGTGCAATATGCGCCTTTGAAAGGCATAAGCTGCACGTGAGGGGTGATTTGCTCTGGAGTCCAGGACAATTCTCACTTTTATGCTTTAAGCTGGAACATCCTGTACACAGTTTCAGTTGCTTGCACCTCTCAACTCTGGCTTCATAAGATGCAAACTTGGTGCATTTTAGCATAGTGTGGCCACGTGATGTGCAAAGTTTGCAATATGCCCCAGAAGAGCTTGTAGTGAAATTCTGAAGAGCAGCATCACCATTCTTTTTTTCATAGGTCTTGACCTGCCCTTTATCATTCTTCGAGGGGTTTTCCGTAACCCGAAAAAGTCTTTTATTTCGAGACAGAGCACGAACTGCCTCATTGTAATTTTCAAAGATTTGTGTTAGAGACGGGTAACTCGTGCCCACTCTGTGGTTAATTTCCCTTCTCAAGGCAACTGGCAACTTTTCGTATATAATATGGCTGACCAGCAAAAATCCGGGGGAGTTCTCCTCAAAAAAATCTATCAGATATGAAGTCCTCAATTCGGATAAATCCGCTCTCACCTCAGCAAGGTATCGCTTCACAGCCACAAATTCAGGGTCATATTGAGGAGAAGTAGAAATGATCTGCTTGAAGATCTCACTTATTATAAAGGGGACATCCAGGAATTCCTTGGTCAGCAAATCCACCGCTACATCGTAATTACCATCCTCCAAGGTCAGATGGGAAACCAATTGCAAGGCATAGTCACTCAAATACCCTTTCAATAAGGCTAATTTTGCCCTGCCGGAATCAATAGACTCAGTACAGTTTTTGAATTGAGCAATAAAATTTTTATATTCAAATTTGGAAGGATTGATTCCACTAAAGGTGGCACACTGCAACTTGGGGACAGAAAGCAAAGGTACAGAGGTAGGTTCATTTTTCCGTGATGTGGTGGGGTTTTCAATAGAATTTTCAATGTCGGCAAGGCGATCATTAATATTAGCTCGAAAGCCAATTTCCCTCCTTTGCTCCTCAACAAATCCATACTCCCTTAAATCAAGTTCTGCTTTTATACACAGCCCTTTAATTTTATCATTTAAGGAGCGGACCTCAATCTGCAACTCCTTAATTATAGCTTCTTCCTTCTGGAAGGTTTTTTTTCTCAAACCTTCGCGTTCTTCCAACATGTCCGTGTTAAGGGAAATATCTTCCTTTAACACGTTTCTGGAGTCCATGAGCGCCCTAACACCCTTCAAGGTCCGGAAATCATTCATTTTACAGTTGTTTTGTTTTGGGAAAGGATGATGGTTTTAAGTTGTTTTTTTTTTTTTTAAACAAGTTAAATTTTGATAATGTCTGTGTATAGGCTGAGAAGAGTTATGGCCCTTGGACGGAACTTAGCATAAATGGAGTTATGGCCCTTGGACGGAAGTTTGCATAAGTGGAGTTATCGCCCTTATATAAGGAGGCCATGTTTATTTACATTCGTATGTACGACGCCACGCTCTTGAACGAATGATGCCTGCTTTACGCGAACTTCAGTCGGTAGAAAGTTTCAAACTTTTAATAATACAACAGGAAATATTATATTATTTGTTCGTTTTTTTTTGGAAACGAAATAAATTTTTTTTTTTCTTTTAAAATGTTCATTGAATTTTAAACCCTTAACAAAGGCAGAAATTTTATTTGTTCGTTTTCTTTTTTTTTTGGAAACGAAATAAATTTTTTTTTTTCTTTTAAAATGTTCATTGAATTTTAAACCCTTAACAAAGGCAGAAATTTTATTTGTTCGTTTTCTTTTTTTTTTGGAAACGAAATAAATTTTTTTTTTTCTTTTAAAATGTTCATTGAATTTTAAACCTAAAAAGGCAGAAATACTATTTGTTCGTTTTTTTTTGGAAACGAAATAAATTTTTTTTTTCTTTTAAAATGTTCATTGAATTTTAAACCTTTAACAAAGGCAGAATTACTATTTATTCGTTTTTTTTTGGAAACGAAATAAATTTTTTTTTTTTTCTTTTAAAATGTTCATTGAATTTTAAACCTTTAACAAAGGCAGAATTACTATTTATTCGTTTTTTTTTTTTTTGGAAACGAAATAAATTTTTTTTTTTTTTTTAAGAGGGACTTCTCAAATTGGTATTCCTTTTTCTATTTTCCTTGCAAATATCCTCAGGAGTTCAAATCTTCTCTTCCCTTTTATTTTTTTTTCTTCACAACAAGCTGCTAAACGTTATTTAGTTTTGCAAAATATGGCGATTGCCGGGAGCTGGTGTCTTGTTGGAAGTGGGAAATACAGAAATAAAGATTGCTGAACTCACACAAGAATTGGAGAAAATTATGTATATTAAATTGAAAATATTACAAAGAAAAGGTTCTTGCAAAACTAATTGTGTTTGCGGCTTTAGAAGTCCAATAAAAAGTTCTTTATCGTCCAAAAGTCTTGGACGGCTCCCTGAAAAAGTTCAATCAAAATTCAGCGGCAAATTTAGGAGAGATTTTCCATAGTTGTCTATAGGCCGACGATTGATTCAAAAAGAGGGCGAATCTGTTTTTCCAGAATTCTGCTTATATTAAATGCTTGTTGATTGGCCAAGGCGCTTCATCCTAGCCAATCAAAATAGGGCTTTCAGAAAGGAGAAGTGGTCGATATAATTTGTTTAAACAAAGGGAGGTAACTACTTTTTTTTATAATGTAAGTAAAATACTATACTATATTTAAACTGATAAAGATTGCACAATAAAGGGAGATAATTCACATTAATTTATGTTTGCGATGATGATGACGCCTTTCATTAATTAATGTTTGCGATGATGATTACGTGACACCGTACGTACAAGCAAATTAATATACAGATAAATATATAACACGAGTACATGATGGTAAAACGTTGCTCCCAACCAAGGTCATGCTTGGTACTAATGGGAAATGGTAGAAGTATCTGCCAAAACTGCCGACATCTACTGTTAATACTTTGGTCAAAGATACCAGCAGCACAATCCTACCCTAACACAATATTTAGCTCACCCAATCAGGTTCATCAACCAGGGTCAGGAACACGAAACGCAGCAACTCCAGAATCAGGTTCTTGATCAAGATCAGGATGACTAATACGTCAACCAAGATGGATGCAAGACTACATAAGTTACAAGAGCTTGTCTTTCATTATCAAAGGACTTGGGAGGGAGATGTTATATATATGAAGGACAGTTACTACGGATTTTCTTTTTGGGGGACTTCTAGCTAGTCTGTGGTCAGGTCTTCTGGTAATGGCGTTCTTTGAATAAAACTTATGTAAACATTCTCCGATGTCTATCTTCTTCCTTTCACCTGTTGTAAAGACATCATGATCTGTTCTTCCTTTCAAGAACAAGTAATCTCATCTTTCAACGATAAGACTATTTATTTCATCTCCACATTACTCTTCTTTTTTTTAACAAAGGATGAACCTTGTTTATCACAACGGCATCACATTACCACATGCTGAACGACGATTTAGCTCACCCAAGCAGGTTAAATAGAAACCAACTAGGAAAGTAATCATTAGTTTTTTACAGAAATTGTTCACCTAGTTCAGTCATTAACTGTATTATATCAAACGATGGAACCTAGTTCCTGTCTAATGGATTTAAAGTATCCTGTCAAATTTTTGTACTGAAGCAAAGCATGATCATGCCAGAGAATGTGAGAAAATTAGGCAGAACAGTTTGTAGATACATTCAAAAGAGCGTTTAAAAAAATGATACGTACACTTACTGATAAAACCATTTAAAAGACACCAGAGTGGGTTTTTTTTTTTACATAGGCATCACCACAATAATGAGGCCACTCAAGGATAAGGGTTAAAGAGTGTACAGTAGAAATTGGACAATATAGTAATCATTAGTAATGAAAATTTAATAACTTATATGGAACGGCTCATCAAGAAATTATTTACGTTAGACTTTAAGACAACCATATTGTAGTCAGCTGGAGAGCAGGAAAACGGAAGACAATTCCACAGGCGTGCAGTTCTAAGAAAGAAGCTTTGTTCATGGAATCTACGTTTAGGTTTAGGCACAGATAAAGAGTGGGGGGAATTATTGATAGTGTTTACAGCTAGACGAGTGTTTCTTGTGAAAGTTAGGCGAGGGGGGACCATAGACTGAAGCTCAGTTGAACACTTTCCATGAAAATTACGATACATCAGAGACAAACTCGCAACATCTCTTCTGTGAGATAGAGGTTGCAGGGAAAAGAAAAGGACATCTCCTACGAGGCTACGAAGTCTATTTTGAACTCTATCAAGGCAGGACAAGTCCTTTCTAGCAGCTCCTGCCCAGATGTGGCAACAGTATTCCATCCTTGGATGTACCTGGCTCTTATATAGGTAGAGAATTGCATCAGCAGTGAGATATCTACCGGATCGATAGAAAGATCCCACCATTTTTCCAGCGGCCTTGGCAACAGATTTGATGTATGTGTTCCATTTAAGATCAGGAGTAATGGTCAAGCCAAGAAGCTTGTCAAAACTTGAGGCCTCTTGAAGACGAGAGCCATTCATTTCAATTGATGCCAGATGGGGATCAGAATGTTGATGATGTAAAGAGAGAAGCTTGGTTTTAGATGCATTAAAAGTAACCAGCCACTCCTTTCCCCATTGTACTACGTGCTCAAGATCAGAGGAGAGAGAATTGGAGAGAACTTGGTCGTTTACTGTCTTAGATGTGCTACCATAAATGGTAGTGTCGTCAGCATAAATGTCTACAAATGATGTAAGGATGTGATTTGGAAGATCATTAATGTAGATCAGGAAAAGAGTTGGACCCAGGATGGACCCCTGAGGGACACCGGCATTAATACTGTGAGCTTCTGATTTTTGCCCCTCAACTACTACTCTTATGAACCTATCAGAAAGAAATGATTCAATAATTGAGAAGACATTTCCAGCTATACCATAGCTACAGATCTTATGAAGTAAACCTTTATGCCATACCCTATCAAAGGCTTTAGATATGTCAAGAGCAATTGCCCTAGAAAGGTTGCCTCCGTCGAGAGATTTGCTAATTCTATGAGATATAACTGTAAGCACATCTGCTATAGATCTAGCAGAACGGAAACCATATTGAGTGTCACTAAGAAGGTTATTTTTGTTGAGATGGTTGATTACTTCTGTATTTAACACAGATTCCAGCAACTTACTCATGACGCACAGGAGACTTATTGGCCTGTACTGAGAGGGGGATGAGCGATCACCTGAATTCTTAAATACAGGGCATACTGATGAGATTTTCCAGGGAGATGGGAAACTATTCTCCTTAAGACAACGTTTAAACAGTTTTGTAAGTATGGGCGCTAGTTCAGGTTGAAGTTTTTTGAGTACTATAATTGGAATACCGTCAGGGCCAGTTGCTTTACTGGAATCAAGGTTTTTGATTAGCTTGGCAACATCACGTACAGATATACGTATATCACATAGCGTGTTTGCTGATGCAGGAGGAAATATTGGGGGTTGGCGGCCTTGGTCGCAAAGGTGAGAATTAACTGCAAAGTTCTTGACAAAGAGTTTGGCTTTGTCTGATGCTGATGAGATTACCTCAGGTCCATTGGGATGGAGCACACGCTTCTGTTCAGGATTCTGTTTGCTATTTGCCAAAACTGATGGGAACCAAGCCGCTGCTCAGCTACTTTGGACTTAACGGATTGAGCATACACCTTTCTTGCATTCTTTATTACTTTCTTACAATGGTTGCTGGCAGTCCTGAAAGCGGCTTTAGTTTCCATAAATCTATTACGTTGGAAGCAGTGGAAAAAGTGATTTCTGTTCGCAATGGCAGCAGCACATTCTGGAGAGAACCATGGCTGGCTGTTAGGTTTTTGCTGAAACTTTTTCGAGGGTATGAAACGGTCTATACTTACAATTAACCATTCCGTCAGGTCTGAGGACACATCCTTTTTAAACATGGAATGCAGAGGTAGATCAGATAAAAATGTACGGAAGCTATCCCAGTCAGCCTTAGTGTATCGATATACTGTACGATGGAGAGGTACCTCTGGGGACTTATTACATTCCATTTTTATCTTAATTGATACAACAGAGTGGTCGGAAGATCCAAGAGGCGACAGAACAGAAACTGAACATAGTTCAGGGCAAGTTGTGAGAAAAAGGTCTAGTAGACTCGCATACTGATCGTCATTGTCGGGCACACGGGTGGGTTCTTGAACAATCTGAGTGAGGCAATGGAGAAATCATGACAGAACCTCCCCTCATCATCGGTCTTGTTTGAGTGGGTCAACCATTCGACGTTGTGAACATTGAAGTCTCCACATACGTGAATGTTAGCTGAAGGATAAGCAGATAGGACTTGGTCAATTTTCTCAGATATGCTTTTAAAGATAGTAACTCCGCTGTTGTGGGGGCGATAGAGAGTAAATATAAATGCCGTAGTGTGAGCTAAAGCAACCCGGAAGCACATATAGGGTAAGTTAGGATCTTCCCTGGAGATGTCCCACCCACATGGAAAGCTATCTTTAATATAGGCACATATTCCATGCCCATGGCGATCTTGGGGTCAGATTTAGAAGTTAAGTTAGAGTATACTTTAATTGCGAACTAGCCTGTCCAATGCCAGTTTCACTTAAAAATAAAAGGTCTGGTTTAGTCTCCTGTAATTGGGTTTCAACCTCTGGAAGGTTAGAACGTAGACCCCTGATGTTGGAGAAGGAGACATGGTAGTAGGGGTCTATGTTGGAAGTTGGAGAACTGGGTTTAATCGTGTATTTTTTGTTCTTGCTTCTGTGAAACAAAACTTTAGCTGCTTCCATGTGAGTTATGTAGACATCCAAATCAGTGCTCACACAATGAAACTGATTGTTTCGTTTAAATTTGAATTTTATCAGAATTTGAACGAACTTCTTTTTAAAGATTTTTAAGAATGACTCAGTATCTTGTTATTTGTTGAAAATATAATTATTTGTAGGGAGGAGAATTATGCAAATTTTTATTAGAAAAGGAAGTACTGCTATTGTTAATCTATATAATAAAGCTGATTTTTCCTTGGTAATTCAATCAGTAATTTTGGATAAGTATGATGACAGTGTTATTTTCTAGCTTAGTCACAAAAATTATTATTAGTTGTTTATATTTTGCTATTATTGGTAACAAACTTTATTTGCTTTTTGCAATCAATAATTGCATTATACCACAATTGACTGTGTAAGTTCATCAAGAACATAAGTTACAGATGAGATGTTTTACTTATCTCACCCGGCAATAGAAATTGAATTTTAAATGATAAATATTTAATCAATTTCAATTTGTGAAATGTTATATGAACGAGGGTGGCATCTAGTTAATATGTTATTTTGAACACTGCATGCACTCCATCATGACCAGAGGGCATTTTGCTTGCCCTGATCATGGATGTGGATGAAAAATCTGACAATTTATAAAATTTATTTATTAAATAGAAAAACAGAATATTCAAATTGTTCAAAGTTTTTTTATTAGCTCAATGTTTTGGTCATCAAAACCTTTTCTGTATTCTGTGTGTTTAATCATGTCAGCCAATGTATTGGCTCACACAATTTATGATACTTCAGGAAAGGTTACAATGACCTATACATTCTTTAACATTCAATGAGGAATTTTCAACAATTTTGATAGTTTGTTTTATTAGCTCCAAAATATTACTGAGAATTCTGCTTCTAAACAATAGAATTAGCAGATTTATTAAAAAGAGACATTAATCTTTGTATCCCCAACCAAACCCATATAAGTAATATTAGTCAAACACATATACACACACACCTATATGATGCAGAAAGTCTTTTTTACTCAAAATTTGTGGACATTTTTGTTGATTCAAGGTTTAAGTTTTCTTCATTCAATGCAAGGGAGATTACTTCTTTAGTGAAATCTGATTTTAAAGATGATTTCAATTTCTGAAATACAAAATATCAAATTTTAATCAAAATTTAAATCAACATTCCTTTTTCAAATATGAAACTTAAAATAAAAAGAAACAAACATTTAATTCAAATAAAACAAACAATATGAGATTTCAATTAATCATTAAAATCGACTCACTCATTTTCAAACTCATTAACTCTTATTCACAAGTGGCCTTTTAAGCAGTAACACGTTAGTAATAACTTCTTTGATTTATTGCTGAGATCTCTTTGTAATAGATATTGTGATAATGTGCTAGAAGTATTTATCAGCAAATAATTCTATAATTGATGAATCACAAACTATTTTTCCCCATTTTATCAATAAATCCTTGCTAAAGTTTAAGTACAAGATATCTGCATTGAATATTTTCTGAAAGAAAGTCTAAAACATTGATTTCTCATAATAGACAAATTTATGTTGTTTAAAATTTATATCATTTTTGGGATACTTCTGCATTTGTCGACCCGTGATTTCCACAAAGTTACTCGGATGTGCCCAGCAGATGATGAATTGGAAACAAACGGTTGAGCTTTCCTACTATAAACAAATGATACAAGTAAATGGAAATAAAATAAATACAAAAAAAAGATAAAATAAACATACCATAAGTCTAATGAAGAAATATTTATTTTTTTAGCTTGTAAGAACAAACTTTTTTGTTGGATAATTGTTGTTTTATTTGGATATTTTTTTAGTTTTGACCTATGATTTTGAATAAAACTTTTAAGGAACAAAGTTTTTTTTATGTATTTTTTTTGTGTGTGTGTGTGTGTGTGTGTGTGTGTGTGAAACAAATAAAAAATGAAAGAAAATTTATAAAGAAAGCTTTTTTTTTTCAGAAATGTTTTTTTTTTATATTACTGTTTGGTAGTTGAGGGAGGAATCTATTACAGGCCATGAAATATTCCCTTTCTCTCCAACAACGATAAATTAGTAACGTTGTCTTCTTTTGTTTTTTTTTTTTCGCTTTCTTAATAATTTACGTTAATTTTTATTTAATTTTCTTCCAATCTCTCTCTCTCTCTCTCTCTCTCTCTCTATATATATATATATATATATATATTAATTTTATTTATACAAACATTAATGGCTACATATGTGCATACATGTTTCTGTAATCACCCACGTTGGGGGATTACGTCTTCAGGCCAAGAATTACCTCGAAAGTGATATTTCCACCAAATACATTTTCCTATTTCGTTTATCAAGTTAGCATGCAACCTGGGTGGGAGTCATAAAAAACGGTAAAAGGATGAGTGAGGTCTTTTGAAGATAATAAACATCTTTTTTCTATTCTCCTTCCCCCTCCAACCTAACTCTTGGTTTTTATGGCATAAGGTAATTGAGAATTTAGTTTTCTTGTCTTGGAGTCTGTAAGTTAAGAACCTTAGCGATGGTCAACTAAGTACTGACCGGTGCCTTTTAATCTACATCCACCCACACACACATGCAACACACATACAACACACACATACACAGACACCGCCACACACACACACACACACACACACACACACACACACATTAATACGTATATCCAAAAGCGAATCCATGCTGTACGCTTTTTTTTTTTTTTTTTTTTTCACAACACACATACTGAAACTAGACAATAACTCTGAAACTACGCAGGAATAGAGTTAAAATTACATTAAAACAAAACAAAAAAATAAATAAAATTAAATAAAATTAAATAAAAATAAAATAAATAAACAAACAAAATATGAATAAATATAAAACACAAAAGTTATCTAAACCCCACATGCACCTATATACATATATCAATATACTTATAAATTCCTACACTTTACTGAATTCAATATAAACTTTTACGTAGTGTAAGTTTTTACGAAAAAACCTATAACTTAGGAAAATGTAACAAGCGGGTGGGGCTATGAAATATAACTATGCGTGTGGAGTTTGATAGAAAAAGGGAATTTATATGGTAAATGTATTCATGTCTGTTTCTACTTTAGATGTATCATTTGGTGGCAAGGTACAGGTGTATATGTATATGTCTATATTTGTGTGAGTATGTATGTATAAGTGTATTTTATGTATGCATGTATGTTTGTCTATTTATATATATGTGTATCTATATATCTGTGTGTATGTTTGTATATGGATGTATTTCTGTGTGTATTGTATGTAGATGTATGTATATATGCATATATATTTCTGAACTATTAGAATAGGCTGCCTCGTATATGATTGTTGTAACAATATAGACTACAAGAATGTATGAATGTCCGAATGTTGTTTATATATATGTTATATGTGTATGTATATGTGTGTATGTATATATGTATATAGATATATATGTATGTATATGTATGTATGTGTGTATGTGTGTGTGTGTTTATGTACACCCGTCTGGAGTGTGGTAGCATACTATTGCATGTACGAAGGGGTTACCACGCTGCAGAAGTAAAGAAAAATGATATTATTCGTCTCTGTATGTATGTAATGTGTGTGTGTATATATGCGCGGGTGTGGCAAAGTGTAGGCATTTATAAGTATATTGATATATGTATATAGGTGCATGTGGGGTTTAGATAACTTTCGTGTTTTATATTTATTCATATTTTGTTTGTTTATTTTTTTTATTTTTATTTATTTTTATTTCATTTTATTTTATTTTTTGTTTTTGTTTTGTTTTAATGTAATTTTAACTCTATTCCTGCGTAGTTTCAGAGTTATTGTCTAGTTTCAGTATGTGTGTTGTGAAAAAAAAAAAAAAAAAGCGTACAGCATGGATTCGCTTTTGGATATACGTATTAATGTGTGTGTGTGTGTGTGTGTGTGACGGTGTCTGTGTATGTGTGTGTTGTATGTGTGTTGCATGTGTGTGTGGGTGGATGTAGATTAAAAGGCACCGGTCAGTACTTAGTTGACCATCGCTAAGGTTCTTAACTTACAGACTCCAAGACAAGAAAACTAAATTCTCAATTACCTTATGCCATAAAAACCAAGAGTTAGGTTGGAGGGGGAAGGGGAATAGAAAAAAGATGTTTATTATCTTCAAAGACCTCACTCATCCTTTTACCGTTTTTTATGACTCCCACCCAGGTTGCATGCTAACTTGATAAACGAAATAGGAAAATGTATTTGGTGGAAATATCACTTTCGACGGTAATTCTTGGCCTGAAGACGTAATCCCCCAACGTGGGTGATTACAGAAACATGTATGCACATATGTAGCCATTAATGTTTGTATAAATAAAATTAATATACCTGCTCTGTTCACTCATTGAGCACTATTTTGGTAGACACATGTTGTTTCATTGGATGTACTTCTAGGAAACTAAACTGTACTGGCTATATATATATATATATATATATATATATATATATATATATATATATATATATATATATATATATGCGTTCCTTGCATCACATTGCAATCGTCCATTTCCGGTTATTCCCATGCACACCTAAGTAACTTTGTGGAAATCGCAGGTCGGTAGATGCAGAAGTACCACTTTTGGTATTACATTTAAGAATATTATTTTTTATTTATTTCTCAAGAACTTGATATGAAATTGAATGTTAAAATGTTAGAAAAAATTATCTAGTAAATATACTGAAGCTTTTAACATGGCAACTGTTCATCATTTCAAATAAGTTCATGGATATTTTTTATAAGTTTTGTTTTTTTATTTAATTTTTTCCCATGTTGATTTTCATATCAATTCAAATTTTTCCCCATGTTGAAATCAAGCCATAATTTCAATCAATATGATCTCTGGTTTCTGACATTAAATCGAATTTTTAATAAAAGTTAATTTTAAGTCGTTTTTACTTGAACTAGATATGTTTTGGTATTTTTTTTTTTTTTGCAACATAAAAATTCCAAATATTTGTGTTAACAAAAAAATTACAAACATAAAAAAACTTGAATTTCTAACATGAAGTTCATGATTTCAATCCTGTGCAGCAATTTCAACTTACCTGCCAAAGATTATCTCCCTTGGCTTGATACAAAGCATGGACCATTCCAATAGGAATGCAGACGAGCGACAACGATGCAATAAACCAGCCAAGTCCAATAGCCCATTTCGGGTAGACATAATCACCAATTTCTAAGTGAGAATATTGAATCATACTGAAGATCCAAATGCCCTGCAATGTTAAATGGTTTTACAATATTTAAGTAAAGTAAGAATTCAAATAAATTGTTACTACATGAGCTGAGCACTTCTTCTTCTTCTTCTTCTTCTTCTTCTTATTATTATTTTTATTTATTTATTTTTTTTGCAATTTAATGATAAAAACTGATAGTTATGAAAGTTGGCTTATCATAATCAGAAAGTTATCTGACGAAATCTCCGGCACATCAATGCAAAGAAATAGAAGCGAGCTGGCAGCCAACCAAATGCAAAACCCTTCTCCAACAATCACAACTACATAAAACCGCCCCTTACAACACCTTCCGACTCTCATAGAGGAACAAAAACTAGATCAGGATATCAAAGTCACCCATCAAACTGGACCTTAACAAAAAAAAAAATGGTCTGAACACCTCACGTACACAAATTATAAAAATGGGGAGTTATATCTGATTAACAATTTCCTTCTTCATAATAAACGACCTGGCACTCCCCATCTTGATTGCAATTTATACGTGTCTTGTCCAAGCTTACAAACAACAGAATGACTGATCTCCAAAATATATTTGACCCCTTCTCTTCATTTAAAAAGTCACCAAAATTAAAAAATCAACCAATTTTAATGAAATTTCAGTATTCATTAATTAATGATCACAGAATATAATGAACCA
This sequence comes from Euprymna scolopes, assembly GCF_053919585.1. Lineage (NCBI taxonomy): Eukaryota > Metazoa > Mollusca > Cephalopoda > Sepiida > Sepiolidae > Euprymna > Euprymna scolopes. The sequence continues at coordinate 123,815,311 of NC_136483.1, forward strand.
ATTTTTTTAAATCATAGTGAAAATGCATTTTATTTTATTTTTTTGTAAACAAAAGCATTTTTACTAAAGTTATAGCTTTAAATATTCAAGAAAACTATAAATTTATTTTTGCTTTTTGTGAAAAAATGTTAACAATTAAAATTAAAAAAAAAATATTTCTGGATGTTATTATACTATAATTGAATTAAGCATTCAGTGGGTTCACGAAAAAATAATATAATTGAAAAATATTTCATGTGTCATTAAGAAAATTTCATGTGTCTCAAGAAAATTTCAAATATAACTTTATATTTTCCTCGTACACATGAACGTGTAAACATCAGCTTAAGAAATTTGAGGTTTGTATTACTATACACGTAAATTCGAAAAAGTTGTCAAAATACAACTGGATACTTTTTTAGTGTTTTTATTTAATGTAACATGTTTATTCAGGTCGAAAAACATACAGTGTTTACCGATATATTGGAAAATTGAAAATGGCGCCTGACTCTCTTTTGAACACGATAAGTTTGGGAAACTGAGTTAAAAATAAGAAACTATACAAAATACTGTTAGAAACCCACCGAATATATGTCAGCCCATGTCACAGTAACATATTGAGCAAGTTTCTGAAAGTATTTTGTATATTATTTTTTATTTTTAACTCAGTTTCCTAAACTTACTGTGTTCAAAAGAGAGTCGGGCGCCATTTTCAATTTTCCAATACATCAGTAAACACTGTATGTTTTTCGAGCTAAATAAACATGTTACATTAAATAAAAAACAGTAAAAAGGTATCCAGTTAAGTAGAAACATAACGTATCTTGCTATTTATAACATTTATTTGTTATATATTTGTTTTTTGACAACTTTTTCGAATCTCTGTGTACGGTAATACAAACCCGAAATTTGTTTTATAATCTTGAAAATAAACAAAATATTAAAAAATTAAGAACCAGGGCCACAAAAAAAAAAAAAAAAAACTAATTTAAAAATGGGAAAATTTCTACTAACAATTAATTTGAAGTAGAGATGAGCAACATTTAAAAAACAAAACAAAGACAAAACAGACAGGATGACCGTTATTCTATTTAATTATTGATAAATGTTTTGCTTTTTTAAATCAATAAGTTGTTCTATTTAATTATTGATAAATGTTTTGCTTTTTTAAATCAATATGTTGTTCTATTTAATTATTGATAAATGTTTTGCTTTTTTAAATCAATAAGTTGTTCTATTTAATTATTGATAAATGTTTTGCTTTTTTAAATCAATAAGTTATTCTATTTAATTATTGATAAATGTTTTGCTTTTTTAAATCAATAAGTTATTCTATTAAATTATTGATAAATGTTTTGCTTTTTTAAATCAATAAGTTGTTCTATTTAATTATTGATAAATGTTTTGTTTTTTTAAATCAATAAGTTATTCTATTTAATTATTGATAAATGTTTTGCTTTTTTAAATCAATAAGTTATTCTATTTAATTATTGATAAATGTTTTGCTTTTTTAAATCAATAAGTTGTTCTATTTAATTATTGATAAATGTTTCGCTTTTTTAAATCAATATGTTGTTCTATTTAATTATTGATAAATGTTTTGCTTTTTTAAATCAATAAGTTATTCTATTTAATTATTGATAAATGTTTTGCTTTTTTAACTCAATAAGTTATTCTATTTAATTATTGATAAATGTTTTGCTTTTTTAAATCAATAAGTTGTTCTATTTAATTATTGATAAATGTTTTGCTTTTTTAAATCAATAAGTTATTCTATTTAATTATTGATAAATGTTTTGCTTTTTTAAATCAATAAGTTATTCTATTTAATTATTGATAAATGTTTTGCTTTTTTAAATCAATATGTTGTTCTATTTAATTATTGATAAATGTTTTGCTTTTTTAAATCAATAAGTTGTTCTATTTAATTATTGATAAATGTTTTGCTTTTTTAAATCAATAAGTTATTCTATTTAATTATTGATAAATGTTTTGCTTTTTTAAATCAATAAGTTATTCTATTTAATTATTGATAAATGTTTTGCTTTTTTAAATCAATAAGTTGTTCTATTTAATTATTGATAAATGTTTTGCTTTTTTAAATCAATAAGTTGTTCTATTTAATTATTGATAAATGTTTTGCTTTTTTAAATCAATAAGTTATTCTATTTAATTATTGATAAATGTTTTGCTTTTTTAAATCAATAAGTTATTCTATTTAATTATTGATAAATGTTTTGCTTTTTTAAATCAATAAGTTATTCTATTTAATTATTGATACATGTTTTGCTTTTTTAAATCAATAAGTTATTCTATTTAATTATTGATAAATGTTTTGCTTTTTTAAATCAATATGTTGTTCTATTTTATTATTGATAAATGTTTTGCTTTTTTAAATCAATATGTTGTTCTATTTAATTATTGATAAATGTTTTGCTTTTTTAAATCAATAAGTTATTCTATTTAATTATTGATAAATGTTTTGCTTTTTTAAATCAATAAGTTGTTCTATTTAATTATTGATAAATGTTTTGCTTTTTTAAATCAATAAGTTATTCTATTTAATTATTGATAAATGTGTTGCTTTTTTAAATCAATATGTTGTTCTATTTAATTATTGATAAATGTTTTGCTTTTTTAAATCAATATGTTGTTCTATTTAATTATTGATAAATGTTTTGCTTTTTTAAATCAATATGTTGTTCTATTTAATTATTGATAAATGTTTTGCTTTTTTAAATCAATAAGTTATTCTATTTAATTATTGATAAATGTTTTGCTTTTTTAAATCAATAAGTTGTTCTATTTAATTATTGATAAATGTTTTGCTTTTTTAAATCAATAAGTTATTTTATTTAATTATTGATAAATGTTTTGCTTTTTTAAATCAATATGTTGTTCTATTTAATTATTGATAAATGTTTTGCTTTTTTAAATCAATATGTTGTTCTATTTAATTATTGATAAATGTTTTGCTTTTTTAAATCAATATGTTGTTCTATTTAATTATTGATAAATGTTTTGCTTTTTTAAATCAATATGTTGTTCTATTTAATTATTGATAAATGTTTTGCTTTTGGTAATCAATATGTTGTTCTATTTAATTATTGATAAATGTTTCGCTTTTTTAAATCAATAATTTATTCTATTAAATTATTGATAAATGTTTTGCTTTTTTAAATCAATATGTTGTTCTATTTAATTATTGATAAATGTTTTGCTTTTTTAAATCAATATGTTGTTCTCTTTAATTATTGATAAATGTTTTGCTTTTTTAAATCAATATGTTGTTCTATTTAATCATTGATAAATGTTTTGCTTTTTTAAATCAATAAGTTGTTCTATTTAATTATTGATAAATGTTTTGCTTTTTTAAATCAATAAGTTGTTCTATTTAATTATTGATAAATGTTTTGCTTTTTTAAATCAATAAGTTATTCTATTTAATTATTGATAAATGTTTTGCTTTTTTAAATCAATAAGTTATTCTATTAAATTATTGATAAATGTTTTGCTTTTTTAAATCAATAAGTTGTTCCATTTAATTATTGATAAATGTTTTGTTTTTTTAAATCAATAAGTTATTCTATTTAATTATTGATAAATGTTTTGCTTTTTTAAATCAATAAGTTATTCTATTTAATTATTGATAAATGTTTTGCTTTTTTAAATCAATAAGTTATTCTATTTAATTATTGATAAATGTTTTGCTTTTTTAAATCAATATGTTGTTCTATTTAATTATTGATAAATGTTTTGCTTTTTTAAATCAATATGTTGTTCTATTTAATTATTGATAAATGTTTTGCTTTTTTAAATCAATATGTTGTTCTATTTAATTATTGATAAATGTTTTGCTTTTTTCAATCAATAAGTTGTTCTATTTAATTATTGATAAATGTTTTGCTTTTTTAAATCAATAAGTTATTCTATTTAATTATTGATAAATGTTTTGCTTTTTTAAATCAATAAGTTATTCTATTTAATAATTGATAAATGTTTTGCTTTTTTAAATCAATATGTTGTTCTATTTAATTATTGATAAATGTTTTGCTTTTTTAAATCAATATGTTGTTCTATTCAATTATTGATAAATGTTTTGCTTTTTTAAATCAATAAGTTGTTCTATTTAATTATTGATAAATGTTTTGCTTTTTTAAATCAATAAGTTATTCTATTTAATTATTGATAAATGTTTTGCTTTTTTAAATCAATATCGTGTTCTATTTAATTATTGATAAATGTTTTGATCTTTTAAATCAATAAGTTATTCTATTTAATTATTGATAAATGTTTTGCTTTTTTAAATCAATAAGTTGTTCTATTTAATTATTGATAAATGTTTTGCTTTTTTAAATCAATATGTTGTTCTATTTAATTATTGATAAATGTTTTGCTTTTTTAAATCAATATGTTGTTCTATTTAATTATTGATAAATGTTTTGCTTGTTTAAATCAATATGTTGTTCTATTTAATTATTGATAAATGTTTTGCTTTTTTAAATCAATATGTTGTTCTATTTAATTATTGATAAATGTTTTGCTTTTTTAAATCAATAAGTTATTCTATTTAATTATTGATAAATGTTTTGCTTTTTTAAATCAATATGTTGTTCTATTTAATTATTGATACATGTTTTGCTTCTTTAAATCAATATGTTGTTCTATTTAATTATTGATAAATGTTTTGCTTTTTTAAATCAATAAGTTATTACATTTAATTATTGATAAATGTTTTGCTTTTTTAAATCAATATGTTGTTCTATTTAATTATTGATAAATGTTTTGCTTTTTTAAATCAATATGTTGTTCTATTTAATTATTGATAAATGTTTTGCTTTTTTAAATCAATAAGTTATTCTATTTAATTATTGATAAATGTTTTGCTTTTTTAAATCAATAAGTTATTCTATTTAATTATTGATAAATGTTTTGCTTTTTTAAATCAATATGTTGTTCTATTTTATTATTGATAAATGTTTTGCTTTTTTAAATCAATATGTTGTTCTATTTAATTATTGATAAATGTTTTGCTTTTTTAAATCAATAAGTTATTCTATTTAATTATTGATAAATGTTTTGCTTTTTTAAATCAATAAGTTGTTCTATTTAATTATTGATAAATGTTTTGCTTTTTTAAATCAATAAGTTATTCTATTTAATTATTGATAAATGTTTTGCTTTTTTAAATCAATATGTTGTTCTATTTAATTATTGATAAATGTTTTGCTTTTTTAAATCAATATGTTGTTCTATTTAATTATTGATAAATGTTTTGCTTTTTTAAATCAATATGTTGTCCTATTTAATTATTGATAAATGTTTTGCTTTTTTAAATCAATAAGTTATTCTATTTAATTATTGATAAATGTTTTGCTTTTTTAAATCAATAAGTTGTTCTATTTAATTATTGATAAATGTTTTGCTTTTTTAAATCAATAAGTTATTTTATTTAATTATTGATAAATGTTTTGCTTTTTTAAATCAATATGTTGTTCTATTTAATTATTGATAAATGTTTTGCTTTTTTAAATCAATATGTTGTTCTATTTAATTATTGATAAATGTTTTGCTTTTTTAAATCAATATGTTGTTCTATTTAATTATTGATAAATGTTTTGCTTTTTTAAATCAATAAGTTATTCTATTTAATTATTGATAAATGTTTTGCTTTTTTAAATCAATATCATGTTCTATTTAATTATTGATAAATGTTTTGCTTTTTTAAATCAATATGTTGTTCTATTTAATTATTGATAAATGTTTTGCTTTTTTAAATCAATAAGTTATTCTATTTAATTATTGATAAATGTTTTGCTTTTTTAAATCAATATGTTGTTCTATTTAATTATTGATAAATGTTTTGCTTTTTTAAATCAATATGTTGTTCTATTTAATTATTGATAAATGTTTTGCTTTTTTAAATCAATAAGTTATTCTATTTAATTATTGATAAATGTTTTGCTTTTTTAAATCAATATGTTGTTCTATTTAATTATTGATAAATGTTTTGCTTTTTTAAATCAATATGTTGTTCTATTTAATTATTGATAAATGTTTTGCTTTTGGTAATCAATATGTTGTTCTATTTAATTATTGATAAATGTTTAGCTTTTTTAAATCAATAAGTTGTTCTATTTAATTATTGATAAATGTTTTGCTTTTTTAAATCAATAATTTATTCTATTAAATTATTGATAAATGTTTTGCTTTTTTAAATCAATATGTTGTTCTATTTAATTATTGATAAATGTTTTGCTTTTTTAAATCAATATGTTGTTCTATTTAATTATTGATAAATGTTTTGCTTTTTTAAATCAATATGTTGTTCTATTTAATCATTGATAAATGTTTTGCTTTTTTAAATCAATATGTTGTTCTATTTAATTATTGATAAATGTTTTGCTTTTTTAAATCAATAAGTTGTTCTATTTAATTATTGATAAATGTTTTGCTTTTTAAAATCAATATGTTGTTCTATTTAATTATTGATAAATGTTTTGCTTTTTTAAATGAATAAGTTATTCTATTTAATTATTGATAAATGTTTTGCTTTTTTAAATCAATATGTTGTTCTATTTAATTATTGATAAATGTTTTGCTTTTTTAAATCAATAAGTTGTTCTATTTAATTATTGATAAATGTTTTGCTTTTTTAAATCAATAAGTTATTCTATTTAATTATTGATAAATGTTTTGCTTTTTTAAATCAATAAGTTATTCTATTTAATTATTGATAAATGTTTTGCTTTTTTAAATCAATATGTTGTTCTATTTAATTATTGATAAATGTTTTGCTTTTTTAAATCAATATGTTGTTCTATTTAATTATTGATAAATGTTTTGCTTTTGGTAATCAATATGTTGTTCGATTTAATTATTGATGAATGTTTTGCTTTTTTAAATCAATAAGTTGTTCTATTTAATTATTGATAAATGTTTTGCTTTTTTAAATCAATAAGTTATTCTATTTAATTATTGATAAATGTTTTGCTTTTTTAAATCAATAAGTTGTTCTATTTAATTATTGATAAATGTTTTGCTTTTTTAAATCAATAAGTTATTTTATTTAATTATTGATAAATGTTTTGCTTTTTTAAATCAATATGTTGTTCTATTTAATTATTGATAAATGTTTTGCTTTTTTAAATCAATATGTTGTTCTATTTAATTATTGATAAATGTTTTGCTTTTTTAAATCAATATGTTGTTCTATTTAATTATTGATAAATGTTTTGCTTTTTTAAATCAATAAGTTATTCTATTTAATTATTGATAAATGTTTTGCTTTTTTAAATCAATATCATGTTCTATTTAATTATTGATAAATGTTTTGCTTTTTTAAATCAATATGTTGTTCTATTTAATTATTGATAAATGTTTTGCTTTTTTAAATCAATAAGTTATTCTATTTAATTATTGATAAATGTTTTGCTTTTTTAAATCAATATGTTGTTCTATTTAATTATTGATAAATGTTTTGCTTTTTTAAATCAATATGTTGTTCTATTTAATTATTGATAAATGTTTTGCTTTTTTAAATCAATAAGTTATTCTATTTAATTATTGATAAATGTTTTGCTTTTTTAAATCAATATGTTGTTCTATTTAATTATTGATAAATGTTTTGCTTTTTTAAATCAATATGTTGTTCTATTTAATTATTGATAAATGTTTTGCTTTTGGTAATCAATATGTTGTTCTATTTAATTATTGATAAATGTTTTGCTTTTTTAAATCAATAAGTTGTTCTATTTAATTATTGATAAATGTTTTGCTTTTTTAAATCAATAAGTTGTTCTATTTAATTATTGATAAATGTTTTGCTTTTTTAAATCAATAAGTTATTCTATTTAATTATTGATAAATGTTTAGCTTTTTTAAATCAATAAGTTGTTCTATTTAATTATTGATAAATGTTTTGCTTTTTTAAATCAATAATTTATTCTATTAAATTATTGATAAATGTTTTGCTTTTTTAAATCAATATGTTGTTCTATTTAATTATTGATAAATGTTTTGCTTTTTTAAATCAATATGTTGTTCTATTTAATTATTGATAAATGTTTTGCTTTTTTAAATCAATATGTTGTTCTATTTAATCATTGATAAATGTTTTGCTTTTTTAAATCAATATGTTGTTCTATTTAATTATTGATAAATGTTTTGCTTTTTTAAATCAATAAGTTGTTCTATTTAATTATTGATAAATGTTTTGCTTTTTAAAATCAATATGTTGTTCTATTTAATTATTGATAAATGTTTTGCTTTTTTAAATGAATAAGTTATTCTATTTAATTATTGATAAATGTTTTGCTTTTTTAAATCAATAAGTTATTCTATTTAATTATTGATAAATGTTTTGCTTTTTTAAATCAATATGTTGTTCTATTTAATTATTGATAAATGTTTTGCTTTTTTAAATCAATATGTTGTTCTATTTAATTATTGATAAATGTTTTGCTTTTGGTAATCAATATGTTGTTCTATTTAATTATTGATGAATGTTTTGCTTTTTTAAATCAATAAGTTGTTCTATTTAATTATTGATAAATGTTTTGCTTTTTTAAATCAATAAGTTATTTTATTTAATTATTGATAAATGTTTTGCTTTTTTAAATCAATATGTTGTTCTATTTAATTATTGATAAATGTTTTGCTTTTTTAAATCAATATGTTGTTCTATTTAATTATTGATAAATGTTTTGCTTTTTTAAATCAATATGTTGTTCTATTTAATTATTGATAAATGTTTTGCTTTTTTAAATCAATAAGTTATTCTATTTAATTATTGATAAATGTTTTGCTTTTTTAAATCAATATCATGTTCTATTTAATTATTGATAAATGTTTTGCTTTTTTAAATCAATATGTTGTTCTATTTAATTATTGATAAATGTTTTGCTTTTTTAAATCAATAAGTTATTCTATTTAATTATTGATAAATGTTTTGCTTTTTTAAATCAATATGTTGTTCTATTTAATTATTGATAAATGTTTTGCTTTTTTAAATCAATATGTTGTTCTATTTAATTATTGATAAATGTTTTGCTTTTTTAAATCAATAAGTTATTCTATTTAATTATTGATAAATGTTTTGCTTTTTTAAATCAATATGTTGTTCTATTTAATTATTGATAAATGTTTTGCTTTTTTAAATCAATATGTTGTTCTATTTAATTATTGATAAATGTTTTGCTTTTGGTAATCAATATGTTGTTCTATTTAATTATTGATAAATGTTTAGCTTTTTTAAATCAATAAGTTGTTCTATTTAATTATTGATAAATGTTTTGCTTTTTTAAATCAATAATTTATTCTATTAAATTATTGATAAATGTTTTGCTTTTTTAAATCAATATGTTGTTCTATTTAATTATTGATAAATGTTTTGCTTTTTTAAATCAATATGTTGTTCTATTTAATTATTGATAAATGTTTTGCTTTTTTAAATCAATATGTTGTTCTATTTAATCATTGATAAATGTTTTGCTTTTTTAAATCAATATGTTGTTCTATTTAATTATTGATAAATGTTTTGCTTTTTTAAATCAATAAGTTGTTCTATTTAATTATTGATAAATGTTTTGCTTTTTAAAATCAATATGTTGTTCTATTTAATTATTGATAAATGTTTTGCTTTTTTAAATGAATAAGTTATTCTATTTAATTATTGATAAATGTTTTGCTTTTTTAAATCAATATGTTGTTCTATTTAATTATTGATAAATGTTTTGCTTTTTTAAATCAATAAGTTGTTCTATTTAATTATTGATAAATGTTTTGCTTTTTTAAATCAATAAGTTATTCTATTTAATTATTGATAAATGTTTTGCTTTTTTAAATCAATAAGTTATTCTATTTAATTATTGATAAATGTTTTGCTTTTTTAAATCAATATGTTGTTCTATTTAATTATTGATAAATGTTTTGCTTTTTTAAATCAATATGTTGTTCTATTTAATTATTGATAAATGTTTTGCTTTTGGTAATCAATATGTTGTTCGATTTAATTATTGATGAATGTTTTGCTTTTTTAAATCAATAAGTTGTTCTATTTAATTATTGATAAATGTTTTGCTTTTTTAAATCAATAAGTTATTCTATTTAATTATTGATAAATGTTTTGCTTTTTTAAATCAATAAGTTGTTCTATTTAATTATTGATAAATGTTTTGCTTTTTTAAATCAATAAGTTATTTTATTTAATTATTGATAAATGTTTTGCTTTTTTAAATCAATATGTTGTTCTATTTAATTATTGATAAATGTTTTGCTTTTTTAAATCAATATGTTGTTCTATTTAATTATTGATAAATGTTTTGCTTTTTTAAATCAATATGTTGTTCTATTTAATTATTGATAAATGTTTTGCTTTTTTAAATCAATAAGTTATTCTATTTAATTATTGATAAATGTTTTGCTTTTTTAAATCAATATCATGTTCTATTTAATTATTGATAAATGTTTTGCTTTTTTAAATCAATATGTTGTTCTATTTAATTATTGATAAATGTTTTGCTTTTTTAAATCAATAAGTTATTCTATTTAATTATTGATCAATGTTTTGCTTTTTTAAATCAATATGTTGTTCTATTTAATTATTGATAAATGTTTTGCTTTTTTAAATCAATATGTTGTTCTATTTAATTATTGATAAATGTTTTGCTTTTTTAAATCAATAAGTTATTCTATTTAATTATTGATAAATGTTTTGCTTTTTTAAATCAATATGTTGTTCTATTTAATTATTGATAAATGTTTTGCTTTTTTAAATCAATATGTTGTTCTATTTAATTATTGATAAATGTTTTGCTTTTGGTAATCAATATGTTGTTCTATTTAATTATTGATAAATGTTTTGCTTTTTTAAATCAATAAGTTGTTCTATTTAATTATTGATAAATGTTTTGCTTTTTTAAATCAATAAGTTGTTCTATTTAATTATTGATAAATGTTTTGCTTTTTTAAATCAATAAGTTATTCTATTTAATTATTGATAAATGTTTAGCTTTTTTAAATCAATAAGTTGTTCTATTTAATTATTGATAAATGTTTTGCTTTTTTAAATCAATAATTTATTCTATTAAATTATTGATAAATGTTTTGCTTTTTTAAATCAATATGTTGTTCTATTTAATTATTGATAAATGTTTTGCTTTTTTAAATCAATATGTTGTTCTATTTAATTATTGATAAATGTTTTGCTTTTTTAAATCAATATGTTGTTCTATTTAATCATTGATAAATGTTTTGCTTTTTTAAATCAATATGTTGTTCTATTTAATTATTGATAAATGTTTTGCTTTTTTAAATCAATAAGTTGTTCTATTTAATTATTGATAAATGTTTTGCTTTTTAAAATCAATATGTTGTTCTATTTAATTATTGATAAATGTTTTGCTTTTTTAAATGAATAAGTTATTCTATTTAATTATTGATAAATGTTTTGCTTTTTTAAATCAATAAGTTATTCTATTTAATTATTGATAAATGTTTTGCTTTTTTAAATCAATATGTTGTTCTATTTAATTATTGATAAATGTTTTGCTTTTTTAAATCAATATGTTGTTCTATTTAATTATTGATAAATGTTTTGCTTTTGGTAATCAATATGTTGTTCTATTTAATTATTGATGAATGTTTTGCTTTTTTAAATCAATAAGTTGTTCTATTTAATTATTGATAAATGTTTTGCTTTTTTAAATCAATAAGTTATTCTATTTAATTATTGATAAATGTTTTGCTTTTTTAAATCAAGAAGTTATTCTATTTAATTGTTGATAAATGTTTTGCTTTTTTAAATCAATAAGTTATTCTATTTAATTATTGATAAATGTTTTGCTTTTTTAAATCAATATGTTGTTCTATTTAATTATTGATAAATGTTTTGCTTTTTTAAATCAATATGTTGTTCTATTTAATTATTGATAAATGTTTTGCTTTTTTAAATCAATATGTTGTTCTATTTAATTATTGATAAATGTTTTGCTTTTTTAAATCAATAAGTTGTTCTATTTAATTATTGATAAATGTTTTGCTTTTTTAAATCAATAAGTTATTCTATTTAATTATTGATAAATGTTTTGCTTTTTTAAATCAATAAGTTATTCTATTTAATTATTGATAAATGTTTTGCTTTTTTAAATCAATATGTTGTTCTATTTAATTATTGATAAATGTTTTGCTTTTTTAAATCAATATGTTGTTCTATTCAATTATTGATAAATGTTTTGCTTTTTTAAATCAATAAGTTGTTCTATTTAATTATTGATAAATGTTTTGCTTTTTTAAATCAATAAGTTATTCTATTTAATTATTGATAAATGTTTTGCTTTTTTAAATCAATATCGTGTTCTATTTAATTATTGATAAATGTTTTGATCTTTTAAATCAATAAGTTATTCTATTTAATTATTGATAAATGTTTTGCTTTTTTAAATCAATATGTTGTTCTATTTAATTATTGATAAATGTTTTGCTTTTTTAAATCAATAAGTTATTCTATTTAATTATTGATAAATGTTTTGCTTTTTTAAATCAATAAGTTGTTCTATTTAATTATTGATAAATGTTTTGCTTTTTTAAATCAATAAGTTGTTCTATTTAATTATTGATAAATGTTTTGCTTTTTTAAATCAATATGTTGTTCTATTTAATTATTGATAAATGTTTTGCTTTTTTAAATCAATATGTTGTTCTATTTAATTATTGATAAATGTTTTGCTTGTTTAAATCAATATGTTGTTCTATTTAATTATTGATAAATGTTTTGCTTTTTTAAATCAATATGTTGTTCTATTTAATTATTGATAAATGTTTTGCTTTTTTAAATCAATAAGTTATTCTATTTAATTATTGATAAATGTTTTGCTTTTTTAAATCAATATGTTGTTCTATTTAATTATTGATACATGTTTTGCTTCTTTAAATCAATATGTTGTTCTATTTAATTATTGATAAATGTTTTGCTTTTTTAAATCAATAAGTTATTACATTTAATTATTGATAAATGTTTTGCTTTTTTAAATCAATATGTTGTTCTATTTAATTATTGATAAATGTTTTGCTTTTTTAAATCAATATGTTGTTCTATTTAATTATTGATAAATGTTTTGCTTTTTTAAATCAATAAGTTATTCTATTTAATTATTGATAAATGTTTTGCTTTTTTAAATCAATATGTTGTTCTATTTAATTATTGATAAATGTTTTGCTTTTTTAAATCAATATGTTGTTCTATTTAATTATTGATAAATGTTTAGCATTTTTAAATCAATAAGTTGTTCTATTTAATTATTGATAAATGTTTTGCTTTTTTAAATCAATAAGTTATTCTATTTAATTATTGATAAATGTTTTGCTTTTTTAAATCAATATGTTGTTCTATTTAATTATTGATAAATGTTTTGCTTTTGGTAATCAATATGTTGTTCTATTTAATTATTGATAAATGTTTTGCTTTTTTAAATCAATAAGTTGTTCTATTTAATTATTGATAAATGTTTTGCTTTTTTAAATCAATAAGTTGTTCTATTTAATTATTGATAAATGTTTTGCTTTTTTAAATCAATAAGTTATTCTATTTAATTATTGATAAATGTTTTGCTTTTTTAAATCAATATGTTGTTCTATTTAATTATTGATAAATGTTTTGCTTTTTTAAATCAATAAGTTATTCTATTTAATTATCGATAAATGTTTTGCTTTTTTAAATCAATAAGTTGTTCTATTTAATTATTGATAAATGTTTTGCTTTTTTAAATCAATAAGTTATTCTATTTAATTATTGATAAATGTTTTGCTTTTTTAAATCAATAAGTTATTCTATTTAATTATTGATAAATGTTTTGCTTTTTTGAATCAATATGTTGTTCTATTTAATTATTGATAAATGTTTTGCTTTTTTAAATCAATATGTTGTTCTATTTAATTATTGATAAATGTTTTGCTTTTGGTAATCAATATGTTGTTCTATTTAATTATTGATAAATGTTTTGCTTTTTTAAATCAATAAGTTGTTCTATTTAATTATTGATAAATGTTTTGCTTTTTTAAATCAATAAGTTATTCTATTTAATTATTGATAAATGTTTTGCTTTTTTAAATCAATAAGTTATTCTATTTAATTATTGATAAATGTTTTGCTTTTTTAAATCAATAAGTTATTCTATTTAATTATTGATAAATGTTTTGCTTTTTTAAATCAATATGTTGTTCTATTTAATTATTGATAAATGTTTTGCTTTTTTAAATCAATATGTTGTTCTATTTAATTATTGATAAATGTTTTGCTTTTTTAAATCAATATGTTGTTCTATTTAATTATTGATACATGTTTTGCTTTTTTAAATCAGTAAGTTGTTATATTAAATTATTGATAAATGTTTTGCTTTTTTAAATCAATAAGTTATTCTATTTAATTATTGATAAATGTTTTGCTTTTTTAAATCAATATGTTGTTCTATTTAATTATTGATAAATGTTTTGCTTTTTTAAATCAATAAGTTATTCTATTTAATTATTGATAAATGTTTTGCTTTTTTAAATCAATATGTTGTTCTATTTAATTATTGATAAATGTTTTGCTTTTTTTAATCAATATGTTGTTCTATTTAATTATTGATAAATGTTTTGCTTTTTTAAATCAATATGTTGTTCTATTTAATCATTGATAAATGTTTTGCTTTTTTAAATCAATATGTTGTTCTATTTAATTATTGATAAATGTTTTGCTTTTTTAAATCAATAAGTTGTTCTATTTAATTATTGATAAATGTTTTGCTTTTTAAAATCAATATGTTGTTCTATTTAATTATTGATAAATGTTTTGCTTTTTTAAATGAATAAGTTATTCTATTTAATTATTGATAAATGTTTTGCTTTTTTAAATCAATATGTTGTTCTATTTAATTATTGATAAATGTTTTGCTTTTTTAAATCAATAAGTTGTTCTATTTAATTATTGATAAATGTTTTGCTTTTTTAAATCAATAAGTTATTCTATTTAATTATTGATAAATGTTTTGCTTTTTTAAATCAATAAGTTATTCTATTTAATTATTGATAAATGTTTTGCTTTTTTAAATCAATATGTTGTTCTATTTAATTATTGATAAATGTTTTGCTTTTTTAAATCAATATGTTGTTCTATTTAATTATTGATAAATGTTTTGCTTTTGGTAATCAATATGTTGTTCTATTTAATTATTGATGAATGTTTTGCTTTTTTAAATCAATAAGTTGTTCTATTTAATTATTGATAAATGTTTTGCTTTTTTAAATCAATAAGTTATTCTATTTAATTATTGATAAATGTTTTGCTTTTTTAAATCAATAAGTTATTCAATTTAATTATTGATAAATGTTTTGCTTTTTTAAATCAATATGTTGTTCTATTTAATTATTGATAAATGTTTTGCTTTTTTAAATCAATATGTTGTTCTATTTAATTATTGATAAATGTTTTGCTTTTTTAAATCAATAAGTTATTCTATTTAATTATTGATAAATGTTTTGCTTTTTTAAATCAATATGTTGTTCTATTTAATTATTGATAAATGTTTTGCTTTTTTAAATCAATATGTTGTTCTATTTAATTATTGATAAATGTTTAGCTTTTTTAAATCAATAAGTTGTTCTATTTACTTATTGATAAATGTTTTGCTTTTTTAAATCAATAAGTTATTCTATTTAATTATTGATAAATGTTTTGCTTTTTTAAATCAATATCGTGTTCTATTTAATTATTGATAAATGTTTTGATCTTTTAAATCAATAAGTTATTCTATTTAATTATTGATAAATGTTTTGCTTTTTTAAATCAATATGTTGTTCTATTTAATTATTGATAAATGTTTTGCTTTTTTAAATCAATAAGTTATTCTATTTAATTATTGATAAATGTTTTGCTTTTTTAAATCAATAAGTTGTTCTATTTAATTATTGATAAATGTTTTGCTTTTTTAAATCAATAAGTTGTTCTATTTAATTATTGATAAATGTTTTGCGTTTTTAAATCAATATGTTGTTCTATTTAATTATTGATAAATGTTTTGCTTTTTTAAATCAATATGTTGTTCTATTTAATTATTGATAAATGTTTTGCTTGTTTAAATCAATATGTTGTTCTATTTAATTATTGATAAATGTTTTGCTTTTTTAAATCAATATGTTGTTCTATTTAATTATTGATAAATGTTTTGCTTTTTTAAATCAATAAGTTATTCTATTTAATTATTGATAAATGTTTTGCTTTTTTAAATCAATATGTTGTTCTATTTAATTATTGATACATGTTTTGCTTCTTTAAATCAATATGTTGTTCTATTTAATTATTGATAAATGTTTTGCTTTTTTAAATCAATAAGTTATTCAATTTAATTATTGATAAATGTTTTGCTTTTTTAAATCAATATGTTGTTCTATTTAATTATTGATAAATGTTTTGCTTTTTTAAATCAATATGTTGTTCTATTTAATTATTGATAAATGTTTTGCTTTTTTAAATCAATAAGTTATTCTATTTAATTATTGATAAATGTTTTGCTTTTTTAAATCAATATGTTGTTCTATTTAATTATTGATAAATGTTTTGCTTTTTTAAATCAATATGTTGTTCTATTTAATTATTGATAAATGTTTAGCTTTTTTAAATCAATAAGTTGTTCTATTTAATTATTGATAAATGTTTTGCTTTTTTAAATCAATAAGTTATTCTATTTAATTATTGATAAATGTTTTGCTTTTTTAAATCAATATGTTGTTCTATTTAATTATTGATAAATGTTTTGCTTTTGGTAATCAATATGTTGTTCTATTTAATTATTGATAAATGTTTTGCTTTTTTAAATCAATAAGTTGTTCTATTTAATTATTGATAAATGTTTTGCTTTTTTAAATCAATAAGTTGTTCTATTTAATTATTGATAAATGTTTTGCTTTTTTAAATCAATAAGTTATTCTATTTAATTATTGATAAATGTTTTGCTTTTTTAAATCAATAAGTTATTCTATTTAATTATTGATAAATGTTTTGCTTTTTTAAATCAATAAGTTATTCTATTTAATTATTGATAAATGTTTTGCTTTTTTAAATCAATATGTTGTTCTATTTAATTATTGATAAATGTTTTGCTTTTTTAAATCAATAAGTTATTCTATTTAATTATTGATAAATGTTTTGCTTTTTTAAATCAATAAGTTATTCTATTTAATTATTGATAAATGTTTTGCTTTTTTGAATCAATATGTTGTTCTATTTAATTATTGATAAATGTTTTGCTTTTTTAAATCAATATGTTGTTCTATTTAATTATTGATAAATGTTTTGCTTTTGGTAATCAATATGTTGTTCTATTTAATTATTGATAAATGTTTTGCTTTTTTAAATCAATAAGTTGTTCTATTTAATTATTGATAAATGTTTTGCTTTTTTAAATCAATAAGTTATTCTATTTAATTATTGATAAATGTTTTGCTTTTTTAAATCAATATGTTGTTCTATTTAATTATTGATAAATGTTTTGCTTTTTTAAATCAATATGTTGTTCTATTTAATTATTGATAAATGTTTTGCTTTTTTAAATCAATATGTTGTTCTATTTAATTATTGATAAGTGTTTTGCTTTTTTAAATTAATAAGTTGTTCTATTTAATTATTGATAAATGTTTTGCTTTTTTAAATCAATATGTTGTTCTATTTAATTATTGATAAATGTTTTGCTTTTTTAAATCAATATGTTGTTCTATTTAATTATTGATAAATGTTTTGCTTTTTTAAATCAATATGTTGTTCTATTTAATTATTGATACATGTTTTGCTTTTTTAAATCAATAAGTTGTTCTATTAAATTATTGATAAATGTTTTGCTTTTTTAAATCAATATGTTGTTCTATTTAATTATTGATAAATGTTTTGCTTTTTAAATCAATATGTTGTTCTATTTAATTATTGATAAATGTTTTGCTTTTTTAAATCAATAAGTTATTCTATTTAATTATTGATAAATGTTTTGCTTTTTTAAATCAATATGTTGTTCTATTTAATTATTGATAAATGTTTTGCTTTTTTAAATCAATATGTTGTTCTATTTAATTATTGATAAATGTTTTGCTTTTTTAAATCAATATGTTGTTCTATTTAATCATTGATAAATGTTTTGCTTTTTTAAATCAATATGTTGTTCTATTTAATTATTGATAAATGTTTTGCTTTTTTAAATCAATAAGTTGTTCTATTTAATTATTGATAAATGTTTTGCTTTTTTAAATCAATAAGTTAGTCTATTTAATTATTGATAAATGTTTTGCTTTTTTAAATCAATAAGTTATTCTATTTAATTATTGATACATGTTTTGCTTCTTTAAATCAATATGTTGTTCTATTTAATTATTGATAAATGTTTTGCTTTTTTAAATCAATATGTTGTTCTATTTAATTATTGATAAATGTTTTGCTTTTTTAAATCAATAAGTTATTCAATTTAATTATTGATAAATGTTTTGCTTTTTTAAATCAATATGTTGTTCTATTTAATTATTGATAAATGTTTTGCTTTTTTAAATCAATATGTTGTTCTATTTCATTATTGATAAATGTTTTGCTTTTTTAAATCAAGAAGTTATTCTTTTTAATTATTGATAAATGTTTTGCTTTTTTAAATCAATATGTTGTTCTATTTAATTATTGATAAATGTTTTGCTTTTTTAAATCAATATGTTGTTCTATTTAATTATTGATAAATGTTTTGCTTTTTTAAATCAATATGTTGTTCTATTTAATTATTGATAAATGTTTTGCTTTTTTAAATCAATATGTTGTTCTATTTAATTATTGATAAATGTTTTGCTTTTTTAAATCAATAAGTTAGTCTATTTAATTATTGATAAATGTTTTGCTTTTTTAAATCAATAAGTTATTCTATTTAATTATTGATAAATGTTTTGCTTTTTTAAATCAATATGTTGTTCTATTTAATTATTGATAAATGTTTTGCTTTTTTAAATCAATATGTTGTTCTATTTAATTATTGATAAATGTTTTGCTTTTTTAAATCAATATGTTGTTCTATTTAATTATTGATAAATGTTTTGCTTTTTTAAATCAATAAGTTGTTCTATTTAATTATTGATAAATGTTTTGCTTTTTTAAATCAATAAGTTATTCTATTTAATTATTGATAAATGTTTTGCTTTTTTAAATCAATAAGTTATTCTATTTAATTATTGATAAATGTTTTGCTTTTTTAAATCAATAAGTTGTTCTATTTAATTATTGATAAATGTTTTGCTTTTTTAAATCAATAAGTTATTCTATTTAATTATTGATAAATGTTGTGCTTTTTTAAATCAATATGTTGTTCTATTTAATTATTGATAAATGTTTTGCTTTTTTAAATCAATAAGTTGTTCTATTTAATTATTGATAAATGTTTTGCTTTTTTAAATCAATAAGTTATTCTATTTAATTATTGATAAATGTTTTGCTTTTTTAAATCAATATGTTCTTCTATTTAATTATTGATAAATGTTTTGCTTTTTTAAATCAATATGTTGTTCTATTTAATTATTGACAAATGTTTTGCTTTTTTAAATCAATATGTTGTTCTATTTAATAATTGATAAATGTTTTGCTTTTTTAAATCAATAAGTTGTTCTATTTAATTATTGATAAATGTTTTGCTTTTTTAAATCAATAATTTGTTCTATTTAATTATTGATAAATGTTTTGCTTTTTTAAATAAATAAGTTGTTCTATTTAATTATTGATAAATGTTTTGCTTTTTTAAATCAATAAGTTATTCTATTTAATTATTGATAAATGTTTTGCTTTTTTAAATCAATATGTTGTTCTATTTAATTATTGATAAATGTTTTGCTTTTTTAAATCAATATGTTGTTCTATTTAATTATTGATAAATGTTTTGCTTTTTTAAATCAATATGTTGTTCTATTTAATTATTGATAAATGTTTTGCTTTTTTAAATCAATATGTTGTTCTATTTAATTATTGATAAATGTTTTGCTTTTTTAAATCAATAAGTTATTCTATTTAATTATTGATAAATGTTTTGCTTTTTTAAATCAATATGTTGTTCTATTTAATTATTGATAAATGTTTTGCTTTTTTAAATCAATATGTTGTTCTATTTAATTATTGATAAATGTTTTGCTTTTTTAAATCAATAAGTTATTCAATTTAATTATTGATAAATGTTTTGCTTTTTTAAATCAATATGTTGTTCTATTTAATTATTGATAAATGTTTTGCTTTTTTAAATCAATATGTTGTTCTATTTAATTATTGATAAATGTTTTGCTTTTTTAAATCAATAAGTTATTCTATTTAATTATTGATAAATGTTTTGCTTTTTTAAATCAATATGTTGTTCTATTTAATTATTGATAAATGTTTTGCTTTTTTAAATCAATATGTTGTTCTATTTAATTATTGATAAATGTTTTGCTTTTTTAAATCAATATGTTGTTCTATTTAATTATTGATAAATGTTTTGCTTTTTTAAATCAATACGTTGTTCTATTTAATTATTGATAAATGTTTTGCTTTTTTAAATCAATAAGTTAGTCTATTTAATTATTGATAAATGTTTTGCTTTTTTAAATCAATAAGTTATTCTATTTAATTATTGATAAATGTTTTGCTTTTTTAAATCAATATGTTGTTCTATTTAATTATTGATAAATGTTTTGCTTTTTTAAATCAATATGTTGTTCTATTTAATTATTGATAAATGTTTTGCTTTTTTAAATCAATAAGTTATTCAATTTAATTATTGATAAATGTTTTGCTTTTTTAAATCAATATGTTGTTCTATTTAATTATTGATAAATGTTTTGCTTTTTTAAATCAATATGTTGTTCTATTTCATTATTGATAAATGTTTTGCTTTTTTAAATCAATAAGTTATTCTTTTTAATTATTGATAAATGTTTTGCTTTTTTAAATCAATATATTGTTCTATTTAATTATTGATAAATGTTTTGCTTTTTTAAATCAATATGTTGTTCTATTTAATTATTGATAAATGTTTTGCTTTTTTAAATCAATATGTTGTTCTATTTAATTATTGATAAATGTTTTGCTTTTTTAAATCAATAAGTTGTTCTATTTAATTATTGATAAATGTTTTGCTTTTTTAAATCAATAAGTTAGTCTATTTAATTATTGATAAATGTTTTGCTTTTTTAAATCAATAAGTTATTCTATTTAATTATTGATAAATGTTTTGCTTTTTTAAATCAATATGTTGTTCTATTTAATTATTGATAAATGTTTTGCTTTTTTAAATCAATATGTTGTTCTATTTAATTATTGATAAATGTTTTGCTTTTTTAAATCAATATGTTGTTCTATTTAATTATTGATAAATGTTTTGCTTTTTTAAATCAATAAGTTATTCTATTTAATTATTGATAAATGTTTTGCTTTTTTAAATCAATATGTTGTTCTATTTAATTATTGATAAATGTTTTGCTTTTTTAAATCAATATGTTGTTCTATTTAATTATTGATAAATGTTTTGCTTTTTTAAATCAATAAGTTATTCAATTTAATTATTGATAAATGTTTTGCTTTTTTAAATCAATATGTTGTTCTATTTAATTATTGATAAATGTTTTGCTTTTTTAAATCAATATGTTGTTCTATTTAATTATTGATAAATGTTTTGCTTTTTTAAATCAATAAGTTATTCTATTTAATTATTGATAAATGTTTTGCTTTTTTAAATCAATATGTTGTTCTATTTAATTATTGATAAATGTTTTGCTTTTTTAAATCAATATGTTGTTCTATTTAATTATTGATAAATGTTTTGCTTTTTTAAATCAATATGTTGTTCTATTTAATTATTGATAAATGTTTTGCTTTTTTAAATCAATATGTTGTTCTATTTCATTATTGATAAATGTTTTGCTTTTTTAAATCAATAAGTTATTCTTTTTAATTATTGATAAATGTTTTGCTTTTTTAAATCAATATGTTGTTCTATTTAATTATTGATAAATGTTTTGCTTTTTTAAATCAATATGTTGTTCTATTTAATTATTGATAAATGTTTTGCTTTTTTAAATCAATATGTTGTTCTATTTAATTATTGATAAATGTTTTGCTTTTTTAAATCAATAAGTTATTCAATTTAATTATTGATAAATGTTTTGCTTTTTTAAATCAATATGTTGTTCTATTTAATTATTGATAAATGTTTTGCTTTTTTAAATCAATATGTTGTTCTATTTAATTATTGATAAATGTTTTGCTTTTTTAAATCAATAAGTTATTCTATTTAATTATTGATAAATGTTTTGCTTTTTTAAATCAATATGTTGTTCTATTTAATTATTGATAAATGTTTTGCTTTTTTAAATCAATATGTTGTTCTATTTAATTATTGATAAATGTTTTGCTTTTTTAAATCAATATGTTGTTCTATTTAATTATTGATAAATGTTTTGCTTTTTTAAATCAATAAGTTGTTCTATTTAATTATTGATAAATGTGTTGCTTTTTTAAATCAATAAGTTAGTCTATTTAATTATTGATAAATGTTTTGCTTTTTTAAATCAATAAGTTATTCTATTTAATTATTGATAAATGTTTTGCTTTTTTAAATCAATATGTTGTTCTATTTAATTATTGATAAATGTTTTGCTTTTTTAAATCAATATGTTGTTCTATTTAATTATTGATAAATGTTTTGCTTTTTTAAATCAATATGTTGTTCTATTTAATTATTGATAAATGTTTTGCTTTTTTAAATCAATAAGTTGTTCTATTTAATTATTGATAAATGTTTTGCTTTTTTAAATCAATAAGTTATTCTATTCAATTATTGATAAATGTTTTGCTTTTTTAAATCAATAAGTTATTCTATTTAATTATTGATAACTGTTTTGCTTTTTTAAATCAATAAGTTGTTCAATTTAATTATTGATAAATGTTTTGCTTTTTTAAATCAATAAGTTAGTCTATTTAATTATTGATAAATGTTTTGCTTTTTTAAATCAATAAGTTATTCTATTTAATTATTGATAAATGTTTTGCTTTTTTAAATCAATATGTTGTTCTATTTAATTATTGATAAATGTTTTGCTTTTTTAAATCAATATGTTGTTCTATTTAAATATTGATAAATGTTTTGCTTTTTTAAATCAATATGTTGTTCTATTTAATTATTGATAAATGTTTTGCTTTTTTAAATCAATAAGTTGTTCTATTTAATTATTGATAAATGTTTTGCTTTTTTAAATCAATAAGTTATTCTATTCAATTATTGATAAATGTTTTGCTTTTTTAAATCAATAAGTTATTCTATTTAATTATTGATAAATGTTTTGCTTTTTTAAATCAATAAGTTGTTCTATTTAATTATTAATAAATGTTTTGCTTTTTTAAATCAATAAGTTATTCTATTCAATTATTGATAAATGTATTGCTTTTTTAAATCAATATGTTGTTCTATTTAATTATTGATAAATGTTTTGCTTTTTTAAATCAATAAGTTGTTCTATTTAATTATTGATAAATGTTTTGCTTTTTTAAATCAATAAGTTATTCTATTTAATTATTGATAAATTTTTTGCTTTTTTAAATCAATATGTTTTTCTATTTAATTATTGATAAATGTTTTGCTTTTTTAAATCAATATGTTGTTCTATTTAATTATTGATAAATGTTTTGCTTTTTTAAATCAATATGTTGTTCTATTTAATTATTGATACATGTTTTGCTTTTTTAAATCAATAAGTTGTTCTATTAAATTATTGATAAATGTTTTGCTTTTTTAAATCAATAAGTTATTCTATTTAATTATTGATAAATGTTTTGCTTTTTTAAATCAATATGTTGTTCTATTTAATTATTGATAAATGTTTTGCTTTTTTAAATCAATAAGTTATTCTATTTAATTATTGATAAATGTTTTGCTTTTTTAAATCAATATGTTGTTCTATTTAATTATTGATAAATGTTTTGCTTTTTTAAATCAATAAGTTATTCTATTTAATTATTGATAAATGTTTTGCTTTTTTAAATCAATAAGTTGTTCTATTTAATTATTGATAAATGTTTTGCTTTTTTAAATCAATATGTTGTTCTATTTAATTATTGATAAATGTTTTGCTTTTTTAAATCAATATGTTGTTCTATTTAATTATTGATAAATGTTTTGCTTTTTTAAATCAATAAGTTGTTCTATTTAATTATTGATAAATGTTTTGCTTTTTTAAATCAATAATTTGTTCTATTTAATTATTGATAAATGTTTTGCTTTTTTAAATAAATATGTTGTTCTATTTAATTATTGATAAATGTTTTGCTTTTTTAAATCAATAAGTTATTCTATTTAATTATTGATAAATGTTTTGCTTTTTTAAATCAATATGTTGTTCTATTTAATTATTGATAAATGTTTTGCTTTTTTAAATCAATAAGTTATTCTATTTAATTATTGATAAATGTTTTGCTTTTTTAAATCAATATGTTGTTCTATTTAATTATTGATAAATGTTTTGCTTTTTTAAATCAATATGTTGTTCTATTTAATTATTGATAAATGTTTTGCTTTTTTAAATCAATAAGTTATTCTATTTAATTATTGATAAATGTTTTGCTTTTTTAAATCAATATGTTGTTCTATTTAATTATTGATAAATGTTTTGCATTTTTAAATTACTATGTAGTTCTATTTAATTATTGATAAATGTTTTGCTTTTTTAAATCAATATGTTGTTCTATTTAATTATTGATAAATGTTTTGCTTTTTTAAATCAATAAGTTGTTCTATTTAATTATTGATAAATGTTTTGCTTTTTTAAATCAATAAGTTATTCTATTTAATTATTGATAAATGTTTTGCTTTTTTAAATCAATATGTTGTTCTATTTAATTATTGATAAATGTTTTGCTTTTTTAAATCAATATGTTGTTCTATTTAATTATTGATAAATGTTTTGCTTTTTTAAATCAATATGTTGTTCTATTTAATTATTGATAAATGTTTTGCTTTTTTAAATCAATATGTTGTTCTATTTAATTATTGATAAATGTTTTGCTTTTTTAAATCAATAAGTTGTTCTATTTAATTATTGATAAATGTTTTGCTTTTTTAAATCAATAAGTTATTCTATTTGATTATTGATAAATGTTTTGCTTTTTTAAATCAATATGTTGTTCTATTTAATTATTGATAAATGTTTTGCTTTTTTAAATCAATAAGTTATTCTATTTAATTATTGATAAATGTTTTGCTTTTTTAAATCAATAAGTTGTTCTATTTAATTATTGATAAATGTTTTGCTTTTTTAAATCAATAAGTTGTTCTATTTAATTATTGATAAATGTTTTGCTTTTTTAAATCAATAAGTTGTTCTATTTAATTATTGATAAATGTTTTGCTTTTTTAAATCAATAAGTTATTCTATTTAATTATTGATAAATGTTTTGCTTTTTTAAATCAATATGTTTTTCTATTTAATTATTGATAAATGTTTTGCTTTTTTAAATCAATATGTTGTTCTATTTAATTATTGATAAATGTTTTGCTTTTTTAAATCAATATGTTGTTCTATTTAATTATTGATACATGTTTTGCTTTTTTAAATCAATAAGTTGTTCTATTAAATTATTGATAAATGTTTTGCTTTTTTAAATCAATAAGTTATTCTATTTAATTATTGATAAATGTTTTGCTTTTTTAAATCAATATGTTGTTCTATTTAATTATTGATAAATGTTTTGCTTTTTTAAATCAATAAGTTATTCTATTTAATTATTGATAAATGTTTTGCTTTTTTAAATCAATATGTTGTTCTATTTAATTATTGATAAATGTTTTGCTTTTTTAAATCAATAAGTTATTCTATTTAATTATTGATAAATGTTTTGCTTTTTTAAATCAATAAGTTGTTCTATTTAATTATTGATAAATGTTTTGCTTTTTTAAATCAATATGTTGTTCTATTTAATTATTGATAAATGTTTTGCTTTTTTAAATCAATATGTTGTTCTATTTAATTATTGATAAATGTTTTGCTTTTTTAAATCAATAAGTTGTTCTATTTAATTATTGATAAATGTTTTGCTTTTTTAAATCAATAATTTGTTCTATTTAATTATTGATAAATGTTTTGCTTTTTTAAATAAATATGTTGTTCTATTTAATTATTGATAAATGTTTTGCTTTTTTAAATCAATAAGTTATTCTATTTAATTATTGATAAATGTTTTGCTTTTTTAAATCAATATGTTGTTCTATTTAATTATTGATAAATGTTTTGCTTTTTTAAATCAATAAGTTATTCTATTTAATTATTGATAAATGTTTTGCTTTTTTAAATCAATATGTTGTTCTATTTAATTATTGATAAATGTTTTGCTTTTTTAAATCAATATGTTGTTCTATTTAATTATTGATAAATGTTTTGCTTTTTTAAATCAATAAGTTATTCTATTTAATTATTGATAAATGTTTTGCTTTTTTAAATCAATATGTTGTTCTATTTAATTATTGATAAATGTTTTGCATTTTTAAATTACTATGTAGTTCTATTTAATTATTGATAAATGTTTTGCTTTTTTAAATCAATATGTTGTTCTATTTAATTATTGATAAATGTTTTGCTTTTTTAAATCAATAAGTTGTTCTATTTAATTATTGATAAATGTTTTGCTTTTTTAAATCAATAAGTTATTCTATTTAATTATTGATAAATGTTTTGCTTTTTTAAATCAATATGTTGTTCTATTTAATTATTGATAAATGTTTTGCTTTTTTAAATCAATATGTTGTTCTATTTAATTATTGATAAATGTTTTGCTTTTTTAAATCAATATGTTGTTCTATTTAATTATTGATAAATGTTTTGCTTTTTTAAATCAATATGTTGTTCTATTTAATTATTGATAAATGTTTTGCTTTTTTAAATCAATAAGTTGTTCTATTTAATTATTGATAAATGTTTTGCTTTTTTAAATCAATAAGTTATTCTATTTGATTATTGATAAATGTTTTGCTTTTTTAAATCAATATGTTGTTCTATTTAATTATTGATAAATGTTTTGCTTTTTTAAATCAATAAGTTATTCTATTTAATTATTGATAAATGTTTTGCTTTTTTAAATCAATAAGTTGTTCTATTTAATTATTGATAAATGTTTTGCTTTTTTAAATCAATAAGTTGTTCTATTTAATTATTGATAAATGTTTTGCTTTTTTAAATCAATATTTTGTTCTATTTAATTATTGATAAATGTTTTGCTTTTTTAAATCAATATGTTGTTCTATTTAATTATTAATAAATGTTTTGCTTTTTTAAATCAATATGTTGTTCTATTTAATTATTGATAAATGTTTTGCTTTTTTAAATCAATATGTTGTTCTATTTAATTATTGATAAATGTTTTGCTTTTTTAAATCAATAAGTTATTTTATTTAATTATTGATAAATGTTTTGCTTTTTTAAATCAATATGTTGTACTATTTAATTATTGATAAATGTTTTGCTTTTTTAAATCAATATGTTGTTCTATTTAATTATTGATAAATGTTTTGCTTTTTTAAATCAATCAGTTATTCAATTTAATTATTGATAAATGTTTTGCTTTTTTAAATCAATATGTTGTTCTATTTAGTTATTGATAAATGTTTTGCTTTTTTAAATCAATATGTTGTTCTATTTAATTATTGATAAATGTTTTGCTTTTTTAAATCAATAAGTTATTCTATTTAATTATTGATAAATGTTTTGCTTTTTTAAATCAATATGTTGTTCTATTTAATTATTGATAAATGTTTTGCTTTTTTAAATCAATATGTTGTTCTATTTAATTATTGATAAATGTTTTGCTTTTTTAAATCAATAAGTTGTTCTATTTAATTATTGATAAATGTTTTGCTTTTTTAAATCAATAAGTTAGTCTATTTAATTATTGATAAATGTTTTGCTTTTTTAAATCAATAAGTTATTCTATTTAATTATTGATAAATGTTTTGCTTTTTTAAATCAATATGTTGTTCTATTTAATTATTGATAAATGTTTTGCTTTTTTAAATCAATATGTTGTTCTATGTAATTATTGATAAATGTTTTGCTTTTTTAAATCAATATGTTGTCCTATTTAATTATTGATAAATGTTTTGCTTTTTTAAATCAATAAGTTGTTCTATTTAATTATTGATAAATGTTTTGCTTTTTTAAATCAATAAGTTATTCTATTTAATTATTGATAAATGTTTTGCTTTTTTAAATCAATAAGTTGTTCTATTTAATTATTAATAAATGTTTTGGTTTTTTAAATCAATAAGTTATTCTATTTAATTATTGATAAATGTTTTGCTTTTTTAAATCAATATGTTGTTCTATTTAATTATTGATAAATGTTTAGCTTTTTTAAATCAATAAGTTGTTCTATTTAATTATTGATAAATGTTTTGCTTTTTTAAATCAATAAGTTGTTCTATTTAATTATTGATAAATGTTTTGCTTTTTTAAATCAATATGTTGTTCTATTTAATTATTGATAAATGTTTTGCTTTTGGTAATCAATATGTTGTTCTATTTAATTATTGATAAATGTTTTGCTTTTTTAAATCAATAAGTTGTTCTATTTAATTATTGATAAATGTTTTGCTTTTTTAAATCAATAAGTTGTTCTATTAAATTATTGATAAATGTTTTGCTTTTTTAAATCAATAAGTTATTCTATTTAATTATTGATAAATGTTTTGCTTTTTTAAATCAATAAGTTATTCTATTTAATTATTGATAAATGTTTTGCTTTTTTAAATCAATAAGTTATTCTATTTAATTATTGATAAATGTTTTGCTTTTTTAAATCAATATGTTGTTCTACTTAATTATTGATAAATGTTTTGCTTTTTTAAATCAATATGTTGTTCTATTTAATTATTGATAAATGTTTTGCTTTTTTAAATCAATATGTTGTTCTATTTAATTATTGATAAATGTTTTGCTTTTTTAAATCAATAAGTTGTTCTATTTAATTATTGATAAATGTTTTCCTTTTTTTAATCAATAAGTTATTCTATTTAATTATTGATAAATGTTTTGCTTTTTTAAATCAATAAGTTATTCTATTTAATTATTGATAAATGTTTTGCTTTTTTGAATCAATATGTTGTTCTATTTAATTAT
Organism: Euprymna scolopes; assembly: GCF_053919585.1. Classification (NCBI taxonomy): domain Eukaryota; kingdom Metazoa; phylum Mollusca; class Cephalopoda; order Sepiida; family Sepiolidae; genus Euprymna; species Euprymna scolopes. The sequence goes on from NC_136483.1 coordinate 123,844,465, forward strand.
TGATAAATGTTTTGCTTTTTTAAATCAATATGTTGTTCTATTTAATTATTGATAAATGTTTTGCTTTTGGTAATCAATATGTTGTTCTATTTAATTATTGATAAATGTTTTGCTTTTTTAAATCAATAAGTTGTTCTATTTAATTATTGATAAATGTTTTGCTTTTTTAAATCAATAAGTTATTCTATTTAATTATTGATAAATGTTTTGCTTTTTTAAATCAATAAGTTATTCTATTTAATTATTGATAAATGTTTTGCTTTTTTAAATCAATAAGTTATTCTATTTAATTATTGATAAATGTTTTGCTTTTTTAAATCAATATGTTGTTCTATTTTATTATTGATAAATGTTTTGCTTTTTTAAATCAATATGTTGTTCTATTTAATTATTGATAAATGTTTTGCTTTTTTAAATCAATATGTTGTTTAATTTAATTATTGATAAATGTTTTGCTTGTTTAAATCAATAAGTTGTTCTATTTAATTATTGATAAATGTTTTGCTTTTTTAAATCAATAAGTTGTTCTATTTAATTATTGACAAATGTTTTGCTTTTTTAAATCAATAAGTTATTCTATTTAATTATTGATAAATGTTTTGCTTTTTTAAATCAATAAGTTGTTCTATTTAATTATTAATAAATGTTTTGGTTTTTTAAATCAATAAGTTATTCTATTTAATTATTGATAAATGTTTTGCTTTTTTAAATCAATATGTTGTTCTATTTAATTATTGATAAATGTTTAGCTTTTTTAAATCAATAAGTTGTTCTATTTAATTATTGATAAATGTTTTGCTTTTTTAAATCAATAAGTTATTCTATTTAATTATTGATAAATGTTTTGCTTTTTTAAATCAATATGTTGTTCTATTTAATTATTGATAAATGTTTTGCTTTTGGTAATCAATATGTTGTTCTATTTAATTATTGATAAATGTTTTGCTTTTTTAAATCAATAAGTTGTTCTATTTAATTATTGATAAATGTTTTGCTTTTTTAAATCAATAAGTTGTTCTATTAAATTATTGATAAATGTTTTGCTTTTTTAAATCAATAAGTTATTCTATTTAATTATTGATAAATGTTTTGCTTTTTTAAATCAATAAGTTATTCTATTTAATTATTGATAAATGTTTTGCTTTTTTAAATCAATTAGTTATTCTATTTAATTATTGATAAATGTTTTGCTTTTTTAAATCAATATGTTGTTCTATTTAATTATTGATAAATGTTTTGCTTTTTTAAATCAATATGTTGTTCTATTTAATTATTGATAAATGTTTTGCTTTTTTAAATCAATATGTTGTTCTATTTAATTATTGATAAATGTTTTGCTTTTTTAAATCAATAAGTTGTTCTATTTAATTATTGATAAATGTTTTCCTTTTTTTAATCAATAAGTTATTCTATTTAATTATTGATAAATGTTTTGCTTTTTTAAATCAATAAGTTATTCTATTTAATTATTGATAAATGTTTTGCTTTTTTGAATCAATATGTTGTTCTATTTAATTATTGATAAATGTTTTGCTTTTTTAAATCAATATGTTGTTCTATTTAATTATTGATAAATGTTTTGCTTTTGGTAATCAATATGTTGTTCTATTTAATTATTGATAAATGTTTTGCTTTTTTAAATCAATAAGTTGTTCTATTTAATTATTGATAAATGTTTTGCTTTTTTAAATCAATAAGTTATTCTATTTAATTATTGATAAATGTTTTGCTTTTTTAAATCAATAAGTTATTCTATTTAATTATTGATAAATGTTTTGCTTTTTTAAATCAATAAGTTATTCTATTTAATTATTGATAAATGTTTTGCTTTTTTAAATCAATATGTTGTTCTATTTTATTATTGATAAATGTTTTGCTTTTTTAAATCAATATGTTGTTCTATTTAATTATTGATAAATGTTTTGCTTTTTTAAATCAATATGTTGTTCTATTTAATTATTGATAAATGTTTTGCTTGTTTAAATCAATAAGTTGTTCTATTTAATTATTGATAAATGTTTTGCTTTTTTAAATCAATAAGTTATTCTATTTAATTATTGATAAATGTTTTGCTTTTTTAAATCAATATGTTGTTCTATTTAATTATTGATAAATGTTTTGCTTTTTTAAATCAATATGTTGTTCTATTTAATTATTGATAAATGTTTTGCTTTTTTAAATCAATATGTTGTTCTATTTAATTATTGATACATGTTTTGCTTTTTTAAATCAATAAGTTGTTCTATTAAATTATTGATAAATGTTTTGCTTTTTTAAATCAATAAGTTATTCTATTTAATTATTGATAAATGTTTTGCTTTTTTAAATCAATATGTTGTTCTATTTAATTATTGATAAATGTTTTGCTTTTTTAAATCAATAAGTTATTCTATTTAATTATTGATAAATGTTTTGCTTTTTTAAATCAATATGTTGTTCTATTTAATTATTGATAAATGTTTTGCTTTTTTAAATCAATAAGTTATTCTATTTAATTATTGATAAATGTTTTGCTTTTTTAAATCAATAAGTTGTTCTATTTAATTATTGATAAATGTTTTGCTTTTTTAAATCAATATGTTGTTCTATTTAATTATTGATAAATGTTTTGCTTTTTTAAATCAATATATTGTTCTATTTAATTATTGATAAATGTTTTGCTTTTTTAAATCAATATGTTGTTCTATTTAATTATTGATAAATGTTTTGCTTTTTTAAATCAATATGTTGTTCTATTTAATTATTGATAAATGTTTTGCTTTTTTAAATCAATAAGTTGTTCTATTTAATTATTGATAAATGTTTTGCTTTTTTAAATCAATAAGTTATTCTATTTAATTATTGATAAATGTTTTGCTTTTTTAAATCAATAAGTTATTCTATTTAATTATTGATAGATGTTTTGCTTTTTTAAATCAATATGTTGTTCTATTTAATTATTGATAAATGTTTTGCTTTTTTAAATCAATATGTTGTTCTATTAAATTATTGATAAATGTTTTGCTTTTTTAAATCAATAAGTTGTTCTATTTAATTATTGATAAATGTTTTGCTTTTTTAAATCAATAAGTTATTCTATTTAATTATTGATAAATGTTTTGCTTTTTTAAATCAACATCGTGTTCTATTTAATTATTGATAAATGTTTTGCTTATTTAAATCAATAAGTTATTCTATTTAATTATTGATAAATGTTTTGCTTTTTTAAATCAATATGTTGTTCTATTTAATTATTGATAAATGTTTTGCTTTTTTAAATCAATAAGTTATTCTATTTAATTATTGATAAATGTTTTGCTTTTTTAAATCAATAAGTTATTCTTTTTAATTATTGATAAATGTTTTGCTTTTTTAAATCAATATGTTGTTCTATTTAATTATTGATAAATGTTTTGCTTTTTTAAATCAATATGTTGTTCTATTTAATTATTGATAAATGTTTTGCTTTTTTAAATAAATAAGTTGTTCTATTTAATTATTGATAAATGTTTTGCTTTTTTAAATCAATAAGTTAGTCTATTTAATTATTGATAAATGTTTTGCTTTTTTAAATCAATAAGTTATTCTATTTAATTATTGATAAATGTTTTGCTTTTTTAAATCAATATGTTGTACTATTTAATTATTGATAAATGTTTTGCTTTTTTAAATCAATATGTTGTTCTATTTAATTATTGATAAATGTTTTGCTTTTTTAAATCAATCAGTTATTCAATTTAATTATTGATAAATGTTTTGCTTTTTTAAATCAATATGTTGTTCAATTTAGTTATTGATAAATGTTTTGCTTTTTTAAATCAATATGTTGTTCTATTTAATTATTGATAAATGTTTTGCTTTTTTAAATCAATAAGTTATTCTATTTAATTATTGATGAATGTTTTGCTTTTTTAAATCAATATGTTGTTCTATTTAATTATTGATAAATGTTTTGCTTTTTTAAATCAATATGTTGTTCTATTTAATTATTGATAAATGTTTTGCTTTTTTAAATCAATATGTTGTTCTATTTAATTATTGATAAATGTTTTGCTTTTTTAAATCAATAAGTTGTTCTATTTAATTATTGATAAATGTTTTGCTTTTTTAAATCAATAAGTTAGTCTATTTAATTATTGATAAATGTTTTGCTTTTTTAAATCAATAAGTTATTCTATTTAATTATTGATAAATGTTTTGCTTTTTTAAATCAATATGTTGTTCTATTTAATTATTGATAAATGTTTTGCTTTTTTAAATCAATATGTTGTTCTATGTAATTATTGATAAATGTTTTGCTTTTTTAAATCAATATGTTGTCCTATTTAATTATTGATAAATGTTTTGCTTTTTTAAATCAATAAGTTGTTCTATTTAATTATTGACAAATGTTTTGCTTTTTTAAATCAATAAGTTATTCTATTTAATTATTGATAAATGTTTTGCTTTTTTAAATCAATAAGTTGTTCTATTTAATTATTAATAAATGTTTTGGTTTTTTAAATCAATAAGTTATTCTATTTAATTATTGATAAATGTTTTGCTTTTTTAAATCAATATGTTGTTCTATTTAATTATTGATAAATGTTTTGCTTTTTTAAATCAATATGTTGTTCTATTTAATTATTGATAAATGTTTTGCTTTTTTAAATCAATATGTTGTTCTATTTAATTATTGATAAATGTTTTGCTTTTTTAAATCAATAAGTTGTTCTATTTAATTATTGATAAATGTTTTGCTTTTTTAAATCAATAAGTTATTCTATTTAATTATTGATAAATGTTTTGCTTTTTTAAATCAATAAGTTATTCTATTTAATTATTGATAAATGTTTTGCTTTTTTGAATCAATAAGTTATTCTATTTAATTATTGATAAATGTTTTGCTTTTTTAAATCAATATGTTGCTCTATTTAATTATTGATAAATGTTTTGCTTTTGGTAATCAATATGTTGTTCTATTTAATTATTGATAAATGTTTTGCTTTTTTAAATCAATAAGTTGTTCTATTTAATTATAGATAAATGTTTTGCTTTTTTAAATCAATAAGTTATTCTATTTAATTATTGATAAATGTTTTGCTTTTTTAAATCAATAAGTTATTCTATTTAATTATTGATAAATGTTTTGCTTTTTTAAATCAATAAGTTATTCTATTTAATTATTGATAAATGTTTTGCTTTTTTAAATCAATATGTTGTTCTATTTAATTATTGATAAATGTTTTGCTTTTTTAAATCAATATGTTGTTCTATTTAATTATTGATAAATGTTTTGCTTTTTTAAATCAATATGTTGTTCTATTTAATTATTGATAAATGTTTTGCTTTTTTAAATCAATAAGTTGTTCTATTTAATTATTGATAAATGTTTTGCTTTTTTAAATCAATAAGTTATTCTATTTAATTATTGATAAATGTTTTGCTTTTTTAAATCAATATGTTGTTCTATTTAATTATTGATAAATGTTTTGCTTTTTTAAATCAATATGTTGTTCTATGTAATTATTGATAAATGTTTTGCTTTTTTAAATCAATATGTTGTCCTATTTAATTATTGATAAATGTTTTGCTTTTTTAAATCAATAAGTTGTTCTATTTAATTATTGACAAATGTTTTGCTTTTTTAAATCAATAAGTTATTCTATTTAATTATTGATAAATGTTTTGCTTTTTTAAATCAATATGTTGTTCTATTTAATTATTGATAAATGTTTTGCTTTTTTAAATCAATAAGTTATTCTATTTAATTATTGATAAATGTTTTGCTTTTTTAAATCAATATGTTGTTCTATTTAATTATTGATAAATGTTTTGCTTTTTTAAATCAATAAGTTATTCTATTTAATTATTGATAAATGTTTTGCTTTTTTAAATCAATAAGTTGTTCTATTTAATTATTGATAAATGTTTTGCTTTTTTAAATCAATATGTTGTTCTATTTAATTATTGATAAATGTTTTGCTTTTTTAAATCAATATTTTGTTCTATTTAATTATTGATAAATGTTTTGCTTTTTTAAATCAATATGTTGTTCTATTTAATTATTGATAAATGTTTTGCTTTTTTAAATCAATATGTTGTTCTATTTAATTATTGATAAATGTTTTGCTTTTTTAAATCAATAAGTTGTTCTATTTAATTATTGATAAATGTTTTGCTTTTTTAAATCAATAAGTTATTCTATTTAATTATTGATAAATGTTTTGCTTTTTTAAATCAATAAGTTATTCTATTTAATTATTGATAGATGTTTTGCTTTTTTAAATCAATATGTTGTTCTATTTAATTATTGATAAATGTTTTGCTTTTTTAAATCAATATGTTGTTCTATTAAATTATTGATAAATGTTTTGCTTTTTTAAATCAATAAGTTGTTCTATTTAATTATTGATAAATGTTTTGCTTTTTTAAATCAATAAGTTATTCTATTTAATTATTGATAAATGTTTTGCTTTTTTAAATCAATATCGTGTTCTATTTAATTATTGATAAGTGTTTTGCTTTTTTAAATCAATAAGTTATTCTATTTAATTATTGATAAATGTTTTGCTTTTTTAAATCAATATGTTGTTCTATTTAATTATTGATAAATGTTTTGCTTTTTTAAATCAATAAGTTATTCTATTTAATTATTGATAAATGTTTTGCTTTTTTAAATCAATAAGTTGTTCTATTTAATTATTGATAAATGTTTTGCTTTTTTAAATCAATAAGTTGTTCTATTTAATTATTGATAAATGTTTTGCTTTTTTAAATCAATATGTTGTTCTATTTAATTATTGATAAATGTTTTGCTTTTTTAAATCAATATGTTGTTCTATTTAATTATTGATAAATGTTTTGCTTTTTTAAATCAATATGTTGTTCTCTTTAATTATTGATAAATGTTTTGCTTTTTTAAATCAATATGTTGTTCTATTTAATTATTGATAAATGTTTTGCTTTTTTAAATCAATAAGTTATTCTATTTAATTATTGATAAATGTTTTGCTTTTTTAAATCAATATGTTGTTCTATTTAATTATTGATAAATGTTTTGCTTTTTTAAATCAATATGTTGTTCTATTTAATTATTGATAAATGTTTTGCTTTTTTTAATCAATATGTTGTTCTATTTAATTATTGATACATGTTTTGCTTTTTTAAATCAATAAGTTGTTCTATTAAATTATTGATAAATGTTTTGCTTTTTTAAATCAATAAGTTATTCTATTTAATTATTGATAAATGTTTTGCTTTTTTAAATCAATATGTTGTTCTATTTAATTATTGATAAATGTTTTGCTTTTTTAAATCAATAAGTTATTCTATTTAATTATTGATAAATGTTTTGCTTTTTTAAATCAATATGTTGTTCTATTTAATTATTGATAAATGTTTTGCTTTTTTAAATCAATAAGTTATTCAATTTAATTATTGATAAATGTTTTGCTTTTTTAAATCAATATGTTGTTCTATTTAATTATTGATAAATGTTTTGCTTTTTTAAATCAATATGTTGTTCTATTTAATTATTGATAAATGTTTTGCTTTTTTAAATCAATAAGTTATTCTATTTAATTATTGATAAATGTTTTGCTTTTTTAAATCAATAAGTTGTTCTATTTAATTATTGATAAATGTTTTGCTTTTTTAAATCAATATGTTGTTCTATTTAATTATTGATAAATGTTTTGCTTTTTTAAATCAATATTTTGTTCTATTTAATTATTGATAAATGTTTTGCTTTTTTAAATCAATATGTTGTTCTATTTAATTATTGATAAATGTTTTGCTTTTTTAAATCAATATGTTGTTCTATTTAATTATTGATAAATGTTTTGCTTTTTTAAATCAATAAGTTGTTCTATTTAATTATTGATAAATGTTTTGCTTTTTTAAATCAATAAGTTATTCTATTTAATTATTGATAAATGTTTTGCTTTTTAAAATCAATAAGTTATTCTATTTAATTATTGATAGATGTTTTGCTTTTTTAAATCAATATGTTGTTCTATTTAATTATTGATAAATGTTTTGCTTTTTTAAATCAATATGTTGTTCTATTAAATTATTGATAAATGTTTTGCTTTTTTAAATCAATAAGTTGTTCTATTTAATTATTGATAAATGTTTTGCTTTTTTAAATCAATAAGTTATTCTATTTAATTATTGATAAATGTTTTGCTTTTTTAAATCAATATCGTGTTCTATTTAATTATTGATAAGTGTTTTGCTTTTTTAAATCAATAAGTTATTCTATTTAATTATTGATAAATGTTTTGCTTTTTTAAATCAATATGTTGTTCTATTTAATTATTGATAAATGTTTTGCTTTTTTAAATCAATAAGTTATTCTATTTAATTATTGATAAATGTTTTGCTTTTTTAAATCAATAAGTTGTTCTATTTAATTATTGATAAATGTTTTGCTTTTTTAAATCAATAAGTTGTTCTATTTAATTATTGATAAATGTTTTGCTTTTTTAAATCAATATGTTGTTCTATTTAATTATTGATAAATGTTTTGCTTTTTTAAATCAATATGTTGTTCTATTTAATTATTGATAAATGTTTTGCTTTTTTAAATCAATATGTTGTTCTCTTTAATTATTGATAAATGTTTTGCTTTTTTAAATCAATATGTTGTTCTATTTAATTATTGATAAATGTTTTGCTTTTTTAAATCAATAAGTTATTCTATTTAATTATTGATAAATGTTTTGCTTTTTTAAATCAATATGTTGTTCTATTTAATTATTGATAAATGTTTTGCTTTTTTAAATCAATATGTTGTTCTATTTAATTATTGATAAATGTTTTGCTTTTTTTAATCAATATGTTGTTCTATTTAATTATTGATACATGTTTTGCTTTTTTAAATCAATAAGTTGTTCTATTAAATTATTGATAAATGTTTTGCTTTTTTAAATCAATAAGTTATTCTATTTAATTATTGATAAATGTTTTGCTTTTTTAAATCAATATGTTGTTCTATTTAATTATTGATAAATGTTTTGCTTTTTTAAATCAATAAGTTATTCAATTTAATTATTGATAAATGTTTTGCTTTTTTAAATCAATATGTTGTTCTATTTAATTATTGATAAATGTTTTGCTTTTTTAAATCAATATGTTGTTCTATTTAATTATTGATAAATGTTTTGCTTTTTTAAATCAATAAGTTATTCTATTTAATTATTGATAAATGTTTTGCTTTTTTAAATCAATATGTTGTTCTATTTAATTATTGATAAATGTTTTGCTTTTTTAAATCAATATGTTGTTCTATTTAATTATTGATAAATGTTTTGCTTTTTTAAATCAATATGTTGTTCTATTTAATTATTGATAAATGTTTTGCTTTTTTAAATCAATAAGTTGTTCTATTTAATTATTGATGAATGTTTTGCTTTTTTAAATCAATAAGTTATTTTATTTAATTATTGATAAATGTTTTGCTTTTTTAAATCAATATGTTGTACTATTTAATTATTGATAAATGTTTTGCTTTTTTAAATCAATATGTTGTTCTATTTAATTATTGATAAATGTTTTGCTTTTTTAAATCAATCAGTTATTCAATTTAATTATTGATAAATGTTTTGCTTTTTTAAATCAATATGTTGTTCTATTTAGTTATTGATAAATGTTTTGCTTTTTTAAATCAATATGTTGTTCTATTTAATTATTGATAAATGTTTTGCTTTTTTAAATCAATAAGTTATTCTATTTAATTATTGATAAATGTTTTGCTTTTTTAAATCAATATGTTGTTCTATTTAATTATTGATAAATGTTTTGCTTTTTTAAATCAATATGTTGTTCTATTTAATTATTGATAAATGTTTTGCTTTTTTAAATCAATATGTTGTTCTATTTAATTATTGATAAATGTTTTGCTTTTTTAAATCAATAAGTTGTTCTATTTAATTATTGATAAATGTTTTGCTTTTTTAAATCAATAAGTTAGTCTATTTAATTATTGATAAATGTTTTGCTTTTTTAAATCAATAAGTTATTCTATTTAATTATTGATAAATGTTTTGCTTTTTTAAATCAATATGTTGTTCTATTTAATTATTGATAAATGTTTTGCTTTTTTAAATCAATATGTTGTTCTATGTAATTATTGATAAATGTTTTGCTTTTTTAAATCAATATGTTGTCCTATTTAATTATTGATAAATGTTTTGCTTTTTTAAATCAATAAGTTGTTCTATTTAATTATTGACAAATGTTTTGCTTTTTTAAATCAATAAGTTATTCTATTGAATTATTGATAAATGTTTTGCTTTTTTAAATCAATAAGTTGTTCTATTTAATTATTAATAAATGTTTTGGTTTTTTAAATCAATAAGTTATTCTATTTAATTATTGATAAATGTTTTGCTTTTTTAAATCAATATGTTGTTCTATTTAATTATTGATAAATGTTTAGCTTTTTTAAATCAATAAGTTGTTCTATTTAATTATTGATAAATGTTTTGCTTTTTTAAATCAATAAGTTATTCTATTTAATTATTGATAAATGTTTTGCTTTTTTAAATCAATATGTTGTTCTATTTAATTATTGATAAATGTTTTGCTTTTGGTAATCAATATGTTGTTCTATTTAATTATTGATAAATGTTTTGCTTTTTTAAATCAATAAGTTGTTCTATTTAATTATTGATAAATGTTTTGCTTTTTTAAATCAATAAGTTGTTCTATTAAATTATTGATAAATGTTTTGCTTTTTTAAATCAATAAGTTATTCTATTTAATTATTGATAAATGTTTTGCTTTTTTAAATCAATAAGTTATTCTATTTAATTATTGATAAATGTTTTGCTTTTTTAAATCAATAAGTTATTCTATTTAATTATTGATAAATGTTTTGCTTTTTTAAATCAATATGTTGTTCTATTTAATTATTGATAAATGTTTTGCTTTTTTAAATCAATATGTTGTTCTATTTAATTATTGATAAATGTTTTGCTTTTTTAAATCAATATGTTGTTCTATTTAATTATTGATAAATGTTTTGCTTTTTTAAATCAATAAGTTGTTCTATTTAATTATTGATAAATGTTTTCCTTTTTTAAATCAATAAGTTATTCTATTTAATTATTGATAAATGTTTTGCTTTTTTAAATCAATAAGTTATTCTATTTAATTATTGATAAATGTTTTGCTTTTTTGAATCAATATGTTGTTCTATTTAATTATTGATAAATGTTTTGCTTTTTTAAATCAATATGTTGTTCTATTTAATTATTGATAAATGTTTTGCTTTTGGTAATCAATATGTTCTTCTATTTAATTATTGATAAATGTTTTGCTTTTTTAAATCAATAAGTTGTTCTATTTAATTATTGATAAATGTTTTGCTTTTTTAAATCAATATGTTGTTCTATTTAATTATTGATAAATGTTTTGCTTGTTTAAATCAATAAGTTGTTCTATTTAATTATTGATAAATGTTTTGCTTTTTTAAATCAATAAGTTATTCTATTTAATTATTGATAAATGTTTTGCTTTTTTAAATCAATATGTTGTTCTATTTAATTATTGATCAATGTTTTGCTTTTTTAAATCAATATGTTGTTCTATTTAATTATTGATAAATGTTTTGCTTTTTTAAATCAATATGTTGTTCTATTTAATTATTGATACATGTTTTGCTTTTTTAAATCAATAAGTTGTTCTATTAAATTATTGATAAATGTTTTGCTTTTTTAAATCAATAAGTTATTCTATTTAATTATTGATAAATGTTTTGCTTTTTTAAATCAATATGTTGTTCTATTTAATTATTGATAAATGTTTTGCTTTTTTAAATCAATAAGTTATTCTATTTAATTATTGATAAATGTTTTGCTTTTTTAAATCAATATGTTGTTCTATTTAATTATTGAGTAATGTTTTGCTTTTTGAAATCAATAAGTTATTCTATTTAATTATTGATAAATGTTTTGCTTTTTTAAATCAATAAGTTGTTCTATTTAATTATTGATAAATGTTTTGCTTTTTTAAATCAATATGTTGTTCTATTTAATTATTGATAAATGTTTTGCTTTTTTAAATCAATATTTTGTTCTATTTAATTATTGATAAATGTTTTGCTTTTTTAAATCAATATGTTGTTCTATTTAATTATTGATAAATGTTTTGCTTTTTTAAATCAATATGTTGTTCTATTTAATTATTGATAAATGTTTTGCTTTTTTAAATCAATAAGTTGTTCTATTTAATTATTGATAAATGTTTTGCTTTTTTAAATCAATAAGTTATTCTATTTAATTATTGATAAATGTTTTGCTTTTTTAAATCAATAAGTTATTCTATTTAATTATTGATAGATGTTTTGCTTTTTTAAATCAATATGTTGTTCTATTTAATTATTGATAAATGTTTTGCTTTTTTAAATCAATATGTTGTTCTATTAAATTATTGATAAATGTTTTGCTTTTTTAAATCAATAAGTTGTTCTATTTAATTATTGATAAATGTTTTGCTTTTTTAAATCAATAAGTTATTCTATTTAATTATTGATAAATGTTTTGCTTTTTTAAATCAATATCGTGTTCTATTTAATTATTGATAAATGTTTTGCTTTTTTAAATCAATAAGTTATTCTATTTAATTATTGATAAATGTTTTGCTTTTTTAAATCAATATGTTGTTCTATTTCATTATTGATAAATGTTTTGCTTTTTTAAATCAATAAGTTATTCTATTTAATTATTGATAAATGTTTTGCTTTTTTAAATCAATAAGTTATTCTTTTTAATTATTGATAAATGTTTTGCTTTTTTAAATCAATATGTTGTTCTATTTAATTATTGATAAATGTTTTGCTTTTTTAAATCAATATGTTGTTCTATTTAATTATTGATAAATGTTTTGCTTTTTTAAATCAATATGTTGTTCTATTTAATTATTGATAAATGTTTTGCTTTTTTAAATCAATAAGTTGTTCTATTTAATTATTGATAAATGTTTTGCTTTTTTAAATCAATAAGTTATTCTATTTAATTATTGATAAATGTTTTGCTTTTTTAAATCAATAAGTTATTCTATTTAATTATTGATAAATGTTTTGCTTTTTTAAATCAATAAGTTGTTCTATTTAATTATTAATAAATGTTTTGCTTTTTTAAATCAATAAGTTATTCTATTTAATTATTGATAAATGTTTTGCTTTTTTAAATCAATATGTTGTTCTATTTAATTATTGATAAATGTTTTGCTTTTTTAAATCAATAAGTTGTTCTATTTAATTATTGATAAATGTTTTGCTTTTTTAAATCAATAAGTTATTCTATTTAATTATTGATAAATGTTTTGCTTTTTTAAATCAATATGTTGTTCTATTTAATTATTGATAAATGTTTTGCTTTTTTAAATCAATATGTTGTTCTATTTAATTATTGATAAATGTTTTGCTTTTTTAAATCAATATGTTGTTCTATTTAATTATTGATAAATGTTTTGCTTTTTTAAATCAATAAGTTGTTCTATTTAATTATTGATAAATGTTTTGCTTTTTTAAATCAATAAGTTAGTCTATTTAATTATTGATAAATGTTTTGCTTTTTTAAATCAATAAGTTATTCTATTTAATTATTGATAAATGTTTTGCTTTTTTAAATCAATATGTTGTACTATTTAATTATTGATAAATGTTTTGCTTTTTTAAATCAATATGTTGTTCTATTTAATTATTGATAAATGTTTTGCTTTTTTAAATCAATCAGTTATTCAATTTAATTATTGATAAATGTTTTGCTTTTTTAAATCAATATGTTGTTCTATTTAGTTATTGATAAATGTTTTGCTTTTTTAAATCAATATGTTGTTCTATTTAATTATTGATAAATGTTTTGCTTTTTTAAATCAATAAGTTATTCTATTTAATTATTGATGAAGGTTTTGCTTTTTTAAATCAATATGTTGTTCTATTTAATTATTGATAAATGTTTTGCTTTTTTAAATCAATATGTTGTTCTATTTAATTATTGATAAATGTTTTGCTTTTTTAAATCAATATGTTGTTCTATTTAATTATTGATAAATGTTTTGCTTTTTTAAATCAATAAGTTGTTCTATTTAATTATTGATAAATGTTTTGCTTTTTTAAATCAATAAGTTAGTCTATTTAATTATTGATAAATGTTTTGCTTTTTTAAATCAATAAGTTATTCTATTTAATTATTGATAAATGTTTTGCTTTTTTAAATCAATATGTTGTTCTATTTAATTATTGATAAATGTTTTGCTTTTTTAAATCAATATGTTGTTCTATGTAATTATTGATAAATGTTTTGCTTTTTTAAATCAATATGTTGTCCTATTTAATTATTGATAAATGTTTTGCTTTTTTAAATCAATAAGTTGTTCTATTTAATTATTGACAAATGTTTTGCTTTTTTAAATCAATAAGTTATTCTATTTAATTATTGATAAATGTTTTGCTTTTTTAAATCAATAAGTTGTTCTATTTAATTATTAATAAATGTTTTGGTTTTTTAAATCAATAAGTTATTCTATTTAATTATTGATAAATGTTTTGCTTTTTTAAATCAATATGTTGTTCTATTTAATTATTGATAAATGTTTAGCTTTTTTAAATCAATAAGTTGTTCTATTTAATTATTGATAAATGTTTTGCTTTTTTAAATCAATAAGTTATTCTATTTAATTATTGATAAATGTTTTGCTTTTTTAAATCAATATGTTGTTCTATTTAATTATTGATAAATGTTTTGCTTTTTTAAATCAATATGTTGTTCTATTTAATTATTGATAAATGTTTTGCTTTTTTAAATCAATATGTTGTTCTATTTAATTATTGATAAATGTTTTGCTTTTTTAAATCAATAAGTTGTTCTATTTAATTATTGATAAATGTTTTGCTTTTTTAAATCAATAAGTTATTCTATTTAATTATTGATAAATGTTTTGCTTTTTTAAATCAATAAGTTATTCTATTTAATTATTGATAAATGTTTTGCTTTTTTGAATCAATATGTTGTTCTATTTAATTATTGATAAATGTTTTGCTTTTTTAAATCAATATGTTGTTCTATTTAATTATTGATAAATGTTTTGCTTTTGGTAATCAATATGTTGTTCTATTTAATTATTGATAAATGTTTTGCTTTTTTAAATCAATAAGTTGTTCTATTTAATTATAGATAAATGTTTTGCTTTTTTAAATCAATAAGTTATTCTATTTAATTATTGATAAATGTTTTGCTTTTTTAAATCAATAAGTTATTCTATGTAATTATTGATAAATGTTTTGCTTTTTTAAATCAATAAGTTATTCTATTTAATTATTGATAAATGTTTTGCTTTTTTAAATCAATATGTTGTTCTATTTAATTATTGATAAATTTTTTTTTTTTTTTTTTTTTTTTTTTTTTTTTTACAAAGGCATCACCACATTATCAAGGCCCAGAGGCCACTCAAGGATAAGGGTTAAAGAGTGTACAGTAGAAGTTGGTCAATATAGTAATCATTAGTAATGAAAATTTGGTAAATTTAATAACTTATATGGAACGGCTCATCAAGAACTTATTTACTTTAGACTTGAACAAAACCATATTGTAGTCAGCCGGAAAGCAGGAAAACGGAAGACAATTCCACAGGCGTGCAGTTCTAAGAAAGAAGCTTTGTTCATGGAATCTACGTTTAGGTTTAGGCACAGATAAAGAGTGGGGGAAATTATTGATAGTGTTTACAGCTAGACGAGTGTTTCTTGTGAAAGTTTGGCGAGGGGGGACCATAGATTGAAGCTCAGTTGAACACTTTCCATGAAAATAACGATACATCAGAGACAAACTCGCAACATCTCTTCTGTGAGATAGAGGTTGCAAGGAGGAGAAAAGGACATCTCCTACGAGGCTACGAAGTCTATTTTGTACTCTATCAAGGCAGGACAAGTTCTTTCTAGCAGCTCCTGCCCAGATGTGGCAACAGTATTCCATCCTTGGACGTACCTGGCTCTTATATAGATAGAGAATAGCATCAGCAGTGAGATATCTACTGGATCGATAGAAAGATCCCACCATTTTTCCAGCGGCCTTGGCAACAGATTTGATATACGTGTTCCATTTAAGATCAGGAGTAATGGTCAAGCCCAGAAGCTTGTCAAAACTTGAGGCCTCCTGAAGACGAGAGCCATTCATTTCAATTGATGACAAATGTGGATTAGAATGTTGATGATGTAAAGAGAGAAGCTTGGTTTTAGATGCATTAAAAGTAACCAGCCACTCCTTTCCCCATTGTACTACGTGCTCAAGATCAGAGGAGAGAGAATTGGAGAGAACTTGCTCGTTTACTGTCTTAGATGTGGTACCATAAATGGTAGTGTCGTCAGCATAAATGTCTACAAATGATGTAAGGATATGATTTGGAAGATCATTAATGTAGATCAGGAAAAGAGTTGGGCCCAGGATGGATCCCTGAGGGACACCGGCATTAATATTGAGAGCTTCTGATTTTTGCCCCTCAACTACTACTCTTATGAATCTATCAGAAAGAAATGATTTAATAATTGAGAAGACTTTTCCAGCTATACCATAGCTAGCGATCTTATGAAGTAAACCTTTATGCCATACCCTATCAAAGGCTTTAGATATGTCAAGAGCAATTGCCCTAGAAAGATTGCCACCGTCGAGAGATTTGCTAATCCTATGCGATATAACTGTAAGGACATCTGCTGTAGATCTAGCAGAACGGAAACCATATTGAGTGTCACTAAGAAGGTTATTTTTGTTGAGATGTTTGATTACTTCTGTATTTAATACAGATTCTAGCAACTTACTCATGACGCACAGGAGACTTATTGGCCTGTACTGAGAGGGGGATGAGCGATCACCTGAATTCTTAAATACAGGGCATACTGATGAGATTTTCCAGGGAGATGGGAAACTATTCTCCTTAAGACAACGTTTAAACAGTTTTGTAAGTATGGGCGCTAGTTCAGGTTGAAGTTTTTTGAGTACTATAATTGGAATACCATCAGGGCCAGTTGCTTTACTGGAATCAAGGTTTTTGATTAGCTTGGCAACATCACGTACAGATATACGTATATCACATAGCGTGTTTTCTGATACAAGAGGAAATATTGGGGGTTGGCGGTCTTGGTCGCAAAGGGTAGAATTAGTTGCAAAGTTCTTGACAAAGAGTTTGGCTTTGTCTGATGCTGACGAGATTACCTCAGATCCATTGATAATAGTTGGGATGGAGCACACGCTTCTGTTCAGAATTCTGTTTGCTATTTGCCAAAACTGGTGGGAACCAAGCCGCTGCTCAGCTACTTTGGACTTAACAGATTGAGCATACAACTCTCTTGCGTTCCTTATTACTTTCTTACAATGGTTGCTGGCAGTCCTGAAAACGGCTTTAGTTTCCATACATCTATTACGTTTGAAGCAGTGGAAAAAGTGATTTCTGTGCGCAATGGCAGCAGCACATTCTGGAGAGAACCAAGGCTGGCTGTTAGGTTTTTGCTGAAACTTTTTAGAGGGTATGAAATGGTCAATACCTACAATTAACCATTCAGTTAGGTCTAATACTATAGAGGACACATCCTTTTTAAACATGGAATGCAGAGGTAGATCAGATATAAATGTACGGAAGCTATCCCAGTCAGCCTTAGTGTATCGATATACTGTACGATGAAGAGGTACGTCTGGGGACTTATTACATTTCATTTTTATCTTAATTGATACAACAGAGTGGTCGGAAGATCCAAGAGGCGACAGAACAGAAACTGAACATAGTTCAGGGCAAGTTGTGAGAAAAAGGTCTAGTAGGCTCGCATACTGGCCGTCATTATCGGGCACACGGGTAGGTTCCTGAACAATCTGAGTGAGGTCATAGGCAATGGAGAAATCATGACAGAACCTCCCCTCATCATCGGTCTTGTTTGAGTGGGTCAACCATTCGACGTTGTGAACATTGAAGTCTCCACATACATGAATGTTAGCTGAAGGATAAGTAGAAAGGACTTGGTCAATTTTCTCAGATATGCTTTGAAAGATAGTAACTCCGCTGTTGTGGGGGCGATAGAGAGTAAATATAAATGCAGTAGTGTGAGCTAAAGCAACCCGGAAGCACATATAAGGTAAGTTAGGATCTTCCCTGGAGATGTCCCTCCCACATGGAAAGCTATCTTTAATATAGGCACATATTCCATGCCCATGGCGATCTTGGGGGTCAGATTTAGAAGTTAAGTTAGAGTATCCTGTAATTGCAAACTCATCAAGGGAAATAGCCTGTCCAATGCCAGTTTCACTTAAAAATAAAAGGTCTGGTTTAGTCTCCTGTAATTGGGTTTCAACCTCTGGAAGGTTAGAACGTAGACCCCTGATGTTGGAGAAGGAGACATGGTAGTAGGGGTCTACGTTGGAAGTTGGAGAACCGGGTTTAATCGAGTATTTTTTCTTGAAACTTGTCATGATGAAATTTTGGAATTTGTGGACTAGGTCGACAGATTTACTTAGAGCAGGACAGAGAGGGGAAACTAAGAGAGAAAAAGAAACGAAGAATTTTTTTTTTTTTTTTTTTTGTACCACATGATAAGGTAAAGCCGTAACAATTACCCACTAGTATGGCATCGAGAGGCCCCACCAGAAGCTACTGCATGGTCCAGATTCCATTCACCAAATGGCAATACAGCAGCCCCAGTACTTTGCACCTGCTGATAGGACAGCCTCCTTAGTGGTTAATCCAAGGTTCGGGTCCCTGACTATCAGGCGGATAACGTCAGCCCAGACAAAACGTTTACCTCCAGCACCCTTACTAGTGACATGGCTACAAGGATAGACATAGAAACAGAAAATTTCCACCAACTCTGCCAACTGTTCGCGCAAAAATACTGCCAACCTAGAAAACAGCTTTTTCTTCTCCCTTTGTCAGAAAAATCACTCATTTAAAAATGAGGACTGAGGGACAAATAAGAAGAAGCGAGAGTAACAGGAGCTGCCGATAACGCATCCACAATGCGTTTTCTACTCTCCATTAAAACAAAAAAACAAAAAAAAATAAATAAAATAACTATTAAGTATTGTACTTAATAAAAGTCCAACGGACCTGTTTAAGGGAAAGTATGGTGATAGATTCCCCTCCCACGAACTAAAAATGAGTACAATTAGGTAATCTATTTTTGCAATCAACTCGGTAGATAAATAAACATTTATGGACGAGAGAAAAAAAAAAAAAAAAAAAAAAAAAAAAAAAAATTAAAGCTAGCATTTAATACAACAGAAATACATAAATTAAATACTGAAATAAAATGTAGTTATTAATATTTGAATCTTAAAATAAAAAGTGCGAATTAATAGAGAAAATCACTTATCACAACAACGCATTCCGTCTCCAAACTAGTGAAGAATTTAACTTTTAATAGCGTTCAGAAGATTTTTTTTTTTTTTTAAATTAACCGTTAAGAGAAAGCGTGATTTTATTCTGAACTTTAACTAATCACGTTTTAAGCAACTTATGATATAAAACAAAATCGGATGGGGGGGGGGGGGTTCTTCCGAAGTTAGTTGGTGACGTTATAATTGCGAGATAAGATGGGAGCCAGAAATTAGGGGTGGGGGACTGAAAATGATAATATAATGGATTGATTATACAATATTTAAGATCAACTTGGTAGATAAACATTTATGGACGAGAAAAAAAAAAAAAAAAAAAAAAAAAAATTAAAGCTAGCATTTAATACAACAGAAATACATAAATTAAATACTGAAATAAAATGTAGTTATTAATATTTGAATCTTAAAATAAAAAGTGCGAATTAATAGAGAAAATCACTTATCACAACAACGCATTCCGTCTCCAAACTAGTGAAGAATTTAACTTTTAATAGCGTTCAGAAGATTTTTTTTTTTTTTTTAAATTAACCGTTAAGAGAAAGCGTGATTTTATTCTGAACTTTAACTAATCACGTTTTAAGCAACTTATGATATAAAACAAAATCGGATGGGGGGGGGGGTTCTTCCGAAGTTAGTTGGTGACGTTATAATTGCGAGATAAGATGGGAGCCAGAAATTAGGGGTGGGGGACTGAAAATGATAATATAATGGATTGATTATACAATATTTAAGATCAACTTGGTAGATAAACATTTATGGACGAGAAAAAAAAAAAAAAAAAAAAAAAAAAAAAAAAAAAAATGTTTTGCTTTTTTAAATCAATATGTTGTTCTATTTAATTATTGATAAATGTTTTGCTTTTTTAAATCAATAAGTTGTTCTATTTAATTATTGATAAATGTTTTGCTTTTTTAAATCAATAAGTTATTCTATTTAATTATTGATAAATGTTTTGCTTTTTTAAATCAATATGTTGTTCTATTTAATTATTGATAAATGTTTTGCTTTTTTAAATCAATATGTTGTTCTATTTAATTATTGATAAATGTTTTGCTTTTTTAAATCAATATGTTGTTCTATTTAATTATTGATAAATGTTTTGCTTTTTTAAATCAATAAGTTGTTCTATTTAATTATTGATAAATGTTTTGCTTTTTTAAATCAATAAGTTATTCTATTTAATTATTGATAAATGTTTTGCTTTTTTAAATCAATATGTTGTTCTATTTAATTATTGATAAATGTTTTGCTTTTTTAAATCAATATGTTGTTCTATTTAATTATTGATAAATGTTTTGCTTTTTTAAATCAATATGTTGTTCTATTTAATTATTGATACATGTTTTGCTTTTTTAAATCAATAAGTTGTTCTATTAAATTATTGATAAATGTTTTGCTTTTTTAAATCAATAAGTTATTCTATTTAATTATTGATAAATGTTTTGCTTTTTTAAATCAATATGTTGTTCTATTTAATTATTGATAAATGTTTTGCTTTTTTAAATCAATAAGTTATTCTATTTAATTATTGATAAATGTTTTGCTTTTTTAAATCAATATGTTGTTCTATTTAATTATTGATAAATGTTTTGCTTTTTTAAATCAATAAGTTATTCTATTTAATTATTGATAAATGTTTTGCTTTTTTTAAATCAATAAGTTGTTCTATTTAATTATTGATAAATGTTTTGCTTTTTTAAATCAATATGTTGTTCTATTTAATTATTGATAAATGTTTTGCTTTTTTAAATCAATATTTTGTTCTATTTAATTATTGATAAATGTTTTGCTTTTTTAAATCAATATGTTGTTCTATTTAATTATTGATAAATGTTTTGCTTTTTTAAATCAATATGTTGTTCTATTTAATTATTGATAAATGTTTTGCTTTTTTAAATCAATAAGTTGTTCTATTTAATTATTGATAAATGTTTTGCTTTTTTAAATCAATAAGTTATTCTTTTTAATTATTGATAAATGTTTTGCTTTTTTAAATCAATAAGTTATTCTATTTAATTATTGATAGATGTTTTGCTTTTTTAAATCAATATGTTGTTCTATTTAATTATTGATAAATGTTTTGCTTTTTTAAATCAATATGTTGTTCTATTAAATTATTGATAAATGTTTTGCTTTTTTAAATCAATAAGTTGTTCTATTTAATTATTGATAAATGTTTTGCTTTTTTAAATCAATAAGTTATTCTATTTAATTATTGATAAATGTTTTGCTTTTTTAAATCAATATCGTGTTCTATTTAATTATTGATAAATGTTTTGCTTTTTTAAATCAATAAGTTGTTCTATTTAATTATTGATAAATGTTTTGCTTTTTTAAATCAATAAGTTATTCTATTTAATTATTGATAAATGTTTTGCTTTTTTAAATCAATAAGTTGTTCTATTTAATTATTGATAAATGTTTTGCTTTTTTAAATCAATAAGTTGTTCTATTTAATTATTGATAAATGTTTTGCTTTTTTAAATCAATATGTTGTTCTATTTAATTATTGATAAATGTTTTGCTTTTTTAAATCAATATGTTGTTCTATTTAATTATTGATAAATGTTTTGCTTTTTTAAATCAATATGTTGTTCTATTTAATTATTGATAAATGTTTTGCTTTTTTAAATCAATATGTTGTTCTATTTAATTATTGATAAATGTTTTGCTTTTTTAAATCAATAAGTTATTCTATTTAATTATTGATAAATGTTTTGCTTTTTTAAATCAATATGTTGTTCTATTTAATTATTGATAAATGTTTTGCTTTTTTAAATCAATATGTTGTTCTATTTAATTATTGATAAATGTTTTGCTTTTTTAAATCAATAAGTTATTTAATTTAATTATTGATAAATGTTTTGCTTTTTTAAATCAATATGTTGTTCTATTTAATTATTGATAAATGTTTTGCTTTTTTAAATCAATATGTTGTTCTATTTAATTATTGATAAATGTTTTGCTTTTTTAAATCAATAAGTTATTCTATTTAATTATTGATAAATGTTTTGCTTTTTTAAATCAATATGTTGTTCTATTTAATTATTGATAAATGTTTTGCTTTTTTAAATCAATATGTTGTTCTATTTAATTATTGATAAATGTTTTGCTTTTTTAAATCAATATGTTGTTCTATTTAATTATTGATAAATGTTTTGCTTTTTTAAATCAATAAGTTGTTCTATTTAATTATTGATAAATGTTTTGCTTTTTTAAATCAATAAGTTGTTCTATTTAATTATTGATAAATGTTTTGCTTTTTTAAATCAATAAGTTATTCTATTTAATTATTGATAAATGTTTTGGTTTTTTAAATCAATAAGTTATTCTATTTAATTATTGATAAATGTTTTGCTTTTTTAAATCAATAAGTTGTTCTATTTAATTATTAATAAATGTTTTACTTTTTTAAATCAATAAGTTATTCTATTTAATTATTGATAAATGTTTTGCTTTTTTAAATCAATATGTTGTTCTATTTAATTATTGATAAATGTTTTGCTTTTTTAAATCAATAAGTTGTTCTATTTAATTATTGATAAATGTTTTGCTTTTTTAAATCAATAAGTTATTCTATTTAATTATTGATAAATGTTTTGCTTTTTTAAATCAATATGTTGTTCTATTTAATTATTGATAAATGTTTTGCTTTTTTAAATCAATATGTTGTTCTATTTAATTATTGATAAATGTTTTGCTTTTTTTAATCAATATGTTGTTCTATTTAATTATTGATACATGTTTTGCTTTTTTAAATCAATAAGTTGTTCTATTAAATTATTGATAAATGTTTTGCTTTTTTAAATCAATAAGTTATTCTATTTAATTATTGATAAATGTTTTGCTTTTTTAAATCAATATGTTGTTCTATTTAATTATTGATAAATGTTTTGCTTTTTAAATCAAAAAGTTATTCTATTTAATTATTGATAAATGTTTTGCTTTTTTAAATCAATATGTTGTTCTATTTAATTATTGATAAATGTTTTGCTTTTTTAAATCAATAAGTTATTCAATTTAATTATTGATAAATGTTTTGCTTTTTTAAATCAATATGTTGTTCTATTTAATTATTGATAAATGTTTTGCTTTTTTAAATCAATATGTTGTTCTATTTAATTATTGATAAATGTTTTGCTTTTTTAAATCAATAAGTTATTCTATTTAATTATTGATAAATGTTTTGCTTTTTTAAATCAATATGTTGTTCTATTTAATTATTGATAAATGTTTTGCTTTTTTAAATCAATATGTTGTTCTATTTAATTATTGATAAATGTTTTGCTTTTTTAAATCAATATGTTGTTCTATTTAATTATTGATAAATGTTTTGCTTTTTTAAATCAATAAGTTGTTCTATTTAATTATTGATGAATGTTTTGCTTTTTTAAATCAATAAGTTAGTCTATTTAATTATTGATAAATGTTTTGCTTTTTTAAATCAATAAGTTATTCTATTTAATTATTGATAAATGTTTTGCTTTTTTAAATCAATATGTTGTTCTATTTAATTATTGATAAATGTTTTGCTTTTTTTAAATCAATATGTTGTTCTATTTAATTATTGATAAATGTTTTGCTTTTTTAAATCAATATGTTGTTCTATTTAATTATTGATAAATGTTTTGCTTTTTTAAATCAATAAGTTGTTCTATTTAATTATTGATAAATGTTTTGCTTTTTTAAATCAATAAGTTATTCTATTCAATTATTGATAAATGTTTTGCTTTTTTAAATCAATAAGTTATTCTATTTAATTATTGATAAATGTTTTGCTTTTTTAAATCAATAAGTTGTTCTATTTAATTATTAATAAATGTTTTGCTTTGTTAAATCAATAAGTTATTCTATTTAATTATTGATAAATGTTTTGCTTTTTTAAATCAATATGTTGTTCTATTTAATTATTGATAAATGTTTTGCTTTTTTAAATCAATAAGTTGTTCTATTTAATTATTGATAAATGTTTTGCTTTTTTAAATCAATAAGTTATTCTATTTAATTATTGATAAATGTTTTGCTTTTTTAAATCAATATGTTTTTCTATTTAATTATTGATAAATGTTTTGCTTTTTTAAATCAATATGTTGTTCTATTTAATTATTGATAAATGTTTTGCTTTTTTAAATCAATATGTTGTTCTATTTAATTATTGATACATGTTTTGCTTTTTTAAATCAATAAGTTGTTCTATTAAATTATTGATAAATGTTTTGCTTTTTTAAATCAATAAGTTATTCTATTTAATTATTGATAAATGTTTTGCTTTTTTAAATCAATATGTTGTTCTATTTAATTATTGATAAATGTTTTGCTTTTTTAAATCAATAAGTTATTCTATTTAATTATTGATAAATGTTTTGCTTTTTTAAATCAATATGTTGTTCTATTTAATTATTGATAAATGTTTTGCTTTTTTAAATCAATAAGTTATTCTATTTAATTATTGATAAATGTTTTGCTTTTTTAAATCAATAAGTTGTTCTATTTAATTATTGATAAATGTTTTGCTTTTTTAAATCAATATGTTGTTCTATTTAATTATTGATAAATGTTTTGCTTTTTTAAATCAATATGTTGTTCTATTTAATTATTGATAAATGTTTTGCTTTTTTAAATCAATAAGTTGTTCTATATAATTATTGATAAATGTTTTGCTTTTTTAAATCAATAATTTGTGCCATTTAATTATTGATAAATGTTTTGCTTTTTTAAATCAATATGTTGTTCTATTTAATTATTGATAAATGTTTTGCTTTTTTAAATCAATATGTTGTTCTATTTAATTATTGATAAATGTTTTGCATTTTTAAATCAATAAGTTATTCTATTTAATTATTGATAAATGTTTTGCTTTTTTAAATCAATATGTTGTTCTATTTAATTATTGATAAATGTTTTGCTTTTTTAAATCACTATGTAGTTCTATTTAATTATTGATAAATGTTTTGCTTTTTTAAATCAATATGTTGTTCTATTTAATTATTGATAAATGTTTTGCTTTTTTAAATCAATAAGTTGTTCTATTTAATTATTGATAAATGTTTTGCTTTTTTAAATCAATAAGTTATTCTATTTAATT
Organism: Euprymna scolopes; assembly: GCF_053919585.1. Lineage (NCBI taxonomy): Eukaryota > Metazoa > Mollusca > Cephalopoda > Sepiida > Sepiolidae > Euprymna > Euprymna scolopes. The sequence continues at coordinate 123,869,887 of NC_136483.1, forward strand.
ATTGATAAATGTTTTGCTTTTTTAAATCAATAAGTTATTCTATTTAATTATTGATAAATGTTTTGCTTTTTTAAATCAATATGTTGTTCTATTTAATTATTGATAAATGTTTTGCTTTTTTAAATCAATATGTTGTTCTATTTAATTATTGATAAATGTTTTGCTTTTTTAAATCAATATGTTGTTCTATTTAATTATTGATAAATGTTTTGCTTTTTTAAATCAATAAGTTGTTCTATTTAATTATTGATAAATGTTTTGCTTTTTTAAATCAATAAGTTATTCTATTTAATTATTGATAAATGTTTTGCTTTTTAAAATCAATATGTTGTTCTATTTAATTATTGATAAATGTTTTGCTTTTTTAAATCAATAAGTTATTCTATTTAATTATTGATAAATGTTTTGCTTTTTTAAATCAATAAGTTGTTCTATTTAATTATTGATAAATGTTTTGCTTTTTTAAATCAATAAGTTGTTCTATTTAATTATTGATAAATGTTTTGCTTTTTTAAATCAATATGTTGTTCTATTTAATTATTGATAAATGTTTTGCTTTTTTAAATCAATATGTTGTTCTATTTAATTATTGATAAATGTTTTGCTTTTTTAAATCAATATGTTGTTCTATTTAATTATTGATAAATGTTTTGCTTTTTTAAATCAATATGTTGTTCTATTTAATTATTGATAAATGTTTTGCTTTTTTAAATCAATAAGTTATTCTATTTAATTATTGATAAATGTTTTGCTTTTTTAAATCAATATTTTGTTCTATTTAATTATTGATAAATGTTTTGCTTTTTTAAATCAATATGTTGTTCTATTTAATTATTGATAAATGTTTTGCTTTTTTAAATCAATAAGTTATTCAATTTAATTATTGATAAATGTTTTGCTTTTTTAAATCAATATGTTGTTCTATTTAGTTATTGATAAATGTTTTGCTTTTTTAAATCAATATGTTGTTCTATTTAATTATTGATAAATGTTTTGCTTTTTTAAATCAATAAGTTGTTCTATTTAATTATTGATAAATGTTTTGCTTTTTTAAATCAATAAGTTATTCTATTTAATTATTGATAAATGTTTTGCTTTTTTAAATCAATATGTTGTTCTATTTAATTATTGATAAATGTTTTGCTTTTTTTAATCAATATGTTGTTCTATTTAATTATTGATAAATGTTTTGCTTTTTTAAATCAATATGTTGTTCTATTTAATTATTGATACATGTTTTGCTTTTTTAAATCAATAAGTTGTTCTATTAAATTATTGATAAGTGTTTTGCTTTTTTAAATCAATAAGTTATTCTATTTAATTATTGATAAATGTTTTGCTTTTTTAAATCAATATGTTGTTCTATTTAATTATTGATAAATGTTTTGCTTTTTTAAATCAATAAGTTATTCTATTTAATTATTGATAAATGTTTTGCTTTTTTAAATCAATATGTTGTTCTATTTAATTATTGATAAATGTTTTGCTTTTTTAAATCAATAAGTTATTCTATTTAATTATTGATAAATGTTTTGCTTTTTTAAATCAATAAGTTGTTCTATTTAATTATTGATAAATGTTTTGCTTTTTTAAATCAATATGTTGTTCTATTTAATTATTGATAAATGTTTTGCTTTTTTAAATCAATATTTTGTTCTATTTAATTATTGATAAATGTTTTGCTTTTTTAAATCAATATGTTGTTCTATTTAATTATTGATAAATGTTTTGCTTTGTTAAATCAATATGTTGTTCTATTTAATTATTGATAAATGTTTTGCTTTTTTAAATCAATAAGTTGTTCTATTTAATTATTGATAAATGTTTTGCTTTTTTAAATCAATAAGTTATTCTATTTAATTATTGATAAATGTTTTGCTTTTTTAAATCAATAATTTGTGCCATTTAATTATTGATAAATGTTTTGCTTTTTTAAATCAATATGTTGTTCTATTTAATTATTGATAAATGTTTTGCTTTTTTAAATCAATATGTTGTTCTATTTAATTATTGATAAATGTTTTGCATTTTTAAATCAATAAGTTATTCTATTTAATTATTGATAAATGTTTTGCTTTTTTAAATCAATATGTTGTTCTATTTAATTATTGATAAATGTTTTGCTTTTTTAAATCACTATGTAGTTCTATTTAATTATTGATAAATGTTTTGCTTTTTTAAATCAATATGTTGTTCTATTTAATTATTGATAAATGTTTTGCTTTTTTAAATCAATAAGTTGTTCTATTTAATTATTGATAAATGTTTTGCTTTTTTAAATCAATAAGTTATTCTATTTAATTATTGATAAATGTTTTGCTTTTTTAAATCAATAAGTTATTCTATTTAATTATTGATAAATGTTTTGCTTTTTTAAATCAATATGTTGTTCTATTTAATTATTGATAAATGTTTTGCTTTTTTAAATCAATATGTTGTTCTATTTAATTATTGATAAATGTTTTGCTTTTTTAAATCAATATGTTGTTCTATTTAATTATTGATAAATGTTTTGCTTTTTTAAATCAATAAGTTGTTCTATTTAATTATTGATAAATGTTTTGCTTTTTTAAATCAATAAGTTATTCTATTTAATTATTGATAAATGTTTTGCTTTTTAAAATCAATATGTTGTTCTATTTAATTATTGATAAATGTTTTGCTTTTTTAAATCAATAAGTTATTCTATTTAATTATTGATAAATGTTTTGCTTTTTTAAATCAATAAGTTGTTCTATTTAATTATTGATAAATGTTTTGCTTTTTTAAATCAATAAGTTGTTCTATTTAATTATTGATAAATGTTTTGCTTTTTTAAATCAATATGTTGTTCTATTTAATTATTGATAAATGTTTTGCTTTTTTAAATCAATATGTTGTTCTATTTAATTATTGATAAATGTTTTGCTTTTTTAAATCAATATGTTGTTCTATTTAATTATTGATAAATGTTTTGCTTTTTTAAATCAATATGTTGTTCTATTTAATTATTGATAAATGTTTTGCTTTTTTAAATCAATAAGTTATTCTATTTAATTATTGATAAATGTTTTGCTTTTTTAAATCAATATTTTGTTCTATTTAATTATTGATAAATGTTTTGCTTTTTTAAATCAATATGTTGTTCTATTTAATTATTGATAAATGTTTTGCTTTTTTAAATCAATAAGTTATTCAATTTAATTATTGATAAATGTTTTGCTTTTTTAAATCAATATGTTGTTCTATTTAGTTATTGATAAATGTTTTGCTTTTTTTAAATCAATATGTTGTTCTATTTAATTATTGATAAATGTTTTTCTTTTTTAAATCAATAAGTTGTTCTATTTAATTATTGATAAATGTTTTGCTTTTTTAAATCAATAAGTTATTCTATTTAATTATTGATAAATGTTTTGCTTTTTTAAATCAATATGTTGTTCTATTTAATTATTGATAAATGTTTTGCTTTTTTAAATCAATATGTTGTTCTATTTAATTATTGATAAATGTTTTGCTTTTTTAAATCAATATGTTGTTCTATTTAATTATTGATACATGTTTTGCTTTTTTAAATCAATAAGTTGTTCTATTAAATTATTGATAAATGTTTTGCTTTTTTAAATCAATAAGTTATTCTATTTAATTATTGATAAATGTTTTGCTTTTTTAAATCAATATGTTGTTCTATTTAATTATTGATAAATGTTTTGCTTTTTTAAATCAATAAGTTATTCTATTTAATTATTGATAAATGTTTTGCTTTTTTAAATCAATATGTTGTTCTATTTAATTATTGATAAATGTTTTGCTTTTTTAAATCAATAAGTTATTCTATTTAATTATTGATAAATGTTTTGCTTTTTTAAATCAATAAGTTGTTCTATTTAATTATTGATAAATGTTTTGCTTTTTAAAATCAATATGTTGTTCTATTTAATTATTGATAAATGTTTTGCTTTTTTAAATCAATATTTTGTTCTATTTAATTATTGATAAATGTTTTGCTTTTTTAAATCAATATGTTGTTCTATTTAATTATTGATAAATGTTTTGCTTTTTTAAATCAATATGTTGTTCTATTTAATTATTGATAAATGTTTTGCTTTTTTAAATCAATAAGTTGTTCTATTTAATTATTGATAAATGTTTTGCTTTTTTAAATCAATAAGTTATTCTATTTAATTATTGATAAATGTTTTGCTTTTTTAAATCAATAAGTTATTCTATTTAATTATTGATAAATGTTTTGCTTTTTTAAATCAATATGTTGTTCTATTTAATTATTGATAAATGTTTTGCTTTTTTAAATCAATATGTTGTTCTATTAAATTATTGATAAATGTTTTGCTTTTTTAAATCAATAGGTTGTTCTATTTAATTATTGATAAATGTTTTGCTTTTTTAAATCAATAAGTTATTCTATTTAATTATTGATAAATGTTTTGCTTTTTTAAATCAATATCGTGTTCTATTTAATTATTGATAAATGTTTTTTTTTTTAAATCAATAAGTTATTCTATTTAATTATTGATAAATGTTTTGCTTTTTTAAATCAATATGTTGTTCTATTTAATTATTGATAAATGTTTTGCTTTTTTAAATCAATAAGTTATTCTATTTAATTATTGATAAATGTTTTGCTTTTTTAAATCAATAAGTTGTTCTATTTAATTATTGATAAATGTTTTGCTTTTTTAAATCAATAAGTTGTTCTATTTAATTATTGATAAATGTTTTGCTTTTTTAAATCAATATGTTGTTCTATTTAATTATTGATAAATGTTTTGCTTTTTTAAATCAATAAGTTGTTCTATTTAATTATTGATAAATGTTTTGCTTTTTTAAATCAATATGTTGTTCTATTTAATTATTGATAAATGTTTTGCTTTTTTAAATCAATATGTTGTTCTATTTAATTATTGATAAATGTTTTGCTTTTTTAAATCAATAAGTTATTCTATTTAATTATTGATAAATGTTTTGCTTTTTTAAATCAATATGTTGTTCTATTTAATTATTGATAAATGTTTTGCTTTTTTAAATCAATATGTTGTTCTATTTAATTATTGATAAATGTTTTGCTTTTTTAAATCAATAAGTTGTTCTATTTAATTATTGATAAATGTTTTTCTTTTTTAAATCAATAAGTTGTTCTATTTAATTATTGATAAATGTTTTGCTTTTTTAAATCAATAAGTTGTTCTATTTAATTATTGATAAATGTTTTGCTTTTTTAAATCAATAAGTTATTCTATTTAATTATTGATAAATGTTTTGCTTTTTTAAATCAATATGTTGTTCTATTTAATTATTGATAAATGTTTTGCTTTTTTAAATCAATATGTTGTTCTATTTAATTATTGATAAATGTTTTGCTTTTTTAAATCAATATGTTGTTCTATTTAATCATTGATAAATGTTTTGCTTTTTTAAATCAATATGTTGTTCTATTTAATTATTGATAAATGTTTTGCTTTTTTAAATCAATAAGTTGTTCTATTTAATTATTGATAAATGTTTTGCTTTTTTAAATCAATATGTTGTTCTATTTAATTATTGATAAATGTTTTGCTTTTTTAAATCAATAAGTTATTCTATTTAATTATTGATAAATGTTTTGCTTTTTTAAATCAATATGTTGTTCTATTTAATTATTGATAAATGTTTTGCTTTTTTAAATCAATAAGTTATTCTATTTAATTATTGATAAATGTTTTGCTTTTTTAAATCAATAAGTTGTTCTATTTAATTATTGATAAATGTTTTGCTTTTTTAAATCAATAAGTTGTTCTATTTAATTATTGATAAATGTTTTGCTTTTTTAAATCAATAAGTTGTTCTATTTAATTATTGATAAATGTTTTGCTTTTTTAAATCAATAAGTTGTTCTATTTAATTATTGATAAATGTTTTGCTTTTTTAAATCAATAAGTTGTTCTATTTAATTATTGATAAATGTTTTGCTTTTTTAAATCAATAAGTTATTCTATTTAATTATTGATAAATGTTTTGCTTTTTTAAATCAATATGTTGTTCTATTTAATTATTGATAAATGTTTTGCTTTTTTAAATCAATATGTTGTTCTATTTAATTATTGATAAATGTTTTGCTTTTTTAAATCAATATGTTGTTCTATTTAATCATTGATAAATGTTTTGCTTTTTTAAATCAATATGTTGTTCTATTTAATTATTGATAAATGTTTTGCTTTTTTAAATCAATAAGTTGTTCTATTTAATTATTGATAAATGTTTTGCTTTTTTAAATCAATATGTTGTTCTATTTAATTATTTATAAATGTTTTGCTTTTTTAAATCAATAAGTTATTCTATTTAATTTTTGATAAATGTTTTGCTTTTTTAAATCAATATGTTGTTCTATTTAATTATTGATAAATGTTTTGCTTTTTTAAATCAATAAGTTATTCTATTTAATTATTGATAAATGTTTTGCTTTTTTAAATCAATAAGTTGTTCTATTTAATTATTGATAAATGTTTTGCTTTTTTAAATCAATAAGTTGTTCTATTTAATTATTGATAAATGTTTTGCTTTTGTAAATCAATAAGTTATTCTATTTAATTATTGATAAATGTTTTGCTTTTTTAAATCAATATGTTGTTCTATTTAATTATTGATAAATGTTTTGCTTTTTTAAATCAATAAGTTATTCTATTTAATTATTGATAAATGTTTTGCTTTTTGAAATCAATAAGTTGTTCTATTTAATTATTGATAAATGTTTTGCTTTTTTAAATCAATAAGTTGTTCTATTTAATTATTGATAAATGTTTTGCTTTTTTAAATCAATAAGTTGTTCTATTTAATTATTGATAAATGTTTTGCTTTTTTAAATCAATAAGTTATTCTATTTAATTATTGATAAATGTTTTGCTTTTTTAAATCAATAAGTTATTCTATTTAATTATTGATAAATGTTTTGCTTTTTTAAATCAATAAGTTGTTCTATTTAATTATTGATAAATGTTTTGCTTTTTTAAATCAATATGTTGTTCTATTTAATTATTGATAAATGTTTTGCTTTTTTAAATCAATAAGTTATTCTATTTAATTATTGATAAATGTTTTGCTTTTTTAAATCAATAAGTTGTTCTATTTAATTATTGATAAATGTTTTGCTTTTTTAAATCAATAAGTTGTTCTATTTAATTATTGATAAATGTTTTGCTTTTTTAAATCAATAAGTTATTCTATTTTATTATTGATAAATGTTTTGCTTTTTTAAATCAATATGTTGTTCTATTTAATTATTGATAAATGTTTTGCTTTTTTAAATCAATAAGTTATTCTATTTAATTATTGATAAATGTTTTGCTTTTTTAAATCAATAAGTTATTCTATTTAATTATTGATAAATGTTTTGCTTTTTTAAATCAATAAGTTGTTCTATTTAATTATTGATAAATGTTTTGCTTTTTTAAATCAATATGTTGTTCTATTTAATTATTGATAAATGTTTTGCTTTTTTAAATCAATAAGTTGTTCTAGTTAATTATTGATAAATGTTTTCCTTTTTTAAATCAATATGTTGTTCTATTTAATTATTGATAAATGTTTTGCTTTTTTAAATCAATAAGTTATTCTATTTAATTATTGATAAATGTTTTGCTTTTTTAAATCAATATGTTGTTCTATTTAATTATTGATAAATGTTTTGCTTTTTTAAATCAATAAGTTGTTCATTCAATGAATTTAATTGACTTTTTTTCACCATTTACTTTTACGTTTTTATTTAGGAATCATTTAATTTAGCGTTACAACACGTTTAATAATGAATCAAGTTATTATTTTTTAAAAAAATAAAATAAAATAAAAATTGACGCTGTAGGGCATTTTACAAAAATTATTTCAAATTCTTAGGAAAAACATATAAAACAGACTTCATCAATAATTTGGGAATTTTTATTGTTAGCCTCTGAATTAAAAACTAAAGCGAATTTAAATATCAATTTTTATAAATAAAAATTAAATCTTAATTTTATTCATTAAAAAATTTTCTAATTAAATAAACAATTCTTTTTTATTACCACAAAATAGGAGTACTTAAATTAATGAATATTTTTTATAATCTTCAAAAATACAGAAATTAAGGTATAATAATGTTTCAATTTCTCTATAGATTTAAAGATAAAAATGACTTTTTGACAGTTTGGGCTTTCATAGAAATTCTGCCCGTCATGATGGTCAATTTCTGTTACTGTAGAACCCCGAGATATGGCCTTAAAAATTAGTAACAAAATACATACATATGTAAAACATTATAAATAACACCGTAAGGCATGACAAATACCGTAACCAGGGGCTGGAAAAACATTGTATTCCACATCGTAGCCTGAAAAAAACGTATCCTAGGGCCACCGTATCCCAGGATTCTCTCGGTTATTAAAATTTTTTTAAAATAAAATTAAGATGTTTTTATTAATTCAGTATCTTAAGACTTTACTAATTATCTTTGAAATATTTCCAGAAAACTAATATTTATCTTTTAAGAGATTTGTCCAATTACTTTATTTAACTTTCAAATTTAGTTGAATTTTCAAGTTTACATAATCGCAATAAAAACATTTTTCATTACAACTATTTTTTACATATATAAAAAAAATATATATATTATTAATCTCCCTTGGCTTGATACAAAGCATGGATCATTCCACTAGGATTGCAGACAATCGACAACGATGCAATAAACCAGCCAAGTCAAATGGCCCATTTCGGGTAGACATAATCACCAATTTCTAAGTGAGAATATTGAATCATACTGAAGATCCAAATGTCCTGCAATGTTAAATGGTTTTACAATATTTAAGTAAAGTAAGAATTCAAATAAATTGATACTACATGAGCTATGAATGAGCACTTATTATTTACTAGGTACATGCAATTTAATGATAAAAACTGATAGGGCTCATGGTTATGCATTTCTTTCATTAGAAGTAGTGGTATGTGTTGTGACATTGGGATGGAATAAGGTTCCGTGTTTGGTTTTAGAGGGATGTGTCATATTTTCCTCCATTTTTTTAAAGGGATATCATATTTTATCATGTGGTTTTAGAGGGATGTGTCATATTTTCCTCCATTTTATTAAAGGGATATCATATTTTATCATGTGGTTTTAGAGGGATGTGTCATATTTTCTTCCAAATTTGCATAAACCAGGGAATAATTAAGGCATTTTGCATTTTGAGTCATATGTTGTGGGTTATGTATGATGTTATGTATGATGTTATGTATGATGTTATGTATGATGTTATGTATGCTGTTATGCATGATGTTACGTATGATGTTACGTATGATGTTATGTATGCTGTTACGTATGATGTTACATATGATGTTATGTATGATGTTACGTATGATGTTATGTATGATGTTACGTATGATGTTATGTATGATGTTACGTATGCTGTTATGTATGATGTTATGTATGCTGTTACATATGATGTTACGTATGATGTTATGTATGATGTTACGTATGATGTTATGTATGATGTTATGTATGATGTTATGTATGATGTTACGTATGCTGTTATGTATGATGTTATGTATGATGTTACGTATGATGTTATGTATGATGTTATGTATGATGTTATGTATGATGTTACGTATGATGTTATGTATGATGTTATGTATGATGTTACGTATGATGTTATGTATGATGTTATGTATGATGTTACGTATGATGTTATGTATGATGTTATGTATGATGTTATGTATGATGTTACGTATGATGTTATGTATGATGTTATGTATGATGTTATGTAAACTTGGCTATACTGTGACTAGGTTCAAGACTTCAGTAGTCAATCTACCCAGTAGTGCTTCTTCTAGGTTGGGGATGATAACTATTTCTTCTGTTTGTTTGTTATAATCGGTGAGTATTACAGCTGTAACATAAAGTCATGTGCATCATAGGCCATGAAGGGATTCGTTGGTAGTTTCAAAATATGGTATGCTTTTCATTTCCCTGTAGACGTTTTCGAGGATTTCTGTAACATCAGTGCCAGAGTCCCAGTTGAGGTTTAGAATGACTCTTCCGGCATTGTTGTATCTTATCTATTGACATGATGTTCGCTGTCGATGTTGTATGAGTCATAAACTTTGTGTACATTTTTTGCTTTGCTTAAGTGGCCCACAACTTCACAGTAGTAACAAGTACCTGTTGTGGAAGGACATGCCTGTGTTGCATGGTGTTTCTTGTTCCTACATTTTAATTGTTGCATTCTCAGAGAATATTTTGTTAAGTATCTTGGTATTGAGTCTGTCGACAGTATTCTTGTTGCAATCGTGGGAACAGGAATGATCTCCCTTGGAGCTTGTGGTATACTATCTTCAGTTCTTTAAATAAACATTCTGGCAACCTTAATAAATGTTTCTTCATAACCTCATTTTGATGTGCACAAACTATGGCCCTTTCTAGAGTAAAGGTCCTGGATATGACCTTAAACTATATCCGATGGTGAGGCCCCAGCTTGCAGACCTTAGGGAATGTGGAGCCACCCTTTAATTGCCATTGCTTCCAGGTCCACTCTGACCCGGAGTGGTAGTACCTGTTAGAGTCCCAACTATGGGTTAAATAGAAACTGACTTGAAAAAACATATTCTACTAAAAAAACTTTTCATCTAAATCACTGGATTTGGCATTAAATAATCTGAAAAGGATTGATATGCCGTAAAACAAAACAACCAACTAACCAACCATGTAGAGTAAAGTCCAAGAGCATTTATAAGGTTTCAGATAACTGGGTGTCAGAACATCCAATAATTATGTGATCTCTAGTGAGGCTACCGTGTAGTTGTTCAAACAGTTTTTTGCAAGGAGTTTACAATGTTACAAATGAATCAGTCAACTTACATTCTTGTTAAAATCGGCTGTTAAATGTCGCTCTCTTGTACACTGCGATTGAAGTAGCTGTAAAATGAACTTTTCTTTAACCTTGTTGAATGTAATTCCTTAAGGACAGGTTGAAATTGTCTGGTGGAGGACCACTTTAACGCTCATGCAGCAGATTAACAAGTCTAGTTGTTTGCTTTCTGGTTGTTTGACACTGTTCGATATTTAAAAAAAATCTTTTTATCATTTTCGCCCATTGTCAAGATTAGTCAAAATTAAACTGTTCCAACTGGGTGATTCCATTGCTATTCATTTTATCGTCCTGTGCTCGTTTTTTACATTGATTGACATAGTACTTATGATTTGAAACATTTAGGCAAGTAATGTGTGCTGTTTCTCTTTTTTTATAATTAAAAAAAAAATTATTTTGTTTATTTTTTATTCTGTTTCTGATACTATGTTGCATTTGTAAGCTTCAGGGACAAAACACGCCTGAGTTGTGACCAAGATGGCAACTGCTGGGTCATTTATTATTAAGGGAAGTTGTGATAGTATGTAACTGTTACATCCCCTTAAAGAACTCTCTAATCAACAGAATTTAAAATATACAACTCTTTCTGTTTGGGTGAGTTTACTAGAAATAATAATGGAGGTCATATCACGACTCCTTGATTATATCATGAGTATCTTGTTTTTCTTCCTTCTTAACAATAAAAGAATATTTCATGGTGGCAGCAGTGGTTTCTACCTTTCTGAACTAAAACTAAACAGATGGTATGCATTAAATATATATGAGCAACATTTTTGTGTTTACAAAATAAAACAGCACGTGATATGTCACCTGGTAAAATAATACACATGACGCCATATTACAAACTGTGAGTTAACATTCTTTTTGCCATACATATCTTTCAAATGTAAAACTTTGCCAAAAGATAAAAAATAACTGATGCTATCGATAAAAATATGTTACAATATTTTTGAACGATAATGGGGTATGATCCCACGCGGTCAGGAGATTCTATTTCTAAACGATGCTGCTAGGAACTGATGAATTGAATTAATTCACGTTCTGCTACCAACCAATCAGAAACCAGAATTGCTTCATAAATATTAAACCTTTTCTGTAGCAATTTCGCATGTTTTCTTCGTGTTAAGATGTCTTTTACGTAGCTCGCAGTGTGGAGAATTATCAGGCTATGTGGGGAAATTCATTTATTGAAAGTAAGCCTTTCTTTTGAAGTCACCGACGTTAATGCTTTTATGCGTTGTTGTTTTATTTATATATTGATTGTTATTGTTAAAATTACATTTATTATTACCGTTTTTAATGGGCTTCAGCTATGGCCGTGGCAGGCCATACGCCGCCTCCATTAGACAATGATGAAACAGGGGCGGAAGTTGCTTTTCCCACCCCTACAAATTCAGAATGGAACAAGCCGCCGAAAGTAACAATTAATGTCATTGAATTCATCGAAAAGGCTAAAAGATATGAGTACCTTATTGTTGATAATGGTTTACTCGTGGACATTTGTCAGGGCTCTCCATTATCACCATTGCTCTATGTGCTCATGTTGGAGCCTTTCCTGCATAGGTGAATCCGGCCATAAATGTTATCACTTTGCTGAGCTCTTCTACCATGGTAAAGTACTCTGCTTATTCTGATGATACAACAATGTATGTGACAATGCTGATATTAGTGTTGTTGGTGCAGAAATCAGATTATACGAGGGCCAAAATTAACTGTGACAAGTCCTGTGGCTTGCAAATTGGTGCCTGGAAAGGAGTCTCCCTTCAAGAGCCCTTCAGCTGGAGTGACGGGCCTTGCAAGATAGTCGACATCTGGTTCGGTCCTGATGTTGGAGAAGAATTGGTCAGAAGTTCTTAAAGCTGTGCATGCTGCTGCTAGTTAGTGGATCTGTAGAAATCTTTCGTTAAAGCGGAGAGCAGAAGTGTGTGTTTCACACTTCTTATATCCAATTTTCACATACCATCTTTCAATCCTTCCACTCCCATCGGATACACTTCTCCATTTGCAATGGGCTCTGTTTAGGTTCTTATGGCTTGGAAAGGCCCATATGGTCCGTCATGAGCTTTGTTTTCTCCATCCTTCTGAGGGTGGTCTAGGTGTGCCAAACGTGGAGATTCGTCAACACACACTTCCTCTATACTTCCTTGATCGAATGTGTATGCAAGTTGATGGAAAGGGTGGCTTCTGGAAGGAAGACACCCAGAAAGCCTTCCCGACGTCTAGAAGAGTGCACTTGAGTGTGGGGGACGCACACAGATTACTCCGAGGTGAGTGCTCCTTCTATCGAGAGTGTTGCCTAGCTGTAAGGCTCCTTCTAAGGGTAAAAGAACACATTTCTGACACTTTGCTGTTGTCCCAAAAGGCATTATATCAAGTATTAGTAAGGGAATTTGTAGGGAGGACACAATTGAGGGGCTCACTTTGACAAGATGACAGCGTAGCTCGATGATCTGGCCTTGGGCACCTGGGTCGGAGTGTCTCGCTAACGACGAGGCATCTTTGGCCTACCTGGTAATTCGAGGTGCTCTCTGGGTCAGTAAGAGACTTCACTCGGCTTGCTTGGCAAATTCGCCTATTTGTAAACGGTGACAAGGACGAAACTTTAAATCATGCCTTCTGCTATTGTCGCATCATTGTGCCGCTGAGTGAGTTTGTTGCTGGGCTCATGGTTCGCAACTGGGTCCCGACAACTGATCGACTTAGAAAACAAATATGTCTGACCTTGCTAGTAATGAGAAGTGTGATATGGAGAACTCGCATGAAAGTGGTTTATGGAGCTGAGGACGTTGCTCCTCTCGACCTTGTTCGAATCTTTCATTTTTATTTGAAGGTTCTAATATGAACGGGTCGAGAGAGTTAAACTCTTTTCGTCAGACTTTGCTGAAAGGTGGGTGTCTGTTGCGCATGTCTGTTGCATAAAGGGTGCAAGACTTGAGTGGCATTTGGACGTGCCTTAGGCTTGAGGATTTTGGGTCCCAAAAACAAACATCGATCTTGACTCTTTCTCAGTCAAACATATAGTTTAGCTTAAATTCTATTTTTAGACACTTCAAGTTCATAACTTAGCTAGCTATCTTCATACCCGCCCCCTTTTTTTGTCAGACCCCCAAGTAGGTGACAGATCATGTGATTTGCCAGAGATGCAGGTTCCCTTGTGATATTTTCGTAAGAGGTGTTAGTAATAAAGTGATCGAACCCCCATCACCTTTTTCGACTGGCAAATCCATGTATCTGCCACAGTTTCATAATACTATCATCGTTTCCTTTCTTTTCATTGTAAATATAACTTTTAATTTCTTTATTTTCCTCCAGCCCCCCTCCCTTTTACATATTGTATTATGTTGGGTTTAAGTAGGTTAGTCATAGTATGAGTTGTTGGTGATTGAAGAAGGATGTATACACTGATGGATGTGTAGTATAAATGCGGTATAAGTGTGGTGAGAGTAGAGTGAAAGTAGGATCTAACTAAGTTAGCTTAGGCAGCATTAGTTAGTCATGACCAACCTTTTACCCATTCCCCAATTTCTTTGGCCTTGTGTCAGATTTTTCTTTAAAAATCTTGTATTTTTATTGGAAATAGATATGTTTTCTTCATCTCAACATGGGAAGAATCTTTTGCTCTATGGATTCCAACTCGAGAACTGTCTACTGCAAACCAGTCACCTCCAGGACTTGTGTAGAACAACAAACTATCAGAAACTGTTCTGAAACTAAACATGGTTTACACTTCGAGAGGTTATGGACCTAACATGCATCTTTATTTCGATGGATCCAAATCAAAATTCGAATTGTGTCAAGTGAAATTTTTAGGATATCTACGAATCCAAAAGCTACACAAAGTATTTCAAACACAACCTGAAGACAGAAACGACCCCGATTTCATTGAAAAGAATGCAACTGTCTTTGCAGAATTAATACAGTGTTTAGATGACCGAAGTCTATCACTGGTAATGAGAGAAGCCCTGGACGATGACTGCAAAGCATTAAACATATTGAGAGAGCATTATTTATCGAAAGGAAAACCCAAAATTATTTCTTTATATACTGAACTGACCTCTCTAAAACGAATGGAAACCGAAACCATTATAGATTATATTATAAGAGCTGAAATGACTGCAAATCATTTAAAAATGTTTGGTGACCTTATTAGCGACAGTCTGTTAATTTCCATGGTCCTCAAGTGATTTCAAGCCATTTACCAAGAAAAACCCATGACTTTTAGTCAACTCAAGGCGGCACTCAGAAGTTATGAGGAAACTGAAAAATGATCACAGAAAAAAAAACGAATCTTCAAATATCATGAAATTTAAAAATGCACATATAAAAACACCAAAATTAAATTATACACATGCCAGGAATAAAAACCGCAACTTTGCCAAAAACAATTTTTCTCCTAAGAAAAGTACAAAAATTATTTGCTATAATTGTGGGCGACCTAATCACAAGAATTTCCAATGTAAATACAGTATGACCTAATTGACCTTTCGAGAGGTTCAGACTTCCCAGAGACCTGAAGAAGGCTGGGTAACGATACTAAGATTGTTTAATTAGTCCTGAATGACAGCAGGTGTCCCAAAGACTTGAATTGAAATATATGAATATATTTTACTTTATTATTTGAAATTCAGAGATATATTTTTTATTTGAAAAATAGACAACAGGAAATGTGAGAATGTTAGAATAATAGATTGTACTTGTTGGCCTGTAGAACCCAGTACCAGGGATTCTAAATGACAAGGTTTAACCTTTAAGGTCATGGGAATGAAATGTTGATTTTGGTCTCAAATTGCAAAGCTGAAAAAAATGGCTGAATTGCACACCCACAATTTCGCCTTTGGGATTTCCCCAGATGCGTGGCGTAATTTGATTGGCTTAGGGGACTTCTACCCCCACACACACATCCCACTATATAATGCTAATCCCACTCGGAAATTAAGCATATTCCAGATTGATTTCAAAGGGCACAGATTTGCGAGGAATCTCGCAATTCCCAACGACTGATCACGCCCCCCCCCCCCCTCATTCATCCGCCTGAGTGCTGTCTTCGAGGAGAGGAGAGATTTGAGACTTTGAAAAACATGCTAAGAACTGAACAATATATTGTAAAAAAGACTGTAAATATTTTTGTGAATTTAATCTTCGTAGAATAGAAAATCAAGTGTCTGTTTTCTTTCTTGCCTCTTGAGCTTTGCTATTCGTTTTCAGCATACCAGGAATCTGATGTGCCGGCTTCTCAGGGAACCAGACATCACGAGCCAAGTTTTTTTCCGAGGAAGATGATCAGGGGTCCTTGCGTGATGAAAAAAAAGAGGTTGGGCTACAATTATTGTTGCCAGTGACTCAGGACGACCCTGTTTTGGTTGCCACGGAAGAAAAAAAAATATTTCCGCGATGAACTCAGAAAGAAAAAGACGTAAGATCGACAGACAGACGGACAGACGGTGACGGGTGAAAAAAAAAAAAAACTTTAAAAGAAGCCCCGAACAAGACAAAAAAAAAAAAAAGAAAGAAAAATTCGGAGACATTGAAAAAATTTTAGGAAGAAAAAAAAAGAGAGAAACTTTAAGAAATGCACGCATAAAACACACAGTTGAAAAAAAAACTTTAAGACAGAAAAAAGAAACATGCACGCGTGAAAGACACATTAAAAAAAAAACTTTGGGAGAAGAAGAGGAAGAGAAAGGAAAAACGTGAAACGCATAGACAGTGAGAGGGAGGAAGGGAGAAACAAACTTTTTTTTTTCTTTTCCCTCTTCTTTGAACACAAAGCGTGCGACAAACAGCAAAGAAGAGAAAGTGAGAAAGACACACAGAAGAATCACGGTAAGCGAACCTTTTAATTCTCTGCTTGATTATTTGTGCAATTTAGTCTCACTATAGCAAAAGAGAGAGAGGGAGGAAGATTATATGTGTGTGTGCAAATGGCTGTGCGAACGGAATAATGAGCACGAATAGTCACATTAGTAGTCTACAAGAGAAAGGGAGGTTGTTGTCGCAGGAGGTGAAACCGAAACAAATCGCTTACCGTCCAGTCATCGCTTAGACGATTCTGGGATTGAGTTATGATTTCTTATTCTTATTTATTTTGTAGCAGCAGTTAAGCACGAGGAAGGAAGTTTATTTATTTTTTGTTTAGATTGAAATAGATCGTTGTTATAGGGGTTGAAAGAGGAGGAAGAAAAAAAAGAGAGGACATAGCTTTTAACCCGTTAACTAATGAAATTGTATTGAATTGATTTAATTATTTTTTTTTCTTGAAAACTTGTTCAATTAACTGTGATTTTTTCTCTCTCTCTCTTGATTTGATTGTTACTTGGTATTATGTTTTTTTTGCTGCTCATTTTTTCATAAGGTGCAAGGGAAATAATCATTGATAATAAAGGAAAACACAAGGGTATATCCAACAATGTCGAGTGATGACGTCAAGAGGGAATCGCTCGTATGACGAGGAGAGGTTGACACCGAACAGAATTTAGATAACGACCGAAAAGCTGATACTGAGATACTGGGTGGAAGCCTTAGTTGATTGGGTCATGGGGTGTGGTCAGTCAGAAGAAGACATTACCAGGGAACGGCGGAAGTCAACAGAAGTTTCTTAAGCTCTTCTGGGAGGGCTAGAATTGCCCGAGTTTAGAGGGAATCCGGGTGAACTAGATGATTGGGTACATTCTCTTTTGAAAAAAAAGACAGTGTATCGCCTTACTGACACAGAGGTGATCTTACTAGCATATGAACACACGACAAGGTCAGCATTAAGGTTTATTGGTCAGCAGATAACCAATCACCCCCAGTTGAAATGGGAGCAATTGCGAGCAGCTTTAGAAGGGGAGTATTCCAGAGAGAAGACTCCCCTTGATGCAATGAGGAAGAGGATTCAAATCCGACAGCAACTCGGAGACGGCATAGTTGACCTCGGTGAGCGGATATCCAGTTTGGCTGGAAGAGCCTCCTCTGATGAGAAGCTGAGAGAAAGTGGACCTGTGCAGATGTTATTGGCTGCTATATTGGAAGAGGCTTTAAGGGATAGAGATATCCGAGCCGATATTATTAAGGATGGTCCGGCCGGACTGCAGGAAGCAGTTGAATTGGTTCGGAGGTATGGGCACGAATTCGTTGTCCCCGGTTACAGGAAGATGATACGGAGAGATGTAGTCCTAACCGGGGAAGAGGGGACCCCAATGAGTATCAGAGAAGGAGAGGAATGGCTCGTTCAGCCTGTAGATGGGAACGAAGTGGGGTAGATAGTAACCCGATCTGTGAGAAACAGGGTCACTATAGCCATATGGCTGGTCGATGTACAGACACAGCGGACTGTCGGTTAGAAAGAAGAAAGGATAAAGGAAGACCACCCCCCTGTCCCACCAGACAAGAGAATAGCAGGTCAGGCGGTCAGAGTGGATATCGCATCCTGCCTGCCCAGGAGCGGCTTAGGGAAGAGACCAACAAGGTTACGACCTGATGACCCTTACAGACCAGGAAGCCAGGCCAGCTGAGGGGCGAAGGGGCGCTTGAGTTGCTGGTCCTGTAGTCAGTTCGGTCATGTGGTGCGAGGCTGTCTGAAAAGGAAATGCTGGCGTTGTCAGGAGCCAGGCCATACACAAAGAGAGTGCTCCTGAAAAAGGGGAGACTCCTTGATGCAGAAGCAGAGAGAGAAGCCACTGGCTAAGGTTAACCCAGGAGGAAGAAAAAGGTCAAAGCGAGTGGAAGTTTGCTGTATCTTGAAAGAGAGTCAAGACCTTAGATGCCAGATGGTGGGGGGGGGCATGAAGGTGGCAGCCCTGATTGATACAGGCGCCTTGGTGACACCGATTAAGACCAGTGCTTATCGGAAGATGGCCGGCCAAGGACGGTTGTGCATGGTTGACCTGGAATTGACACAGGCGGATCAGGGCCGACTATGCCTGGAAGGACTGACCAGGCTCCCCTATGAGGTAGAGGGGATGAGGGGGCAATTACAAGCTTATGTGGCGCCTAATTTGTGTGAGGAATTTATATTGGGATATGATTTGCTAGAAAAAATGGGAGCAGCGGTCACCTTTGCTCTACCAACCCTGTGGTTGAAGGGGAAGGGTATCCCCCTGAGTGGCCGAAAGCAGCCAAAGGTCCTCCCAGTTGTGACATCAGAGGATATGGTAATTCTTCCCTGAATGATAGTGTTCGCAACGGGAAAGATCTAGGGATAAAGGAAGGGAAGCCCTGATGGGTACCAGGTAACCTCCCTAGAAGACGAGGAAGACGGGGATGTTGAAGTGACGATTAGTGATGCTATAGTGAGTGGACCTGAAAGCTTCCCTGTACTGTCAACAAATAATTCCTGTAAGATGGTACAGGTTAAACGTGGAACCCAGATGGGAACAGCCTACCCTGTTAAGAGAGTTCAAAGGATAGGGACCTGGGATAAAGAGGAGACACAGAATTGGCGTGAATCATCCAGAATAAAAACAGAGGAAGTGGTAGCCCCGCCTGATTATCAAAGGGAGGTAATAAAACTGCTAGAGCGCAATCGAGATATTATCACTTCCAGCGATCAGGAATTGAGATGTACAAACACAGTGACGATGAAGATTGATACAGGAGATCACCCACCTGTGAGGTTGAAACCCTACTAAACCCCGATTCATAAAAGAAAAATTATAGAGGAAGCGATGTCTGAGATGTTGGAGGCGGGGATAATTGAACACTCCACCTCGCCGTGGAGTTTCCCCGTGGTGATCGTGGAAAAGAAAGACCGGGGACACAGATTTTGTGTGGATTTCCAGAAACTGAATGCCATTACCAAACCCTTAGATGACATACTGGCTTTGTTGAGTAAAGCAAGATGCTTTACCACCCTAGACTAAAGATCAGGTTACTGGCAAGTAGCCCTCAATGGGGAGGATCAAGAGAAAGCGGGGTTTGCATGTTATGCGGAACTATTTAATTTAAGAGTTATACTGTTTGGCCTCTGGGGTCTTTTCACAATTGATGTCGATAGTTTTACGGGGGTCGGAAGAGTTTGCAGTGGCGTATTTGGATGATATTTTAATCTTTTTACGAACGCCTGAGGAGCACTTTGCATATTTGACGGAAGTATTTGAAAGGTTGCACCAACATCAACTGAAAATAAAGCTACCCAAGTGTCGGTTTCTTAAGAAGGAAACCAAGTATTTGGGATTTGTGATTGATTAGGCTGACATAGACAAGGTGGAGGTTATCAGGTCTCTAACTGAGCCGAAAACCATGCGCCAAGTGCGAGGGTTCATTGGAATGATCGGCTATTATCACCGATTTATACCTGCGTTTAGCCGATTGGCCACTCCCATAATAGTGTTAACAAAAAAGCATGCCCGTTATAAATGGACCCCAAAATGTCAGAGGGCTTTTGACGCCCTGAAGGAGCAGTTGACTGCTATACCATTGTTGGCGTATCCAGATCTAAGTAAGCTGATGGTTCTGTATATAGACGTGAGTGACACGTGTATAGGGGTGGTGCTGACCCAACCATGCCCTGAGAAGGAAGGCCCCGTGCCTGGCATACCAGAGGAAATTCCGATATATTTCCTGTCACATAAGTTATCCGAAACCCAACAAAGGTGGCCAGTGATTGAGAAAGAAGCTTTCGCGATTGTATATGCAGTACAAAAGCTAAATTATTATTTGAATGGAGCTGAATTTGTGGTACAAACGGACCACAAACCGTTGAAATATTTATTTGAGGCAGATTGGACGAACAAGAAAATCCAGCAGTGGGCACTCAAACTGTCCGGCTATCAGTGCCGAATTGAATACTTGCAAGGTAAGGAGAATACCTGTGCAGATCTCCTGTCCCAGATTCCAGAGTAGCTGGAATCCGAATCCATCAGATTGGAACCGGGAGTGGATGATAAGGCTTTCCAGGTAAGAGTGATTAATTCCCACATCATAAAGGAAAGACCAGACTGGAGTGAGACAGATGTAACTAAAGCTGAGCCTATAGTCGCCCCACATTGGGTCGAAATAATCAAAGCAGGTCAAGAAGATAAGGAATTAGCAGGGTTAAGAGCTCGGGTGGAGAAAGGTCGAACACAAAAATACATCCTTCACCATGACCAGCTGTATTATATTGCTGGCCAGGATGGAGAAATGGGACTGAAAATGGTGGTACCAGCCCGACTCTGGAGGGAAGTCCTGGATCAAGCCCATGAGAAGGCAGGACACTTAGGAATCGAAAAGATATATCAATTGATATTTAGAAATTATTATTGGCTGCGACTGGTCAAGGATGTTGTAGAATGGGTAAACAGGTGTGTAAGATGTCAGACTCACAGTAGATATCAACCGCTTGCTCCACTGGCAGAAACAGATGTTCCGCAGTATCCTTTCCAGAAGGTGAGCCTTAGCAGCAGTAAGGTTCACGATGAATGAAACATCAGAATTTTCACCATTCTTCCAATAGATAATCTCTTGAGACCGCGTAGGAAATATTTTGGGGAGGAACATCACCAAATATTGTTGGAACAGCAACAAAAGAAATTTGTCCAGGCAGAAGAAATGGAACATTCGAGTGAATAAAGATAGAAGGGAAGTGGAGTTTAAGGGCGGAAACCCTGTGTATTATAAGGTACAAACTCGAGAGGGGAAGCTGGATAAAGATTGGACTCCTTACTATCGAATAGTAGAGCAGACTGGCCTTCTTTCTTTTATAATCTGGGACCAGGTTGCTGGGAAAATAAATTACCTGAAGTTGGCAAAATTGGAATATGATGTAAAACGTCCTGCAAAAATCGGTGAGACGCCCACGTAAGGCTACCTTGGTTGCATCCCAGGAAATGGAAACCTCCGATAAAGAGGGAATGTCCATTCAACTCAACGTAGATGTCATGAAGATGCTTAGAAACCGGGGAAATAAAACGGCGATCCCAGACCCCCGGGAATTGCAAGCAGCCAGAAATTGGCGCCAATCTGAGCGGATTTCCGATCCAAGAACTACAGAGGGCGTCGGCATTGGAGATGACTCTGGGGAGGGGTTGAATATGAGCAGTGAAATCCTGTCGGAGGGCTCGAGTAGAACTTGGGATGAAGAGAATCAAATCCCTCTCTCCGTATTAAAAGAACAGTTGACACCGCAAATGAGAGGCACCAGCAGAACGTTGTTCCCCAAGGAACAGACTGAGGGGAGCTGCGGCCAGAAAGAGAGAGAACGTATAATACTCTAGTGAAGCGAAATGCATTTTGCTCATAGAATTGAATAGAATATAAAATTAAAGGAGAAGAGGAGAGAACCGTTGACGTCTTGATTGGAATATAAGTTGAATCAACTTCGCTTTTTGGGGGAGGAATATGGAGCAGTCATTCCTAGTTGTGATATTACAAATATCAAGTTTATATGAGTTAATCTAAATGAAAAAAAAAAAAATATAGATAGATATAATAATAGTTGAAGAGAGGGAAATTGAAAAGAGTGCGATTATTGCTCTAACAGAGTTTGTAGAGATATTAATTTAAGAATTGAATTGATTTTTGAAAAATTAATTATTTGTTTTTTTCTTTCTTTTCTCTTGTCTTCTTCCTCAATCGGGAAAGATTTTTCATATGAAATGGGACAGATTTTAGTTGAAGAAGGGTTTGGAAGGGAGGAGGAATGAATATTATTTTAATCACTTAGTGAATTGAATGAAACATTTTGGCTGAATTAATCTGTATTTCATGTAGTGAGATTAATCGTTGTTGAGAATTAAACTTTTGAGAGTTGTGTTTTTTATGTTTTCAAACGAGAATAATTGGAAATATTAATTTTTGAGAGTTGAATTAATTTTCTCTGGAAAAAAAAAATTTTTGTTACCTCAGTCTGGAAGGATTTCGTTTATCAAACTGAACAGATTTAGTGGGAGTTCAGTTACAAATAATTAAAGACATTAATTAAGGCGATTAATGGACTTTTGGGAAGAATTAGAATTTTGCCTCAGTCAGGAAGGATTTCTTAATTGAGAAATAAAGGTCAAAGGGTCGCTATTTGAATGAGATTAATTGAAAAATAATTATAAGTATCACTGATCGAAGTAATAAATCAAAGATACCACAAACAAAACAAGATACCAGACAAGAAGGCCAAGAAAATCATATCACTAGTGCATTCTGCATTGTGACTTGAACAGTCCCATGGAACCGATGGCCAGAGAACATTATAGATATGTGTTGAATTTCGTAGATGACCATTCATGTTTAATATTGGTTTACTTTTTAAAGAACAAATCTGATACCCTACTCGCAACTAAAAATATCTAGCCGACATGGCTCCCTATGGTGAAGTACAACAGTACGGAATTCACTAATAAAAACTTTGAACCTTTACTAATTAACCATCGTATCAAGCATGAAAATCGGCCCCTAGATCACCACACCAAACCGGGACTGCGGAAAGAGCATGGCAGACACTTTTTGAAATGGCAAGATGTCTACTCATTGAATCAAAACTCCCCAAAAACCTCTGGACGTACACACTTATAGCGACTGCCTGGATACGTAACAGGTGCTTTAACAAAACACTATCTAAAACCCCATATAAAGCTTTCTGCGGTAGAAAACCAAATTTAAGCCGAATGCATGTATTTGGTTCAACTTGCTTCGCATATATAGATTAAATATATAGAGTAAATAAATAAATAGAGTAAATTAAATATTAAAACCGATAGAGGTATATTTCTTGAATACGATAAAACAGTCCAGCCAATTTAGTATTTTTTCCAGAGAAAAATAAAATAATCTGATGTGTCAAATTCACAGACACGTTTAATCTTAAAGACGAAACCCCATCCTATGAAGAGGCTGAAATTATATTTCCTCAAATTATTAAAACAAATGAAGACAATGAAGATGACGGGGCAAGAGTATCCATGATGTACTCCAAAAGAAATAGAAAACGGCCCGATTTTTTTGTGGTCGACAATATGAAAGATTATCAAATCGACTATTGCTATTCAATGGAAAATACGCCAAAAAAGCTTTAACGAAGAAATTAATTCAGGACATTTTGATGAATGGAAAATAGCCATGAAAAAGGAAATAGATGCTTTGACCGAAAATAATACCTACACCGTAGTATCTCTCCCAAAAGATAAACATGTTATTTCTACAAGATGGGTCTTTACAAAAATGACTACAGCATCAGCTAGATTTGTTGCTAAAGGATACTCTCAGATTTACGGTATAGAATATTTTTCTAAGTTTTCACTGACCACAAACCTAACGACAATCAGAATTTCATTGCAAATCACATCGCAATATGACCTAAACATCCATCACATAGACGTAAAAAATGTTTATTTGAATGCCCCAATAGACTGTGAAATTTATATTATCCCTCCAGAGGGATTTATAATGAAAAATAGAAATAGCGTGTGGCGACTTAACAAGTCATTGTACGGTCTAAAGCAGTGCTCAGTGTTGGAGTACAGTATTTCATGATTATATTATTAAACAACAATTTAAACCCCTGTTTATATACCAAACACAAAGACAATAAACTACTGATTTTGGTTTTATGGTTCGATGATATTTTAATCGCATCAAATTGTGACATAATGTTGACCGATGTCAAGAACAAATTAAGTAAAAGATTCAAAATGACCGATCTTGGCAAAATATTCTGTTTTTTGGGTGAAAGAATTTACTCAAAAGAAAGGACTTATTACGATGACTCAATCGAGATACATTGACAAAATACTATTAAAATTTGGAATGTGAGAGTGCAATAAACGCTCTACACTGGTCGAAAATGATATTAATAAAAATATACACACAGAATCTGAAATAATAGAAGATACATTATACTGAGAAATCATAGGAAGTCTTATATATTTAATGACTGCGACGAAACCTGATATATGCTGTACAATAACAAAACTATCACAAAAATTATCAAGCCCGACAATGAAAGATTTAAAAGGAGCTAAACAAGTCCCTCGTTATTTAAGAGGAACTAAAGAACAGAAGTTAGTATTTAGAAGATCGAAAAAGTATTTCTGGATATTGTCTCAGACTATAAGAAAATGGGCCCATTATTTCATGGAAATCTAAAAAGCAACAGATTGTATCTTTCTCTACATGTGAAGCAGAATTAATCGCGATCACACACACGATCCAGGAAGCACTCTACTTTTAAAATATCCTAAAGACTATTTTAGAGCCAGGATTAACTAAAAGTCCCATAGTAATTAATTGTGATAATCAAGCCAGTATAGTCTTAGCACAGATAACACAATAATCCACCAAAGATCTAAGCATATAGATCATACCCCATTATATTCTGTGTGATGGGTTTTCTTGATACCCATAAAAAACGAGGTGAAAAGGGAATCTCTTATTTTGAATTACATATCATCAGAACAAAATATCACGGATGTATTCACGAAACCCGCAACAAGAATAAAGTTAAAGCGTTTTGCTTCAAAACTTGTCGACTTTAAATAATTTTTCACAGGCCTGTGTGTATATAAATTTCTATATATTGAAAAACAAAATATACTGGGCAAGACGTTAAAGTGCATCCATTTTGTTTGTAATGACACTTTAACCTACTAATGCGTAACTAATACTTTTACTGAAATAAAAAAAAACTTTTAAAAAGTAACTTTTTGAAAACATTTTCTTTGTGAATTTTCTTTTTAACAAATAATTTTTGCATCACTTTGTGAAAACATTTTCTTTGTGAATTTTCTTTTTGACAAATAATTTTTGCATCACTTTGTGAAAACATTTTCTTTGTGAATTTTCTTTTTGACAAATAATTTTTGCATCACTTTGTGAAAATATTTTCTTTGTGAATTTTCTTTTTGACAAATAATTTTTGCATCACTTTGTGAAAACATTTTCTTTGTGACTTTTCTTTTTGACAAATAATTTTTGCATCACTTTGTGAAAAAATTTTCTTTGTGAATTTTCTTTTTGACAAATAATTTTTGCATCACTTTGTGAAAACATTTTCTTTGTGAATTTTCTTTTTGACAAATAATTTTTGCATTACTTTTTGAAAACATTTTCTTTGTGAATTTTCTTTTTGACAAACAATTTTTGCATTACTTTGTGAAAACATTTTCTTTGTGAATTTTCTTTTTGACAAATAATTTTTGCATCACTTTGTGAAAATATTTTCTTTGTGAATTTTCTTTTTGACAAATAATTTTTGCATCACTTTGTGAAAACATTTTCTTTGTGAATTTTCTTTTTGACAAATAATTTTTGCATCACTTTGTAAAAACATTTTCTTTGTGAATTTTCTTTTTCACAAATAATTTTTGCATTACTTTGTGAAAACATTTTCTTTGTGAATTTTCTTTTTGACAAATAATTTTTGCATCACTTTGTAAAAACATTTTCTTTGTGAATTTTCTTTTTGACAAATAATTTTTGCATCACTTTGTAAAAACATTTTCTTTGGGAATTTTCTTTTTGACAAATAATTTTTGCATCACTTTGTGAAAACATTTTCTTTGTGAATTTTCTTTTTGACAAATAATTTTTGCATCACTTTGTGAAAACATTTTCTTTGTGAATTTTCTTTTTGACAAATAATTTTTGCATCACTTTGTAAAAACATTTTCTTTGTGAATTTTCTTTTTGACAAATAATTTTTGCATCACTTTGTGAAAACATTTTCTTTGTGAATTTCCTTTTTGACAAATAATTTTTGCATCACTTTGTGAAAACATTTTCTTTGTGAATTTTCTTTTTGACAAATAATTTTTGCATCACTTTGTGAAAACATTTTCTTTGTGAATTTTCTTTTTGACAAATAATTTTTGCATCACTTTGTGAAAACATTTTCTTTGTAAATTTTCTTTTTGACAAATAATTTTTGCATCACTTTGTGAAAACATTTTCTTTGTGAATTTTCTTTTTGACAAATAATTTTTGCATCACTTTGTGAAAACATTTTCTTTGTGAATTTTCTTTTTGACAAATAATTTTTGCATCACTTTGTGAAAACATTTTCTTTGTGAATTTTCTTTTTGACAAATAATTTTTGCATCACTTTGTAAAAACATTTTCTTTGTGAATTTTCTTTTTGACAAACAATTTTTGCATCACTTTGTAAAAACATTTTCTTTGTGAATTTTCTTTTTGACAAATAATTTTTGCATTACTTTTTGAAAACATTTTCTTTGTGAATTTTCTTTTTGACAAATAATTTTTGCATCACTTTGTGAAAACATTTTCTTTGTGAATTTTCTTTCTAACAAATAATTTTTGCATCACTTTGTAAAAACATTTTCTTTGTGAATTTTCTTTTTGACAAATAATTTTTGCATCACTTTGTGAAAACATTTTCTTTGTGAATTTTCTTTTTGACAAATAATTTTTGCATTACTTTGTGAAAACATTTTCTTTGTGAATTTTCTTTTTGACAAATAATTTTTGCATTACTTTGTGAAAACATTTTCTTTGTGAATTTTCTTTTTGACAAATAATTTTTGCATTACTTTGTAAAAACATTTTCTTTGTGAATTTTCTTTTTAACAAATAATTTTTGCATCACTTTGTGAAAACATTTTCTTTGTGAATTTTCTTTTTGACAAATAATTTTTGCATCACTTTGTGAAAACATTTTCTTTGTGAATTTTCTTTTTGACAAATAATTTTTGCATTACTTTGTGAAAACATTTTCTTTGTGAATTTTCTTTTTGACAAATAATTTTTGCATTACTTTGTGAAAACATTTTCTTTGTGAATTTTCTTTTTGACAAATAATTTTTGCATCACTTTGTGAAAACATTTTCTTTGTGAATTTTCTTTTTGACAAATAATTTTTGCATCACTTTGTAAAAACATTTTCTTTGTGAATTTTCTTTTTCACAAATAATTTTTGCATCACTTTGTGAAAACATTTTCTTTGTGAATTTCCTTTTTGACAAATAATTTTTGCATCACTTTGTGAAAACATTTTCTTTGTGAATTTTCTTTTTGACAAATAATTTTTGCATCACTTTGTGAAAACATTTTCTTTGTGAATTTTCTTTTTCACAAATAATTTTTGCATCACTTTGTGAAAACATTTTCTTTGTGAATTTTCTTTTTGACAAATAATTTTTGCATTACTTTGTGAAAACATTTTCTTTGTGAATTTTCTTTTTGACAAATAATTTTTGCATTACTTTGTGAAAACATTTTCTTTGTGAATTTTCTTTTTGACAAATAATTTTTGCATCACTTTGTAAAAACATTTTCTTTGTGAATTTTCTTTTTCACAAATAATTTTTGCATTACTTTGTGAAAACATTTTCTTTGTGAATTTTCTTTTTGACAAATAATTTTTGCATCACTTTGTAAAAACATTTTCTTTGTGAATTTTCTTTTTGACAAATAATTTTTGCATCACTTTGTGAAAACATTTTCTTTGTGAATTTTCTTTTTGACAAATAATTTTTGCATCACTTTGTGAAAACATTTTCTTTGTGAATTTTCTTTTTGACAAATAATTTTTGCATCACTTTGTGAAAACATTTTCTTTGTGAATTTTCTTTTTGACAAATAATTTTTGCATCACTTTGTAAAAACATTTTCTTTGTGAATTTTCTTTTTGACAAATAATTTTTGCATCACTTTGTGAAAACATTTTCTTTGTGAATTTTCTTTTTGACAAATAATTTTTGCATCACTTTGTAAAAACATTTTCTTTGTGAATTTTCTTTTTCACAAATAATTTTTGCATCACTTTGTGAAAACATTTTCTTTGTGAATTTCCTTTTTGACAAATAATTTTTGCATCACTTTGTGAAAACATTTTCTTTGTGAATTTTCTTTTTGACAAATAATTTTTGCATCACTTTGTGAAAACATTTTCTTTGTGAATTTTCTTTTTGACAAATAATTTTTGCATCACTTTGTGAAAACATTTTCTTTGTGAATTTTCTTTTTGACAAATAATTTTTGCATCACTTTGTGAAAACATTTTCTTTGTGAATTTTCTTTTTGACAAATAATATTTGCATCACTTTGTGAAAACATTTTCTTTGTGAATTTTCTTTTTGACAAATAATTTTTGCATCACTTTGTGAAAACATTTTCTTTGTGAATTTTCTTTTTGACAAATAATTTTTGCATCACTTTGTAAAAACATTTTCTTTGTGAATTTTCTTTTTGACAAACAATTTTTGCATCACTTTGTAAAAACATTTTCTTTGTGAATTTTCTTTTCGACAAATAATTTTTGCATTACTTTTTGAAAACATTTTCTTTGTGAATTTTCTTTTTGACAAATAATTTTTGCATCACTTTGTGAAAACATTTTCTTTGTGAATTTTCTTTTTAACAAATAATTTTTGCATCACTTTGTAAAAACATTTTCTTTGTGAATTTTCTTTTTGACAAATAATGTTTGCATCACTTTGTGAAAACATTTTCTTTGTGAATTTTCTTTTTGACAAATAATTTTTGCATTACTTTGTGAAAACATTTTCTTTGTGAATTTTCTTTTTGACAAATAATTTTTGCATTACTTTGTGAAAACATTTTCTTTGTGAATTTTCTTTTTGACAAATAATTTTTGCATCACTTTGTGAAAACATTTTCTTTGTGAATTTTCTTTTTGACAAATAATTTTTGCATTACTTTGTGAAAACATTTTCTTTGTGAATTTTCTTTTTGACAAATAATTTTTGCATTACTTTGTGAAAACATTTTCTTTGTGAATTTTCTTTTTGACAAATAATTTTTGCATCACTTTGTGAAAACATTTTCTTTGTGAATTTTCTTTTTGACAAATAATTTTTGCATCACTTTGTAAAAGCATTTTCTTTGTGAATTTTCTTTTTCACAAATAATTTTTGCATTACTTTGTGAAAACATTTTCTTTGTGAATTTTCTTTTTGACAAATAATTTTTGCATCACTTTGTAAAAACATTTTCTTTGTGAATTTTCTTTTTGACAAATAATTTTTGCATCACTTTGTAAAAACATTTTCTTTGTGAATTTTCTTTTTGACAAATAATTTTTGCATCACTTTGTGAAAACATTTTCTTTGTGAATTTTCTTTTTGACAAATAATTTTTGCATCACTTTGTGAAAACATTTTCTTTGTGAATTTTCTTTTTGACAAATAATTTTTGCATTACTTTGTGAAAACATTTTCTTTGTGAATTTTCTTTTTGACAAATAATTTTTGCATTACTTTGTGAAAACATTTTCTTTGTGAATTTTCTTTTTGACAAATAATTTTTGCATTACTTTGTGAAAACATTTTCTTTGTGAATTTTCTTTTTGACAAATAATTTTTGCATCACTTTGTGAAAACATTTTCTTTGTGATTTTCTTTTTTGACAAATAATGTTTGCATCACTTTGTGAAAACATTTTCTTTGTGAATTTTCTTTTTGACAAATAATTTTTGCATAACTTTGTGAAAACATTTTCTTTGTGAATTTTCTTTTTGACAAATAATTTTTGCATCACTTTGTAAAAACATTTTCTTTGTGAATTTTCTTTTTGACAAATAATTTTTGCATTACTTTTTGAAAACATTTTCTTTGTGAATTTTCTTTTTGACAAATAATTTTTGCATCACTTTGTGAAAACATTTTCTTTGTGAATTTTCTTTTTAACAAATAATTTTTGCATCACTTTGTAAAAACATTTTCTTTGTGAATTTTCTTTTTGACAAATAATTTTTGCATCACTTTGTGAACACATTTTCTTTGTGAATTTTCTTTTTGACAAATAATTTTTGCATCACTTTGTGAAAACATTTTCTTTGTGAATTTTCTTTTTGACAAATAATTTTTGCATTACTTTGTGAAAACATTTTCTTTGTGAATTTTCTTTTTGACAAATAATTTTTGCATTACTTTGTGAAAACATTTTCTTTGTGTATTTTCTTTTTGACAAATAATTTTTGCATTACTTTGTAAAAATATTTTCTTTGTGAATTTTCTTTTTAACAAATAATTTTTGCATCACTTTGTGAAAACATTTTCTTTGTGAATTTTCTTTTTGACAAATAATTTTTGCATCACTTTGTGAAAACATTTTCTTTGTGAATTTTTTTTTTGACAAATAATTTTTGCATCACTTTGTGAAAACATTTTCTTTGTGAATTTTCTTTTTGACAAATAATTTTTGCATCACTTTGTAAAAACATTTTCTTTGTGAATTTTCTTTTTGACAAATAATTTTTGCATCACTTTGTGAAAACATTTTCTTTGTGAATTTTCTTTTTGACGAATAATTTTTGCATCACTTTGTGAAAACATTTTCTTTGTGAATTTTCTTTTTGACAAATAATTTTTGCATTACTTTGTGAAAACATTTTCTTTGTGAATTTTCTTTTTGACAAATAATTTTTGCATCACTTTGTGAAAACATTTTCTTTGTGAATTTTCTTTTTGACAAATAATTTTTGCATCACTTTGTGAAAACATTTTCTTTGTGAATTTTCTTTTTGACAAATAATTTTTGCATCACTTTGTAAAAACATTTTCTTTGTGAATTTTCTTTTTGACAAATAATTTTTGCATCACTTTGTGAAAACATTTTCTTTGTGAATTTTCTTTTTGACAAATAATTTTTGCATCACTTTGTGAAAACATTTTCTTTGTGAATTTTCTTTTTGACAAATAATTTTTGCATCACTTTGTGAAAACATTTTCTTTGTGAATTTTCTTTTTTGACAAATAATGTTTGCATCACTTTGTGAAAACATTTTCTTTGTGAATTTTCTTTTTGACAAATAATTTTTGCATAACTTTGTGAAAACATTTTCTTTGTGAATTTTCTTTTTGACAAATAATTTTTGCATTACTTTTTGAAAACATTTTCTTTGTGAATTTTCTTTTTGACAAATAATTTTTGCATCACTTTGTGAAAACATTTTCTTTGTGAATTTTCTTTTTAACAAATAATTTTTGCATCACTTTGTAAAAACATTTTCTTTGTGAATTTTCTTTTTGACAAATAATTTTTGCATCACTTTGTGAACACATTTTCTTTGTGAATTTTCTTTTTGACAAATAATTTTTGCATCACTTTGTGAAAACATTTTCTTTGTGAATTTTCTTTTTGACAAATAATTTTTGCATTACTTTGTGAAAACATTTTCTTTGTGAATTTTCTTTTTGACAAATAATTTTTGCATTACTTTGTGAAAACATTTTCTTTGTGAATTTTCTTTTTGACAAATAATTTTTGCATCACTTTGTGAAAACATTTTCTTTGTGAATTTTCTTTTTGACAAATAATTTTTGCATCACTTTGTGAAAACATTTTCTTTGTGAATTTTCTTTTTGACAAATAATTTTTGCATTACTTTGTGAAAACATTTTCTTTGTGAATTTTCTTTTTGACAAATAATTTTTGCATCACTTTGTGAAAACATTTTCTTTGTGAATTTTCTTTTTGACAAATAATTTTTGCATCACTTTGTGAAAACATTTTCTTTGTGAATTTTCTTTTTGACAAATAATTTTTGCATCACTTTGTAAAAACATTTTCTTTGTGAATTTTCTTTTTGACAAATAATTTTTGCATTACTTTTTGAAAACATTTTCTTTGTGAATTTTCTTTTTGACAAATAATTTTTGCATCACTTTGTGAAAACATTTTCTTTGTGAATTTTCTTTTTGACAAATAATTTTTGCATCACTTTGTAAAAACATTTTCTTTGTGAATTTTCTTTTTGACAAATAATTTTTGCATTACTTTTTGAAAACATTTTCTTTGTGAATTTTCTTTTTGACAAATAATTTTTGCATCACTTTGTGAAAACATTTTCTTTGTGAATTTTCTTTTTAACAAATAATTTTTGCATCACTTTGTAAAAACATTTTCTTTGTGAATTTTCTTTTTGACAAATAATTTTTGCATCACTTTGTGAAAACATTTTCTTTGTGAATTTTCTTTTTGACAAATAATTTTTGCATTACTTTGTGAAAACATTTTCTTTGTGAATTTTCTTTTTGACAAATAATTTTTGCATTACTTTGTGAAAACATTTTCTTTGTGAATTTTCTTTTTGACAAATAATTTTTGCATTACTTTGTAAAAACATTTTCTTTGTAAATTTTCTTTTTAACAAATAATTTTTGCATCACTTTGTGAAAACATTTTCTTTGTGAATTTTCTTTTTGACAAATAATTTTTGCATCACTTTGTAAAAACATTTTCTTTGTGAATTTTCTTTTTGACAAATAATTTTTGCATTACTTTGTGAAAACATTTTCTTTGTGAATTTTCTTTTTGACAAATAATTTTTGCATTACTTTGTGAAAACATTTTCTTTGTGAATTTTCTTTTTGACAAATAATTTTTGCATCACTTTGTGAAAACATTTTCTTTGTGAATTTTCTTTTTGACAAATAATTTTTGCATTACTTTGTGAAAACATTTTCTTTGTGAATTTTCTTTTTGACAAATAATTTTTGCATTACTTTGTGAAAACATTTTCTTTGTGAATTTTCTTTTTGACAAATAATTTTTGCATTACTTTGTGAAAACATTTTCTTTGTGAATTTTCTTTTTGACAAATAATTTTTGCATCACTTTGTGAAAACATTTTCTTTGTGAATTTTCTTTTTGACAAATAATTTTTGCATCACTTTGTAAAAACATTTTCTTTGTGAATTTTCTTTTTCACAAATAATTTTTGCATTACTTTGTGAAAACATTTTCTTTGTGAATTTTCTTTTTGACAAATAATTTTTGCATTACTTTGTGAAAACATTTTCTTTGTGAATTTTCTTTTTGACAAATAATTTTTGCATCACTTTGTAAAAACATTTTCTTTGTGAATTTTCTTTTTGACAAATAATTTTTGCATCACTTTGTGAAAACATTTTCTTTGTGAATTTCCTTTTTGACAAATAATTTTTGCATCACTTTGTGAAAACATTTTCTTTGTGAATTTTCTTTTTGACAAATAATTTTTGCATCACTTTGTGAAAACATTTTCTTTGTGAATTTTCTTTTTGACAAATAATTTTTGCATCACTTTGTGAAAACATTTTCTTTGTGAATTTTCTTTTTGACAAATAATTTTTGCATCACTTTGTGAAAACATTTTCTTTGTGAATTTTCTTTTTAACAAATAATTTTTGCATCACTTTGTAAAAACATTTTCTTTGTGAATTTTCTTTTTGACAAATAATTTTTGCATCACTTTGTGAAAACATTTTCTTTGTGAATTTTCTTTTTGACAAATAATTTTTGCATTACTTTGTAAAAACATTTTCTTTGTGAATTTTCTTTTTAACAAATAATTTTTGCATCACCTTGTGAAAACATTTTCTTTGTGAATTTTCTTTTTGACAAATAATTTTTGCATTACTTTGTAAAAACATTTTCTTTGTGAATTTTCTTTTTAACAAATAATTTTTGCATCACTTTGTGAAAACATTTTCTTTGTGAATTTTCTTTTTGACAAATAATTTTTGCATCACTTTGTGAAAACATTTTCTTTGTGAATTTTCTTTTTGACAAATAATTTTTGCATCACTTTGTAAAAACATTTTCTTTGGGAATTTTCTTTTTGACAAATAATTTTTGCATCACTTTGTGAAAACATTTTCTTTGTGAATTTTCTTTTTGACAAATAATTTTTGCATCACTTGTGAAAACTTTTTCTTTGTGAATTTTCTTTTTGACATATAATTTTTGCATTACTTTGTGAAAACATTTTCTTTGTGAATTTTCTTTTTAACAAATAATTTTTGCATCACTTTGTGAAAACATTTTCTTTGTGAATTTTCTTTTTGACAAATAATTTTTGCATCACTTTGTGAAAACATTTTCTTTGTGAATTTTCTTTTTGACAAATAATTTTTGCATCACTTTGTAAAAACATTTTCTTTGGGAATTTTCTTTTTGACAAATAATTTTTGCATCACTTTGTGAAAACATTTTCTTTGTGAATTTTCTTTTTGACAAATAATTTTTGCATCACTTTGTGAAAACATTTTCTTTGTGAATTTTCTTTTTGACAAATAATTTTTGCATTACTTTTTGAAAACATTTTCTTTGTGAATTTTCTTTTTGACAAACAATTTTTGCATTACTTTGTGAAAACATTTTCTTTGTGAATTTTCTTTTTGACAAATAATTTTTGCATCACTTTGTGAAAATATTTTCTTTGTGAATTTTCTTTTTGACAAATAATTTTTGCATCACTTTGTGAAAACATTTTCTTTGTGAATTTTCTTTTTGACAAATAATTTTTGCATCACTTTGTGAAAACATTTTCTTTGTGAATTTTCTTTTTGACAAATAATTTTTGCATCACTTTGTGAAAACATTTTCTTTGTAAATTTTCTTTTTGACAAATAATTTTTGCATCACTTTGTGAAAACATTTTCTTTGTGAATTTTCTTTTTGACAAATAATTTTTGCATCACTTTGTGAAAACATTTTCTTTGTGAATTTTCTTTTTGACAAATAATTTTTGCATCACTTTGTGAAAACATTTTCTTTGTGAATTTTCTTTTTGACAAATAATTTTTGCATCACTTTGTAAAAACATTTTCTTTGTGAATTTTCTTTTTGACAAACAATTTTTGCATCACTTTGTAAAAACATTTTCTTTGTGAATTTTCTTTTTGACAAATAATTTTTGCATTACTTTTTGAAAACATTTTCTTTGTGAATTTTCTTTTTGACAAATAATTTTTGCATCACTTTGTGAAAACATTTTCTTTGTGAATTTTCTTTCTAACAAATAATTTTTGCATCACTTTGTAAAAACATTTTCTTTGTGAATTTTCTTTTTGACAAATAATTTTTGCATCACTTTGTGAAAACATTTTCTTTGTGAATTTTCTTTTTGACAAATAATTTTTGCATTACTTTGTGAAAACATTTTTTTGTGAATTTTCTTTTTGACAAATAATTTTTGCATTACTTTGTGAAAACATTTTCTTTGTGAATTTTCTTTTTGACAAATAATTTTTGCATTACTTTGTAAAAACATTTTCTTTGTGAATTTTCTTTTTAACAAATAATTTTTGCATCACTTTGTGAAAACATTTTCTTTGTGAATTTTCTTTTTGACAAATAATTTTTGCATCACTTTGTGAAAACATTTTCTTTGTGAATTTTCTTTTTGACAAATAATTTTTGCATTACTTTGTGAAAACATTTTCTTTGTGAATTTTCTTTTTGACAAATAATTTTTGCATTACTTTGTGAAAACATTTTCTTTGTGAATTTTCTTTTTGACAAATAATTTTTGCATCACTTTGTGAAAACATTTTCTTTGTGAATTTTCTTTTTGACAAATAATTTTTGCATCACTTTGTAAAAACATTTTCTTTGTGAATTTTCTTTTTCACAAATAATTTTTGCATCACTTTGTGAAAACATTTTCTTTGTGAATTTCCTTTTTGACAAATAATTTTTGCATCACTTTGTGAAAACATTTTCTTTGTGAATTTTCTTTTTGACAAATAATTTTTGCATCACTTTGTGAAAACATTTTCTTTGTGAATTTTCTTTTTGACAAATAATTTTTGCATCACTTTGTGAAAACATTTTCTTTGTGAATTTTCTTTTTGACAAATAATTTTTGCATTACTTTGTGAAAACATTTTCTTTGTGAATTTTCTTTTTGACAAATAATTTTTGCATCACTTTGTGAAAACATTTTCTTTGTGAATTTTCTTTTTGACAAATAATTTTTGCATCACTTTGTAAAAACATTTTCTTTGTGAATTTTCTTTTTCACAAATAATTTTTGCATTACTTTGTGAAAACATTTTCTTTGTGAATTTTCTTTTTGACAAATAATTTTTGCATCACTTTGTAAAAACATTTTCTTTGTGAATTTTCTTTTTGACAAATAATTTTTGCATCACTTTGTGAAAACATTTTCTTTGTGAATTTTCTTTTTGACAAATAATTTTTGCATCACTTTGTGAAAACATTTTCTTTGTGAATTTTCTTTTTGACAAATAATTTTTGCATCACTTTGTGAAAACATTTTCTTTGTGAATTTTCTTTTTGACAAATAATTTTTGCATCACTTTGTAAAAACATTTTCTTTGTGAATTTTCTTTTTGACAAATAATTTTTGCATCACTTTGTGAAAACATTTTCTTTGTGAATTTTCTTTTTGACAAATAATTTTTGCATCACTTTGTAAAAACATTTTCTTTGTGAATTTTCTTTTTGACAAATAATTTTTGCATCACTTTGTGAAAACATTTTCTTTGTGAATTTCCTTTTTGACAAATAATTTTTGCATCACTTTGTGAAAACATTTTCTTTGTGAATTTTCTTTTTGACAAATAATTTTTGCATCACTTTGTGAAAACATTTTCTTTGTGAATTTTCTTTTTGACAAATAATTTTTGCATCACTTTGTGAAAACATTTTCTTTGTGAATTTTCTTTTTGACAAATAATTTTTGCATCACTTTGTGAAAACATTTTCTTTGTGAATTTTCTTTTTGACAAATAATTTTTGCATCACTTTGTGAAAACATTTTCTTTGTGAATTTTCTTTTTGACAAATAATTTTTGCATCACTTTGTGAAAACATTTTCTTTGTGAATTTTCTTTTTGACAAATAATTTTTGCATCACTTTGTAAAAACATTTTCTTTGTGAATTTTCTTTTTGACAAACAATTTTTGCATCACTTTGTAAAAACATTTTCTTTGTGAATTTTCTTTTCGACAAATAATTTTTGCATTACTTTTTGAAAACATTTTCTTTGTGAATTTTCTTTTTGACAAATAATTTTTGCATCACTTTGTGAAAACATTTTCTTTGTGAATTTTCTTTTTAACAAATAATTTTTGCATCACTTTGTAAAAACATTTTCTTTGTGAATTTTCTTTTTGACAAATAATGTTTGCATCACTTTGTGAAAACATTTTCTTTGTGAATTTTCTTTTTGACAAATAATTTTTGCATTACTTTGTGAAAACATTTTCTTTGTGAATTTTCTTTTTGACAAATAATTTTTGCATTACTTTGTGAAAACATTTTCTTTGTGAATTTTCTTTTTGACAAATAATTTTTGCATCACTTTGTGAAAACATTTTCTTTGTGAATTTTCTTTTTGACAAATAATTTTTGCATTACTTTGTGAAAACATTTTCTTTGTGAATTTTCTTTTTGACAAATAATTTTTGCATTACTTTGTGAAAACATTTTCTTTGTGAATTTTCTTTTTGACAAATAATTTTTGCATTACTTTGTGAAAACATTTTCTTTGTGAATTTTCTTTTTGACAAATAATTTTTGCATTACTTTGTGAAAACATTTTCTTTGTGAATTTTCTTTTTGACAAATAATTTTTGCATCACTTTGTGAAAACATTTTCTTTGTGAATTTTCTTTTTGACAAATAATTTTTGCATTACTTTGTGAAAACATTTTCTTTGTGAATTTTCTTTTTGACAAATAATTTTTGCATTACTTTGTAAAAACATTTTCTTTGTGAATTTTCTTTTTAACAAATAATTTTTGCATCACTTTGTGAAAACATTTTCTTTGTGAATTTTCTTTTTGACAAATAATTTTTGCATCACTTTGTGAAAACATTTTCTTTGTGAATTTTTTTTTTGACAAATAATTTTTGCATCACTTTGTGAAAACATTTTCTTTGTGAATTTTCT
The DNA here is from genome assembly GCF_053919585.1 of Euprymna scolopes. Taxonomy (NCBI): domain Eukaryota; kingdom Metazoa; phylum Mollusca; class Cephalopoda; order Sepiida; family Sepiolidae; genus Euprymna; species Euprymna scolopes. The sequence goes on from NC_136483.1 coordinate 123,908,303, forward strand.
TTTTGACAAATAATTTTTGCATCACTTTGTAAAAACATTTTCTTTGTGAATTTTCTTTTTGACAAATAATTTTTGCATCACTTTGTGAAAACATTTTCTTTGTGAATTTTCTTTTTGACAAATAATTTTTGCATCACTTTGTGAAAACATTTTCTTTGTGAATTTTCTTTTTGACAAATAATTTTTGCATTACTTTGTGAAAACATTTTCTTTGTGAATTTTCTTTTTGACAAATAATTTTTGCATCACTTTGTGAAAACATTTTCTTTGTGAATTTTCTTTTTGACAAATAATTTTTGCATCACTTTGTGAAAACATTTTCTTTGTGAATTTTCTTTTTGACAAATAATTTTTGCATCACTTTGTAAAAACATTTTCTTTGTGAATTTTCTTTTTGACAAATAATTTTTGCATCACTTTGTGAAAACATTTTCTTTGTGAATTTTCTTTTTGACAAATAATTTTTGCATCACTTTGTGAAAACATTTTCTTTGTGAATTTTCTTTTTGACAAATAATTTTTGCATCACTTTGTGAAAACATTTTCTTTGTGAATTTTCTTTTTTGACAAATAATGTTTGCATCACTTTGTGAAAACATTTTCTTTGTGAATTTTCTTTTTGACAAATAATTTTTGCATAACTTTGTGAAAACATTTTCTTTGTGAATTTTCTTTTTGACAAATAATTTTTGCATTACTTTTTGAAAACATTTTCTTTGTGAATTTTCTTTTTGACAAATAATTTTTGCATTACTTTTTGAAAACATTTTCTTTGTGAATTTTCTTTTTGACAAATAATTTTTGCATCACTTTGTGAAAACATTTTCTTTGTGAATTTTCTTTTTAACAAATAATTTTTGCATCACTTTGTAAAAACATTTTCTTTGTGAATTTTCTTTTTGACAAATAATTTTTGCATCACTTTGTGAAAATATTTTCTTTGTGAATTTTCTTTTTGACAAATAATTTTTGCATCACTTTGTGAAAACATTTTCTTTGTGAATTTTCTTTTTGACAAATAATTTTTGCATCACTTTGTGAAAACATTTTCTTTGTGAATTTTCTTTTTGACAAATAATTTTTGCATCACTTTGTAAAAACATTTTCTTTGTGAATTTTCTTTTTGACAAATAATTTTTGCATCACTTTGTGAAAACATTTTCTTTGTGAATTTTCTTTTTGACAAATAATTTTTGCATCACTTTGTGAAAACATTTTCTTTGTGAATTTTCTTTTTGACAAATAATTTTTGCATCACTTTGTGAAAACATTTTCTTTGTGAATTTTCTTTTTTGACAAATAATGTTTGCATCACTTTGTGAAAACATTTTCTTTGTGAATTTTCTTTTTGACAAATAATTTTTGCATAACTTTGTGAAAACATTTTCTTTGTGAATTTTTTTTTGACAAATAATTTTTGCATTACTTTTTGAAAACATTTTCTTTGTGAATTTTCTTTTTGACAAATAATTTTTGCATTACTTTTTGAAAACATTTTCTTTGTGAATTTTCTTTTTGACAAATAATTTTTGCATCACTTTGTGAAAACATTTTCTTTGTGAATTTTCTTTTTAACAAATAATTTTTGCATCACTTTGTAAAAACATTTTCTTTGTGAATTTTCTTTTTGACAAATAATTTTTGCATCACTTTGTGAACACATTTTCTTTGTGAATTTTCTTTTTGACAAATAATTTTTGCATCACTTTGTGAAAACATTTTCTTTGTGAATTTTCTTTTTGACAAATAATTTTTGCATTACTTTGTGAAAACATTTTCTTTGTGAATTTTCTTTTTGACAAATAATTTTTGCATTACTTTGTGAAAACATTTTCTTTGTGAATTTTCTTTTTGACAAATAATTTTTGCATTACTTTGTAAAAACATTTTCTTTGTGAATTTTCTTTTTAACAAATAATTTTTGCATCACTTTGTGAAAACATTTTCTTTGTGAATTTTCTTTTTGACAAATAATTTTTGCATCACTTTGTGAAAACATTTTCTTTGTGAATTTTTTTTTTGACAAATAATTTTTGCATCACTTTGTGAAAACATTTTCTTTGTGAATTTTCTTTTTGACAAATAATTTTTGCATCACTTTGTAAAAACATTTTCTTTGTGAATTTTCTTTTTGACAAATAATTTTTGCATCACTTTGTGAAAACATTTTCTTTGTGAATTTTCTTTTTGACAAATAATTTTTGCATCACTTTGTGAAAACATTTTCTTTGTGAATTTTCTTTTTGACAAATAATTTTTGCATTACTTTGTGAAATAATTTTCTTTGTGAATTTTCTTTTTGACAAATAATTTTTGCATCACTTTGTGAAAACATTTTCTTTGTGAATTTTCTTTTTGACAAATAATTTTTGCATCACTTTGTGAAAACATTTTCTTTGTGAATTTTCTTTTTGACAAATAATTTTTGCATCACTTTGTAAAAACATTTTCTTTGTGAATTTTCTTTTTGACAAATAATTTTTGCATCACTTTGTGAAAACATTTTCTTTGTGAATTTTCTTTTTGACAAATAATTTTTGCATCACTTTGTGAAAACATTTTCTTTGTGAATTTTCTTTTTGACAAATAATTTTTGCATCACTTTGTGAAAACATTTTCTTTGTGAATTTTCTTTTTTGACAAATAATGTTTGCATCACTTTGTGAAAACATTTTCTTTGTGAATTTTCTTTTTGACAAATAATTTTTGCATAACTTTGTGAAAACATTTTCTTTGTGAATTTTCTTTTTGACAAATAATTTTTGCATTACTTTTTGAAAACATTTTCTTTGTGAATTTTCTTTTTGACAAATAATTTTTGCATTACTTTTTGAAAACATTTTCTTTGTGAATTTTCTTTTTGACAAATAATTTTTGCATCACTTTGTGAAAACATTTTCTTTGTGAATTTTCTTTTTAACAAATAATTTTTGCATCACTTTGTAAAAACATTTTCTTTGTGAATTTTCTTTTTGACAAATAATTTTTGCATCACTTTGTGAACACATTTTCTTTGTGAATTTTCATTTCGACAAATAATTTTTGCATCACTTTGTGAAAACATTTTCTTTGTGAATTTTCTTTTTGACAAATAATTTTTGCATTACTTTGTGAAAACATTTTCTTTGTGAATTTTCTTTTTGACAAATAATTTTTGCATTACTTTGTGAAAACATTTTCTTTGTGAATTTTCTTTTTGACAAATAATTTTTGCATCACTTTGTGAAAACATTTTCTTTGTGAATTTTCTTTTTGACAAATAATTTTTGCATCACTTTGTGAAAACATTTTCTTTGTGAATTTTCTTTTTGACAAATAATTTTTGCATTACTTTGTGAAAACATTTTTTTTGTGAATTTTCTTTTTGACAAATAATTTTTGCATCACTTTGTGAAAACATTTTCTTTGTGAATTTTCTTTTTGACAAATAATTTTTGCATCACTTTGTGAAAACATTTTCTTTGTGAATTTTCTTTTTGACAAATAATTTTTGCATCACTTTGTAAAAACATTTTCTTTGTGAATTTTCTTTTTAACAAATAATTTTTGCATCACTTTGTAAAAACATTTTCTTTGTGAATTTTCTTTTTGACAAATAATTTTTGCATCACTTTGTAAAAACATTTTCTTTGTGAATTTTCTTTTTGACAAATAATTTTTGCATTACTTTTTGAAAACATTTTCTTTGTGAATTTTCTTTTTGACAAATAATTTTTGCATCACTTTGTGAAAACATTTTCTTTGTGAATTTTCTTTTTAACAAATAATTTTTGCATCACTTTGTAAAAACATTTTCTTTGTGAATTTTCTTTTTGACAAATAATTTTTGCATCACTTTGTGAAAACATTTTCTTTGTGAATTTTCTTTTTGACAAATAATTTTTGCATTACTTTGTGAAAACATTTTCTTTGTGAATTTTCTTTTTGACAAATAATTTTTGCATTACTTTGTGAAAACATTTTCTTTGTGAATTTTCTTTTTGACAAATAATTTTTGCATTACTTTGTAAAAACATTTTCTTTGTGAATTTTCTTTTTAACAAATAATTTTTGCATCACTTTGTGAAAACATTTTCTTTGTGAATTTTCTTTTTGACAAATAATTTTTGCATCACTTTGTAAAAACATTTTCTTTGTGAATTTTCTTTTTGACAAATAATTTTTGCATTACTTTGTGAAAACATTTTCTTTGTGAATTTTCTTTTTGACAAATAATTTTTGCATTACTTTGTGAAAACATTTTCTTTGTGAATTTTCTTTTTGACAAATAATTTTTGCATCACTTTGTGAAAACATTTTCTTTGTGAATTTTCTTTTTGACAAATAATTTTTGCATTACTTTGTGAAAACATTTTCTTTGTGAATTTTCTTTTTGACAAATAATTTTTGCATTACTTTGTGAAAACATTTTCTTTGTGAATTTTCTTTTTGACAAATAATTTTTGCATTACTTTGTGAAAACATTTTCTTTGTGAATTTTCTTTTTGACAAATAATTTTTGCATCACTTTGTGAAAACATTTTCTTTGTGAATTTTCTTTTTGACAAATAATTTTTGCATCACTTTGTGAAAACATTTTCTTTGTGAATTTTCTTTTTCACAAATAATTTTTGCATCACTTTGTAAAAACATTTTCTTTGTGAATTTTCTTTTTGACAAATAATTTTTGCATCACTTTGTGAAAACATTTTCTTTGTGAATTTTCTTTTTGACAAATAATTTTTGCATTACTTTGTAAAAACATTTTCTTTGTGAATTTTCTTTTTAACAAATAATTTTTGCATCACCTTGTGAAAACATTTTCTTTGTGAATTTTCTTTTTGACAAATAATTTTTGCATTACTTTGTAAAAACATTTTCTTTGTGAATTTTCTTTTTAACAAATAATTTTTGCATCACTTTGTGAAAACATTTTCTTTGTGAATTTTCTTTTTGACAAATAATTTTTGCATCACTTTGTGAAAACATTTTCTTTGTGAATTTTCTTTTTGACAAATAATTTTTGCATCACTTTGTAAAAACATTTTCTTTGGGAATTTTCTTTTTGACAAATAATTTTTGCATCACTTTGTGAAAACATTTTCTTTGTGAATTTTCTTTTTGACAAATAATTTTTGCATCACTTTGTGAAAACATTTTCTTTGTGAATTTTCTTTTTGACAAATAATTTTTGCATTACTTTGTGAAAACTTTTTCTTTGTGAATTTTCTTTTTGACAAATAATTTTTGCATTACTTTGTGAAAACATTTTCTTTGTGAATTTTCTTTTTAACAAATAATTTTTGCATCACTTTGTGAAAACATTTTCTTTGTGAATTTTCTTTTTGACAAATAATTTTTGCATTACTTTGTGAAAACATTTTCTTTGTGAATTTTCTTTTTGACAAATAATTTTTGCATCACTTTGTGAAAACATTTTCTTTGTGAATTTTCTTTTTGACAAATAATTTTTGCATCACTTTGTGAAAACATTTTCTTTGTGAATTTTCTTTTTGACAAATTATTTTTGCATCACTTTGTGAAAACATTTTCTTTGTGAATTTTCTTTTTGACAAATAATTTTTGCATCACTTTTTGAAAACATTTTCTTTGTGAATTTTCTTTTTGACAAATAATTTTTGCATCACTTTGTAAAAACATTTTCTTTGTGAATTTTCTTTTTCACAAATAATTTTTGCATCACTTTGTGAAAACATTTTCTTTGTGAATTTCCTTTTTGACAAATAATTTTTGCATCACTTTGTGAAAACATTTTCTTTGTGAATTTTCTTTTTGACAAATAATTTTTGCATCACTTTGTGAAAACATTTTCTTTGTGAATTTTCTTTTTGACAAATAATTTTTGCATCACTTTGTGAAAACATTTTCTTTGTGAATTTTCTTTTTGACAAATAATTTTTGCATTACTTTGTGAAAACATTTTCTTTGTGAATTTTCTTTTTGACAAATAATTTTTGCATCACTTTGTGAAAACATTTTCTTTGTGAATTTTCTTTTTGACAAATAATTTTTGCATCACTTTGTAAAAACATTTTCTTTGTGAATTTTCTTTTTCACAAATAATTTTTGCATTACTTTGTGAAAACATTTTCTTTGTGAATTTTCTTTTTGACAAATAATTTTTGCATCACTTTGTAAAAACATTTTCTTTGTGAATTTTCTTTTTGACAAATAATTTTTGCATCACTTTGTGAAAACATTTTCTTTGTGAATTTTCTTTTTGACAAATAATTTTTGCATCACTTTGTGAAAACATTTTCTTTGTGAATTTTCTTTTTGACAAATAATTTTTGCATCACTTTGTGAAAACATTTTCTTTGTGAATTTTCTTTTTGACAAATAATTTTTGCATTACTTTGTAAAAACATTTTCTTTGTGAATTTTCTTTTTAACAAATAATTTTTGCATCACTTTGTGAAAACATTTTCTTTGTGAATTTTCTTTTTGACAAATAATTTTTGCATTACTTTGTAAAAACATTTTCTTTGTGAATTTTCTTTTTAACAAATAATTTTTGCATCACTTTGTGAAAACATTTTCTTTGTGAATTTTCTTTTTGACAAATAATTTTTGCATACTTATTTTAAGGCACGCATAAATTACACTTGACTTTTACTTTTTATGCACATTAGTTTTCTTTTTTTTGCATTGTTTTAATTAACAAAAAGAACTAATGTATCTTTATTTATATGTATCTTTATTTATATGTATACTACCGTTTCAGCCCGGCGTTAATCAAAAAAAAGAAAAAAAGTGGTAGTAGAAAGGCAGGCTCGAACCCGTACCGTGAAGGACGAAAAGAAAAAACCCTGACGTCTTTGTCGTTACGACCACCGCCAAACCAGAAGTGATGTAGGTTTTAATTAAGGCTGGACAATAGAAAGGAAATGATGACTTTCAAAAATATTGGCGAAAAAAGTGCCCAGTTGAAGGTGACGATATTAATGTTTTTAGCCAATTTTTCGATATTTGTCATCTGAAAGGTCGAAATTCAAAACGATACTGATCTTGTAAAAAATCCGTCGCTTCTGTCGAAAGTTTTAGGCACACATGCAAGCATGCAAACATACATAAATACATACATTTATATATTGATAACTAAAAATTTTCGACCCAAACCGATTAAAAAGCTTGCCCTATCTCTGAATACCCTTTATGTAAAATTTCAAATGTTTAGACCAGAAAGTGTCTGAGTAATTTGGTAGAAACCGCAGAGGTAAAAAATTTTTAAACCTTGACCCCTATTATGATCCCTTAACATTTATTATTTGCTCAAAACAAGTTATTAAGTTAGATCCAGGTCCAAGGAACCTATATCTAAAATTTCAACTGTTTAGACCCCAAATTGTCGGAGGAGTGTGGGAGAGTTTTTAAAGGTCAAATCGTTGAACTTTGACCCCTTAACAGCCAAATTTCTGGCCGAAAACCGATCACATTGATTTTCCCAAATCTCAGTACCCTGTATATCGAATTTCGAGTTATTGTGTAGGGAAATGCGCGCACACACACACACACACACACACACACACACACACACACGTTCACCTTTATAGATATATAGATAGATATAGATATGTATGCGTTTTTGGACAAATCTGCATAATCAAATTTAAGAAATGGCTTCTTTTGCACATGCCCATCCCCTTTTAAGGTAAAAATACAAACCCATTTTCTTTTATTTCTCTTTTCTGTACACATATATCTATGTTTGACATTTGAACAAAATTAAAAATGGCGTCTTTTTACTTGCTAAAATTTAAAGATCTAAATGATTTCCAGTTTTTTTATGTATATAAAAATATACATTTATTTTGAGCAGAATAAACCAAAGGGACTTCCCCATTATAAAAAAATAGAGGGGATGTTACAATATTTTTAGTATAATGGGGTAGATATTTAATTGCTGCCTAACTTAGCAATATTTGGCACAAAGCCGGAAAGTGGGGATCCAAGCAGACTCCCCTAAAGGACTTATTACGATGAATCAATCCAGATATATATATTATAAATATATAATAGTAATAAATAAATAAATTCACATACAGACAGTTTCTACAGAAAACAAATATACAGGTACATTTGTTCTTTTGTATTTAAATAAATAATAATAATAAAAATACAATAAAATAAAAAATAAAGAAAAAACCTGTGAATATCGTCTGGAACTAAATATTATAACAGATGTTGGACATCTGCAGACTTAACTGAAGCATTCAAAAATTTTTAAGCAGCGTTGTAACCTTAGTTTCTAAGTTAAAAATATTCTGTTAAAAAACAAGTTGACCACATGCTGTTACTGTCGGGAGAAGAAAGCCTTAAAAGGTACAACACCCGAGCATTAAAAAATGAAGCCGATAGAAGTAACCCAGAAATCATTTTGTGAAAATTCGAAAAAAGATTGCAACCCAAATTGAATTTCGACATTGCTCATTTTGATCTGCGTCAATGTAAACAAAGGGAATCAGAAAATTTCGATGACTTTTTAGCCAGATGTAAATTACATACATTTAAGTGCAAATTCCAAGATATCCAGAGAAGTCATATCTGGAATGAAGCATCTAGAACTTCAAAAACAACTTCTAGCAAAGGATGAAGATTTGACACTGCAAAAAGCTATAAACTGTGGCAGGACACATGAAGCTTCCATAGAGTACAACTAACTGAACTAGACGAACAAAAAGAGCAAGAGACAGATATTGTAAACGATGTGGAAAATGTCCATATGTTCAGCTTGTGGATGGAAAAATTATTGGTCCAAAATCTGAGAAAGCAGCAAGGCATGTGCCAACACTCACAAAGGATGGAAGCAAATAGTAAACCAGGATGCTAAGAAATACAAAGGAACCAATGCAAGCACCAGAAATGCACCAACCGTGTGCACTCTGTAAATGCCTCTCAGAGGGACAATGAAGGAATATTTAACAAGTTTAAACAAATATCTTTCGACTCTATCCACAAACAAAGTGACCCTCGGACAGAGATTTTCACAAACCTTATAATCAAACTTCCCAATCTCCTAGGCACCTACTTTCTAAAAGCTATAGTTGATACAGGAGGAAGGCAATACAGTTCCATTATGTACCTTCCAAAAGATGTTCCCACACCTAATAAGTGCAGCAGGACAGCCACTCCCTGGTGCAACAAAGAATGAACCAACTGTTTTAACAATATATAATGGTTCTAATATTAAACAGCACGGATCCATAAAAATACCTTGTTCACACAAAAGAAAATGGAAGATACTCAAATTTTTTGTTGTGACAACAGAAGGCCTACTGTCATTGGATTACGTTTGACCAGAGATCTTAAACTACATTGTGAAATTCAGGAAACCCCAGTTTCAATAAGATCAACACAGAATTTGGTATGTACCCAGACCGTTTTGACAGTCTCAGTAATTTTGAGGGTGAATATCATATTGTCCTGAAACCAGACAACCACCCTGTTATACATGCACAGAGAAAATGTCCCATACATATGAGGAGACCGAGTTGGAGAATATGGTAAAACAAGAGTAACCGAGCCTACAGAATGGATCAGCAGCCTGTGTTTAGATCCGAAAAATTTATAAACTGATGCCAAATATTTCTCCAAATTTTCTGCCAAAAAATAGCTATTGGTTAATCAAATTCCATGCAGTCTCACAACTGTTGACTACCTTAAACTCCCCTTTTGGAAGATTTTGTTTCCAATGGACGCTTTTTGGTCTGGTTATATCTCAGGATGTGTTTATATAAAAGATAGACATAATCCTGGAGAAATGCCGTGGCACTCCAGGGCTGATCAATGAGGTCATTGTTTTTGAAGAAACCCAAGAAGAGCATGACAAGAAGCTTCACAATTTATTGAGAATCGCACGGAAGGACTTTGTTTCAACGATGAAAAGTGTGCAATCAATGAGAAACATAGTCAATTTTTTGTTGCAATCTACAATCAAAATGTGCCCTGATCCTAACAAGGTAACAAAAATAAAAATGTTACCGAGTCCATTGAACACCACTGACCCGTATTGAGTATTGCCACCTTTCATTCCACACCTGTCAGATTTCACAGCACCATTGAGAGATCTGCCAAAAAAAAAAAAAGTGGACAGAAAATTGCCAGCTAATCAAGGATCCAGCAAATCAAGGATCTAATTTGCAAGGATATGTTGCTATTGTACTTTGACCCTGCAAAGCAAACCGTCATCCAAGTTGATGCATCAAGTAGAGGACTTGGCACCGCTCTTCTTCAAGAAGAAAAAGACGTATTATTTGCATCCAAATTGTTGTCCGAAGTTAAGGAAACTGTGAGACTAACCGTAGCCCTCGGCGCAAGAGGGTCCGTGTGTGCCTGGCGTGTGGGGTGGTGGCTGATCCTGTGGTCGGGGCAGCGGAAGAAAGAGTTTCAAGATGGCGCCTGCCTGCTTTTATTAGAGACGGAATCTCGCAGGATCGCGCGAGATCTCGCGGGGATGCAAATTAGCTAGGCCATCTTGAGTAATAAAAATCGGTCCATTGGAGGTGCGAGGCAGTCGGGTTCTGACGTTCGTGGTGATCAGTACAGTGACCGTTGGGTTCCGTTTCTATTCGTGCAGTCAGCTGAGCTTTGTTAGTTACCTTCGTGCCATGGCTGTCATTGTTTGTTGGTTTGCTGTGTGTTGCCGTGGTTCTTCAGTGAAACGCTTCGTCGCCCACGACGAGACTCCCCGTCTCCCACACAAGATACTCTTACAAGCTATTTCGGCCCCCCCACTCCGAACTTGGTTTTCTTTCCTTCAATGGTGGATAGGTTCGATCTAAAGTTGATACCGGAATTCGACGGATCCGACCTGGTACTGAGAAGGTCGAGTTACATTGTCAGTTATCCGGCGTGAAAAATGTCGAGCGCGTGATTCCTCTGCGGCTGACCGGCGGGGCCTTCGCTGTATATCAGCAACTCAGCGCTGAGGAGAAGTGTGACTACTCGAGTATCAAGGCGGCGTTGTACAGGGCGTTCGCCACTGACCCCGCCACTGCATGGGAGCAGTTTGAGACGAGGTCTATACGCTTGGGCGAAACTGTGGACGTGTATCTCGCCGAACTTAAGAAGCTGACGGCGTTGTTCGGCGGTCTTCCCGAGAGGGCCCTAGCCTACAAATTCCTGTCAGGACTCCCCGCTGGAGCAAAGCAGCTCCTGCGAGCAACCTCTACCATGTCCTCACTACCGCTGAGTGACCTAGTGGACAGAGCCAGGACAATAATGAAGGATGACTCGACGGTGCAGGAACCGGTAGTCGCCGTCGCACAGGCCCCACCAAGTGGCGAAGGACTGTCTCAGGGACCCAGCCCGCAAGGTGATGTCATCTGCTACAGATGCAACGGGTGGGGCCACATGGCAAGAAATTGTAGAAGGCGGTCGACGGCTGTTCGCTGCTACCGCTGTAACAAGACTGGGCACATGGCCCGAGACTGTGCGGGAAACGGGGACGGGGACAAGGTGCCAGTGCCGACCTCTTCCCCGAACAGAAAATAAACAAGGCGCTCCCTGTCATTCAGGTCCGAGTTAATGACACATTATGTTCAGCCCTCCTTGATTCCGGTTGCTCCCGCACCATAGTGTGTGCGGACTTCTGTCGGGCGTGGAAAAAGAAGAACGTCAGGATAACTACCATCACTGGAAAAATACGAATGTGTTGCGGCGTGGGTGTGGTACACATTCGCACAAGAACTGGGAACTCGGCCAACGTCGAAGCGCTGGTGACACGCGAAAAGCCGCTGAGTTTCGACCTGTTGCTAGGCTACGATGCCATCAAAGCCCTGGGCGGCGTGCGCATAACGCGCGCTGGCGTTGTAGAGTTTCAGGATAGGCCCCCGGTGTGCGCAGCACTAAGAGTCGACCAGCCGGACTTCAGTGCGGAATTCGACGACCAACAGAAGGCGTGGACCGCCACTTGGAGGTGGTCAGAAGACAAGGAACCAGCCAAACTACAAAACAAAGTGGCAGAGTACCGTATGCCCGACCAGATAAGGCCTGCATACGAAAGCGAGCTCCGTGAATGGATTAAGAAAGGTTGGCTGATTCCATACCCCTACGACAAACTTGGACCCCCCAAGGGCCTGATACCGCTGATGGCAGTTGCCCAACCTAACAAGTCAAAGGTGAGGCCGGTAATGGACTACCGTGAGTTGAATGCGCACGTTGATGCGTTCACAGCGGACGCCGACGTCTGTGCCAGCAAGCTGCGAGAGTGGCGCCGGCAGGGGTCCAATGTGTCCCTACTGGACTTGAGAAAAGCATACTTGCAGGTCCGGATCGGCGAGGCGATGTGGCCTTTCCAGACAGTGATGTTTTCCGGGAAGAGATACTGTCTTACGCGACTCGGATTTGGGCTAAACGTAGCACCCCAGATAATGAAGGCTATCGTCAGTGCCGTGTTGTCACAAGAAGAATGGATCAGAAAGGGAACATCGGCGTATATTGACGATATATACGTGAACGAAGATATTGTGTCCTCTTCGCGCGTAAGATCCAAACTTGCCGAGTTTGGTCTAAACTGCAAGGGCTCTGAGCGGCTTGAGGATGGTGCCCGCGTATTGGGCTTGAGCGTTCAAGAGGAGCGAGGGATCCTGAAGTGGAGGCGTGGAACCGCAGTTCCCGACGTACCCGACGTTTATACAAGACGTGCCGTGTTCTCCCTGTGCGGGAAACTTGTGGGGCACCTTCCAGTATGCGGATGGGTTCGTGCAGCGACAGGCGTCATAAAAAGGAGGGCAAATGCGGTCACCAAAGACTGGGACGATGAGATAACCGACGAACTATTGGTTCGAATGTTAAAGGAGACCGTCGCTAGTGTGAAAAAGAATGACCCCGCCACAGGGGACTGGTGCGTGCAGGGAGACGAACTGAGCGTGTGGGTGGACGCAAGTTCTCTAGCGATCGGTGTAGTTTTGGAGAAAGATGGGGCCGTAGTTGAGGATGCCTGCTGGCTGCGACCGGCGAATGATGCTGCCCATATCAACCTGGCAGAACTCGACGCTGTAATAAAGGGCATTAACCTGGCACTTCAATGGGAAGTGAAGAAACTGCGTGTGCACACTGACTCACTTTGCGTGCACCACTGGGTGTTGGACACACTCACGAGCAAGGCCAGGGCACGCACCAAGGCAGCCAGCGAAATGCTGATAAGACGGAGGCTCGAGACTGTGAAAAAACTGGTGACGGAGTACAACCTGTCCATAGACGTAGTACTCGTCACCTCGGACTACAACCTCGCCGACAAGCTCACTCGGGTACCACGGAGATGGTATGAGGCTATGAAGAAAGAAGCTAAGCCATTGCCTCTGTGTGCTGCCTCCGTCGAGGAGGACGAAATCAGGAAGATACATCACGACAGTGGGCACCCCGGAGTACAACGGACCTACTACTTTGTGAAGTTGGCTAGACCATCAATACCAAAAAGCGCAGTAAGAGCAGTGGTCAGGGAGTGCCAAACGTGCCAGTCCATCGACCCCGCCCCAGCCAGATGGCGGAAAGGACAGCTGGGAGTGGACGCGACTTGGAGTCGGTTGGGTATGGATATAACCCACTACGGCAGCCAACACTTCCTCACGCTGATAGACTGCGGGCCAACGAGGTTCGCGATTTGGCGCCAATTGGCAAGGCAGGATTCCACCAGTGTCATCCACGAATTGGAATCCCTATTCTACGAAAGGGGGTCGCCTGAGGAGATCCTCACGGATAACGACACGGCGTTCTGCAGCAGGGAATTTAGGCATTTTATGGACGACTGGGGGATCCGCCTTCGACACCGATGCGCGTATGTGCCGAGCGGCAACGGCATAGCGGAGCGATGCCACCAAACCGTGAAGAGGATCGCGGCCAGGAAGAAGTGTACGATCGCGGAGGCGGTTTACAGATACAACACAATGCCTAAGGACACCGTGACTGGCAGCAGTGCGCCCGCTGATGCGATTCATCACTACCACGTGCGCGTCAAGGACGTTGAAGTGTGTCTACCCGACCAACGAGAACCCCAGGGGTCGTACCAAGTGGGAGACACCGTCTGGGTGAAGCCACCCGGCGGCCGGTGCACCAGCAGCTTTTGGAGGGGGCGGGTCACCGGCGTCATCAGTGAACAGGCCATACTAGTCGATGATACTCCGCGCCACGTAAGGGATGTCCGGCCCGCTCTAAGAGCTGACCAATCGGCAAGCAGTGGAAGTAGCGAGTCATCCGACGATGAGCGATGGATCCAACCCGTGCCCCACGAACCTGGTGACTCAACTGCGAGCAGTGGAAGGAGCGAGTCATCCGACGATGAGCGATGGATCCAACCTGTGCCCCATGGACCTAATGACTCAACTGCGAGCTCTAATGCTGATGCTGATGCTTCCGATGCCACTTCTGAGAGCTCCGATGAGGAAGTCCCGGCAATACCCCTCCGCAGGAGTGCTCGAATCAAACGGCCACGTCCGCCGTGTCACGTATGTGATCTGGAGACCAGGGGGGAGTGTGAGACTAACCGTAGCCCTCGGCACAAGAGGGTCCGTGTGTGCCTGGCGTGTGGGGTGGTGGCTGATCCTGTGGTCGGGGCAGCGGAAGAAAGAGTTTCAAGATGGCGCCTGCCGTCTTGTATTAGAGACGGAATCTCGCAGGATCGCGCGAGATCTCGCGGGGATGCAAATTAGCTAGGCCATCTTGAGTAATAAAAATCGGTCCATTGGAGGTGCGAGGCAGTCGGGTTCTGACGTTCCTGGCGATCAGTACAGTGACCGTTGGGTTCCGTTTCTATTCGTGCAGTCAGCTGAGCTTTGTTAGTTACCTTCGTGCCGTGGCTGTCATTGTTTGTTGGTTTGCTGTGTGTTGCCGTGGTTCTTTAGTGAAACGCTTCGTCGCCCACGACGAGACTCCCCGTCTCCCACACAAGATACTCTTACAGAAACAAAAGTTTTACCACGAGTGTGTGGCGAGCGAAGTTGGGTGATAAAGAGAGAGATTAAAGATGGCGTCTGTGGTTTAATAAGCTGTGGTCTCGCAAAATCTCACCACACAGATGCAAATGGGGAAGGTAGGCTGTATAAAAGCAGGCCGAGTTGAGCAGTAGGATTGTGATCTTTGACGATTGTTGGATTTCTAGCCATGCATTTGGGGAACCATTGTTGTAACCCAACCCCTTAGAGGGGAGCAAATGGCTACAGTAAAGAGCAGAATGGCAATATTAATAGAGTGAAATTGTTACCGGATTGAAGCTTTATTAGATAAGCTCTCCTGGACAACAGCAAGTGACCTAATGGGTTTCTAATATATCAAATACAGAAACGACTTAGAGTTGCATATAACAACAAATAACTTGCTGAATGCAGGTGCAGAGATTGAGAAAAACAATACCAGTTATGTTTTTTTCACCAGGGTTTTAAACCTGACACGGGGGTCAAGGATAAAGTGGGAAGTTGTTGTAAGTGGAAATTGCCTGATCTGGATGTGAGGAGAGGTAGCCAACTATCCAATCAAAGGGAACCAAGATGTGTCGGATTGGACGATGATTGGCTGCCTAGAGCATCTAGGATGGAACATACCAACCCCAACCATCCATATTTAAGCTTGTGCAGAAGCAAGAAAAGGGCAGTTTGAGTTGGAGTTGAGTCAGACAGCGTTTGGAGATAAGTTTTCTGAAATCCACTTGAGAAGAAGAGTTGCCCTACCATATCTCCCTCTGTCTCTCACCCGCTACCACCCATTAACTGAAGAGAAGTTGGAATTCGAGAGACACTTGAAACGAATTATCAAATCTTATTAAAAGAAATTGTACCATTGTGATACCATTATTCCTGGAGGAGGATGCACTAGCCCTATACTTTGGACTGAATAATTAGTATAGCAAAAAAAACGAAGTTTCTTTTTTGTGACACTTATTTGTCTTTTGCTGCCAGATGGTGATCTGTCGAGTTGCTGTTTTTTCAGCATGCGATTGACCTGCGGGACAAATGGCATATCAACCCTTGAATCAAGGAGAACTGAGAAACACCCAATGATGATTGTAGACTGACCGGGTGTGACCAGGGGAGCGATCAGACTGGGTTCATGAGAAGGTCACACTGTCACGACTTCTTACAAGTTGATCAACAAAAGAACAAGCTATTCTGGCTATGGCCACCAGCCTGAACAATATAAAGCCAAAAGATAGTGATACCATTATTCCTGGAGGAGGATGCAATAGCCCTATACTTGGAGCTGAATGAGTGGGAACAAGATGACACTGATGCAATTAAAGTAAGATTGATCCAGGCAGCAAGTCACGTGGCCAAGATAGCGTTTGTCACCGGGTTCCCGGAGGAGATTTCCAAGAAGTTGTAGCAGGTCCCAAGTGTTGAGACCTTGGAGGTGAGCAAGCTGCTCTCAACTGCAAACATATTAGTGAGCACTCAACCCTCTGGGTCTGTAGGAATGGTGGCAACATCACGGAATGATGTGAGCAGAAGTCAGCCGAGACATCGAGGTGCATGTTTTGAATGTGGGGGCCCACAACCTGCAGAGAGACTGGAGGAAGTTCCACAAAAAGATAGTGTGCCACAGGTATAACTGCATTGGTCACATAGCAATGTACTGCACGAGTCCAGGAAACTGGCAAGGCGGAGCCGAAATGCTAGCGGCTGCTCCGACTCGGGAATAATGGTGTGCTTGCAGCAGATGCCCAAGTGAGGACAAGAAGTCGTGGCCCTGATCAACACTGGTTATACCACTACTATGGTGCACACAAGCCGGGTCGGAGGACGGAAAGGGAAGGGCAAAGTACTGGCATTTGATGGATCACAAGTGAAGTGTCAAGGGAGGAGGACCGTCATAATTGAAATTGGAGGTCACTGGATGAGGGTCCATGCAGTTGTCGCCAATCAACTGGTGCCTGGCCAGAGAAAAGAGATGGATATCAATCGGTGATCTGGATTTTCAAGCAGAATTTGACAGGAATCAGTGGACGGTGAAGTGGGCATGGAAGAATAAACTGCCAATGCTAACACACATGCTATGATAATTTGCTTAAAGGAGGAGCAAGAAAGGATTTTGAACAAGAAGTGAACAGATGAATCGAGGAGGGTATACTGTTTCTGTGGACGGATGACATCAAATTGGGCATCTTGCCATTGATGGCTATTTTTCAACCAACAAAAGGGAAGATCAGACCAGTTCTGGATTTTTGAGAGTTGAACCAACTTGTTGAGTGCCATACTGAGAGTGACACTGTAGATGCATGCAGGGAGATCATTAGAGAATGGAGACAAATGAATGGTGCGACTACGTTAGTCGATCTAAAATCTGCCTACTTGCAACTCTGCATCGCCAAGAAGTACCAGTTGGTCAGATATAAAGGCAGAACCTACTGCCTTACAAAGGTGGGATTTGGGTTAAACTTGGCACCCAAGATCATGTCGACCATTCTGAGGAAGATTCTGGAGAGAATGGGGAAAGGAGATGGTGCTGTGAGCTTGTACATCGATGACATTCTCATGCAAAGGAAGTGGTGGGTCACTTGAAGAAGTTCAGGTTGGTCACCAAGGCACTCAAAAAATTGAACATCTTGGGGCTAAAGCTGAAACGAAGTGTGTCAGGTTAGCCTGGAATTTTGAAGGGAGAATGAGATCCCGCAAATGAAAGAAGAGCTCAACAAGCGGGAGCTTTTTTTCATATGCTGCATGCTGACCAGGCATTACCCCATTGCCAGCTGGCTTAGACCAGCATACAGCTATATCAAGAGGCATGCCGAAGGAAGAGGATGGGATGATAAAGTGGGAGGAAGAACAGCCACCTTGATCAAAGAGGTCCTGAAAGAAGTGGAAAAGCAAGATCCAGTTCGGGGAACATAGAACGTGCTACGAACACTGGATAGAGTCGTGTCGTATGATGCAAACAGCATTGCAACAGGTGTCATCTTGGAAGTGGGTGGAGTGGTTGCAGAGGACACGACCTGGCTGAGGGAGAAGGATGCTAGCTACATCAATGTGGCAGAACTGAATGCGGTTACTAAAGGAATGAATCTAGTCTTGAAATGGGGACTACACGAGATCTGTGTGAAAAATTACTATACCTGTGCTCGATCATACCATTTCATCACCAGGTGAACTTCTATACTAAAGGAACATCCCAGTCAAATGCACCAACCAAAACATTAACAAGAAGATAATGATACAACTATATCAGAAGCAAGAAAATCAAAATATGTACCATGAGCAACATTCAAAAGATCTGCCCAGACTATACATGTACATGTTTTAAATAAAGAAGCAGGCGAGTGGCCTCCTGCACTTGTCATACAACATAAATGAGTAGAGAACCAAGGTCGTAGATGGTACAGACCCCTTCCGGAAAAACTCTTTGTCGAAATTGACAGCACCTTAGGGTAGGCCCCTATAGAATCACATCATGTCCGGAGGTATGCTCAACTGAAATTCCTCAGGAGCCTACCAAAGACTGTTCACTCATATAGAGACAAACAGCATAAAAAAGCAACACTTTTTAAACAAACACCCTGTGCAATACCAGACACGGACACCTATAACAACCTACAAGCTTAACCCGACAGTTCAAACCACCAGGTCTGGACGTGTCATCAGATCCCCCAAAAGATTTAGAGAGGGACAGTTACTAATTGACATTTTATTTTGTCTCATCGTTTCATAAAATTTTTTCTTTTCTTATCTTTTCATCTAATCATTGAAAGAAGAGGGATGTAATAGTATGTAACCGCTACCTCACCTTAGAGAACTCTCTAGTCAACAGAGTTTAAAATATACAACCCCCTCCGTTTGGGTGGGTTTACTGAAAATAAAAATGGAGTTCGTATCACGACGCCTTGACTATATTAAGCGTCTTGTTTTTCCTCCTTCTTGACAATGAAAGAATATTTCAGAAGTGACGCCATTTAGGGGACGTCAGTTTGAGCGAATTGTTACTCAAATACAACACATCCATTGTGTTTGTGTACCTAGTATTTACACTTTGCAATGAAATGCGACAGAATTTTATTGCCTTAACCTTTTTTTTTTAATTAAACCAATAAAATCGTAAATAATTAATCAATGAAGATGAAAAGAAACCAAAACAAATCCAAAAAGGGGGTAGCTCTAAGTTACGCCATTTTTATGGGTTAGTAAGTTTCAATAACACATAGTTATCCTAAAGCAAAGAAAAATGGTACTGATCCAGAACCTGACCCAAGGCTATGTCAGCAAAAAACTGAGTCAGGTCTTGAATCAGTATAAGAAAACATTTTCTTTTCTTTTGAATTTGAGTAAATCCTAAACAATCTGAAAAATGTGAAACTCAAGTGATATAATGAGATATTTAAACTTTTCATCTTTTCTCTTATGAAGTTTTTTTTATTGTTCATATATTCCAAATTTATTTTTTATTGTTCATATATTCCAAATTTATTTTTTATTGTTCATATATTCCAAATTTATTTTTTATTGTTCATATATTCCAAATTTATTTTTTATTGTTCATATATTCCAAATTTATTTTTAAAAAAATGGGTAAAAACCATTTATTTTGCTTATTTAGAATTCAACCAAATTAATAAAACAAAACTACAGAAAAATTCTTTATGATGTGTAGGGAACAGAAATGCCATATTCCAAAATATTACATAAATTTATAAAGTAATTTTATTTTTATTTAGAAAATTATTTTTAAACGATTTAAAGCGATTAATGTGAAATAAGTAGCATTACAAGACTGATCTTGCAAGTTTGAATAATATTTCTCGATATTTTTTAAGATGGCGAGATAGTTCCTTTTTACTTACTCATAAATTTTGATTTCCATTGCTAAAAATAAAACCACTTGATCCATTTACACGATTGTTGGAATATGATATCTTTGTTTTGTGACGGTAAAGATTTTTCTGTATATTTTATTGTTTTTAATTAGGTTGAATTCTTAATAAAAACCACTTTTTTATTTTCATAAATAAAACACCTGTTGTGTTTTATTTACTAAAAATCGTAATTAATAGGGATGAAAAGAAATTTAAAGTTTTTTCAAAGATTTTTCTGAACATTAGTTATTCAAAATTCTAAGTAGACACATATTACTCATTTTCTTATCTACACAGACATATATATATATATATATATATATATATATATATCCTTGCTTGAGGTAGTTGCTTGTCTAGCTGCACTGATGAGCTGTGAAACAGTGAAACAGTACTGTATGTGGATGACTATATATATATATATATATATATATATACTCGCAGGGAGATCCAACGTTGCCCAGGGTTTTATGAGGATTAACGAATGTATCACACCATATGAAAATCGGTGAAATTGCCTATTTTTCAATGGAATTAGTTAGGGACACACCACGATTGTACTGGGAGGAACCTTCACATGCTAATGTAGACTACAA
The DNA here is from genome assembly GCF_053919585.1 of Euprymna scolopes. Classification (NCBI taxonomy): domain Eukaryota; kingdom Metazoa; phylum Mollusca; class Cephalopoda; order Sepiida; family Sepiolidae; genus Euprymna; species Euprymna scolopes. Next base: position 123,928,670 of record NC_136483.1, read on the forward strand.
TGTATTATGGACTAAGTCATGCAGTTAATTACTCCATAGTACATCGTAGTCCACATTGGACTCTGGAGAATCTACTGTTTATTTTATAAAATTATTTTTATATTATGGCTTGAATTGAAGTTTAAAATTCAAAAGTTCAGTATCATGATTCAATTGTGCTCTAAACATTCCTTTCGAAAGCGTCTATGTCTTATCAAAGAACCTACTGTTGATTTTATAAAAATATTTTTATATAACAGCTTGTATTACAGAATTAAAGTTTAAAATTCAAAAGTTAAGTGCAATGGTTCCATTGTGTTCTAAACAGAAACATTCATTTCAAATGTCTCATCAAAGATGTTATAGTTTTAGCACCGCGCAAGTAGGCCCTTCACTTGTGCGGTGATAAAACTTCTCAAATTCACTTGTGATGTCAGGTTGTTTAATGATGTTAACTTTGGTCAAAATATGACTGTTCCTTCTTTAATTGGATTTTTTCGATTATTGATTAAAGATTTTCGATACTTATCGGAGTTAATCCGATACAAAAACCATCTAAGAACATCTCAGACATATAAAGTATATTTGTGTAATATTTGAAACCATCAAACCAGCCGTTTTGGAGTCCATAGGGAATTCACACACACATACACACATGCTATATATATATATATATATATATATATATATATATTCATGTGAAATCACTTTTTTATTCAGCCTATTCCCTCTGCTTCACTTTTTGTTACCAAGTAAGACTTACTTGTAGTTTCATTAAATACTTTTGCAAGCAAAATGCGAGATCGCATTTTGCTAAATCCTACCCTCTGATGAGAAGGAAAGTATTTCTTTGAAACTCAGCGGATTAAGACTATCCACTTATTTAGTGTTTTCTTTTCAAATTAAATATGTTTTTAACTCGTTTCCAAAGTGTTTTTTTAACATGTTTTATTAACTATTTGTTCTTGAAATGGAAAATATAGAATAAATAGATAACTGCTTTAGAACACGCTTTAGATGAAAAAAAATTATCTCTTTCTTTTCTAATGAATTTCGGATTTAAAAGTCTCTTATCAGAGAAAGAGTTCTTAAATCTTGTTGATCTTTTTTTTTCCTGGAAGTAAAAGTAAAATGTTCATCCTCATGTTGAGTTCTGCATGCAATACTAGCTAGCACAACCTTGATAACACAACATGGGGACTTTTTACTTGTATTTCCGAAAAAAAACAAGATTTAAGAACTCTTTCTCTGATGAAGGATTTTTAAATCCGAAATTAATAAGAAAAATGAAAAAAAGTTTTTTGCACCTAAAGCGTGTTCTAAAACTGTTTATTCTTTCTCTCTCTCTCTCTCTCTCTATATATATATATATATATATATATATATTCTATGTGTGCCGTTATGATAGTATAAGAAAATGTTACCTTCAATGGCTTCTGGTTTGGAGAGACAGACGAAAAAGCGCCTTCCCCTTTGTGATCGTTTTTTTTTTTTTTTTTTTTTGATGTGATGTTGGATCATGTTATTAAATGGCTTTTATTCACAAGCTTATGACCCCCCCCCCTTTTCTTTACATTTGGTTTCTACCGTCACAGTAGTTATTCTTTTTTAACAACTTGATTTGTGGCATTTACTAACATTTACGGAACTTCAAGGACTAATACTTAGGTTGTAACTGACGGCAATCTGTTGCAACTTTCTCTGCCAGTTACCATTGATATGTCTAGAATAATTCTTTAAATTTAGACCTTTAATTATACTTTTTGTAGCATCCTTGCAAAGATCCACTAAAAATTCCGTTACAGTTAAAAATTCCGTTATTGTTGAATACTTACACTAATAAACAATGGTGAGGCACTGTACCAGCAAACAATGAAGAATTTACTTGGATATTTTCCAGTCATTTCTTTGATATTCTGCCCTAACCGCTTGGCTCCTGAAATTAAAAAAGTATATATTAAAAGAATGCAATTGCGCATTTGAATATTTAGCATAAGAAAACCACCCGAACCCACCCATCCATGTACTCGATACTGACGGCCAGTATGCAAGTCTCGTAGACATTTTTCTCACAACTTGCCCTGAACTGTGTTCAGCTTCTGTTCTGTCTCCATTAGGAGCTTCCAACCACTCAGTTGTATCAGTTAAGATCAAAATGAAATTTAATAAGTCCTCAGATGTACCTCTCCATCGTACAGTATATCGATACTCTATGACTGACTGGGATAGCTTCCGTACATTTATATCAGATCTACCTCTGCGTTCCATGTTTAAAAAGGATGTGTCCTCTATAGTATCAGACCTGACGGAATGGTTAATTGTAGGTACAGACCATTTCATGTCCTCGAAAAAATTCGAGCAAAAACCTAACAGACAGCCGTGGTTCTCCCCAGAATGTGCTGCTGTCATTGCGCACAGAAATCACTTTATCCATTGCTTCCAACGCAATAGATGTACTGAGACTAAAGTCGCTTTCAAGCCTGCCAGCAACCACTGTAAAAAAGTAATAAAGAACGCAAGAGAGTTGTATGCTCAGTCCATCAGGTCCAAAGTAGCTGAGCAGCGGCTTGGTACCTACCAGTTTTGGCAAATAGCAAACAGAATCCTGAACAGAAACGTGTGTTCTATTCCAACTATCATAAATGGACCTGAGGTAATCTCGTCAGCATCAGACAAAGCCAAACTCTTTGCCAATAACTTTGCAGTTTTCTACTCTTTGTGACCAATATTTCCTCCTGTATCAGAAAACACGCTATGTGATAGGCATATATCTGCACGTGATGTTGCCAAGCTAATCAAAAACCTTGATTCCAGTAAAGCAACCGACCCTGACGGTATTCCAATTATAGTACTCAAAAGACTTCAACCAGAACTAGCGCCCATCCTTATAAAACTGTTTAAACGTTGTTTTAAGAATTGCTTCCCCTCACCCTGGAAAATCTCATTGGTATGCACTGTATTTAAGAATTCAGGTGATCGCTCATCTCTCTCTCAGTACAGGCCAATAAGTCTCATGTGCGTCATGAGTAAGTTGCTGGAATCTGTGTTAAATAGAGAAGTAATAAACCATCTCTGATTTTGAGCAAGTGGTACAATGGGGAAAGAGGTGGCTTGTTACTTTTAATGCATCTAAAACCAAGCTTTTATCTTTAAATCATCAACACTCTGATCCCCATCTGGCATCAATTGAAATGAATGGTTCTCCTCTTGGGGAGGCCTCATGTTTTGATAAGTTTCTGGGCTTGACTTTTACTCCTGATCTTAAATGGAACACATCCATTAAATTTATTGCTAAGGCCGCTGGAAAAATGGTGGGATCCTTCTATCGATCCAGTAGATACCTCACTGCTGATACAATTCTCTATCTGTATAAGAGCCAGGTACGTTCAAGGATGGAGTACTGTTGCCACATCTGGGCAAGAGCTGCTAGAAAGGACTTATCCTGCCTTGATAGAGTTCAAAATAGACTTCATAGCCTCGTAGGGGATGTTCTTTTCACTTCCCTGCAACCTCTTTCTCACAGAAGAGATGTTGCAAGTTTGTCTCTGCTTTATCGTTATTTTCATTGCAGGTGCTCGACTGAGCTCCAATCTATGGCCCCCCTCACCAAACTTTCACAAGAAACACCCATCTAGCAGAAAACACTATCAGATAGCTGTCAATTGGGGTCGTTCTCAGGCATAGAAGGGTCATTTGACAATCCATTTTTGATTGACTTTCATAAATGTTTTTACAGTTTGGATCATGCATTCTATAAATCTGATTGTGGGTTCCTAGGGCTGTAATATGAGTAACCTCCCACTCTGTGGCAAAGTCCAGGAATTTGTTAGATCCAATGTACCTGGCATTATTCGTGTATAGCCTTTCAGGTATGCTGTGGATAGCAAAGATTACTTTGAAATATTCACCATAACTGGTGCTAGTTGTGCTTTTCAGCATCTTAACAAATGGCATTTTATAATACTGATCAGTGATCAATAGCAATGAAAAATAGCAATGGAAAAAGTGATTTCTGTGCGCAATGGCATTAAATTTAACACTGTCTGCCACGACATTCTGAAACAATCATGTTGAATGTTTCTTGATGATCATTGTTTCTTTGGAATTTTTCCTATGATACTCTCTGCAGATGTCACATGTGAAATCTTACTAATGCTTCCATATCCTTGTGTATTCCTATCCGAAAACACTGTTTTTTACCCTCAGTTGACATTTTTTGATGCCTTGGTGTGCATCGTGGATTCTCCATAGCATCGTGTGCTGCATACTATGACTATGGACTGTCCCTTTGTGACCATACCATCTTGTACCGATAGGTATTTTGTTAGCAACCAATAGATTCTAATTATTTTAGGTGTATTTTTTATATCATCTGCCCATCCATTCAATATCACCTGTTTAAGTATTCTCAGCTCTTCATTTTCTTCAGTTGCAGTTTGCAGTTCTATTTGTTTCTGAGTGTTATATCTACAGTGTGTATGGTTAGGTCGAGTTCGATTTCTTTGGTTGGATTCTGGGATGCACATTTCTTTTCCAGGTTTATAATTTGTGCGTCATATGGCTGCAACCTTAATAACATTCTTTGTAGCCATGGGGGTGCTTGAGGTATATTCTTGTTCTAGATATTTTCTAGAGGTTTATGATCTGTTTCAACCCATATTTTTCCCCATAAATACATGTGTGAAATCTCTCACAACTGAATACTACCGCTAGTAGCTCTCTTTCTATGTTTGCATAACACGAGTCCATATTAGTTAGTCTTTTGTTTGCAAAAGCGACAACTTTGCTATTGTGGAAGTATGTTGCAATTATTTGTATGTTGCATGTTTGAATCGACTTGGATAACTGTGTCCGAGTTGGGATCGAAGTATGCTAAACAAAGTTTTTCGTGAATGTGGTCTTTTAACATTTGAAAAGTTTTACTACATGTCTTGTTCCACTGAAACCTTTTTGAGTAATAACCTCAATGGGCTGTTTCGGTGCTGACATCTGGTAATCAAGGAGTTTAGGTATTGGATCATACCTAAGAGTTGTTAGAGTTCATTTCTGTTGGTTGGTGCTTAGACTTTATTTTATCACATTTGTCAGGGTCTGGATGAGAGCCATTTTCATCCCAGATGAGACTGTAAAATTTTATCTGTTTTTGTTTAACAGTGTATTTTTCTTTGTTAAAGATTAGGCCATATTTTCAATCTGTGTCCATTGTCTTTATCGGGTTTTGGTCATGTTCCTGTATTGTTCTATCATATACGCAGATATTGTCAAATATACCGATGGCTCCCTCACATATTTTGTCCATTTTCTGTTGGAAAATGTCTTGTGACACCTTTAAGCCGAAAGGACATATCAAATATCTTAATCTCCCAAATGTAGTGTTGAATCACATGAGCTTGATTCATCATTAAGTTGTATTGCTTAGTAACCATGTTTTGCATCTAACTTTGAAAAGTGTTTTGCACCTGCTAATCTGTGTGAGATTTCTTCTAATGTTGGGATTTTATGATACGTCCTTTTGATGCAGTTATTTAGTGGCTTGATGTCCAGACAAATTCGTAGATCTCCATTTTTCTTTCTGCTACATGCACTCGCATTGACCCACTCCCTAGGCTCTGTAATTTTTTTATGATGCCTATATCCAATTCTTTTTTTAGTTCTTCTGGAAATTTTCTTGCCGGTTGGACTACTGGTGTTGCATCTTCAACAAGATGTATCTTTTGAAAACCTGGGAATTTCCCTATGCCTTGAAATTTATCAGAGTATTTTTTTGTGAGGTCCTCTATGTTTTGCACTTGTTTCAGTGTGTGCACTTTGGTTATGCTACAGTTGACAGTTACTAAACCAAGTCGAATGCATGGTCTTAGACCCAGTATTGTGGTGTTGCTATTGCATATAAAAAACTTTGCTTTGATAGTTGTAGAGTCTTTATGTTTTATATTTAAAATGATCGACCCATAGTGATTTATCTTCATACCATTTGCAGCCCACAGGGTAGTCAACTCTTATTTTGATATCCAATGGTTATCTCCCTTTGTCTATTTTTTTGGTTTGTTATGTGGATACATTTTTTGTATATTCTGACTGGTAGAATATTTCCATTAGTCCTTATGTCAACTTTCATCCTTATTTTGTGTTCATTATTTTCTGTATCCTTGCAGTCTATGTTGGCAAAAATTTCCTCATGTTTGTCATTCTCCACATTTATTACATATAGATATAAGTCGTCGTCTTGATCTGATTCATTGTCTTCTTTCAATTTTGTGTTTATATTTTTCTCTCAAAAGCTTTGCATTTTGTATCCGTTTTGGGGAGTTTGTTTCTTAGCTCTATATGAGCTATTATCCTGTCTCATTTTGTTTCTGTTGGAAGTATCTTTCGGGTTTCTCTTGGCCTTGTATATTTGTTAAACAGTATTCTTAAAATGGTGTAAGGCATCATCGGCATGTTTTATTGAAGTCTTCTTTATTTTTTCTGTGGATCTTTCTACATCTCGTGCAGGGTTTATCTTTTATAAAAACTTCATAGTATACTTCATTTCTTCCTTCGCTGGCGTCCTTGTAGCGAGAATTATCTTTTGTGATTATCTTGTATGCCCTAATGCTTTCTATGGATGATTACAGGATTAGGTCCAGTTTGACTATCAAATTTCTTCTTTCATCAGTGCTCCTAAACCCTTTTATAATTTGTTCCAAAATGCACTCGTCTTTGTTGTTCCCAAAGTTGCATGTGTCGGCTTTAATTTTGAGTCCACTGTGTCTTCATTCTGGCATCTGGAATAAGAGACTTTTATGGACTTCTACGATACAGTGTCCAGTGAAAGAAGAATGATATTTCCTACTGGAATAGTAGCAGAAACTTGCAATAAATGAAATAGGTAAATACAAACAAATATAAATAACTAAAAGTAAATAAATAATTATGTATATAAAATAAATAATTAAATAAGATAAAATGAACGAAAAAAATTTTCTTGACCAGATCCGTCATCATCTTTTTTACTAGTATTTTCGTTGATCCCTTTTTCATTGTACAATGCAATAAAAATTTGGTATGACCACATTCTTCCAACCGTTGATCATATTTACCAGTGGAAATTTGATTCTGGGTTGTTTTATCTCACTCACTGGCCCAATTGCTTGTATATCCTCGGCACTGTGGTTTGCATCCTGGCCTTGATTTTCCGATGTCTTATTTACTACAGTGCACTATGTAGGAGTCATTAGATGAGTAGCACATCCCATTTTATTCAAGAAAATGTTCATTCTTTTTGGGGAATGAACATTTCATTCACAGATGCATGGAAATTCTGTATGCTACACTTTACTCATTATCTGTTACTCTGTGTCGTTTTCCAATAGTTCCTTTTTGATCCATCATCCTTCCTCCATTTCAGCAGATATTGAGAGCATTTTCCTGTATTTTTGTGTGTAACATACATTTTATGAACTCTGGGCTGCTGGCCCGTCAAGTTAATTTGATCTGTCCTAATGTGTTCTGTCTTTCCCGGTGTCACTGATCTATTCGCAGACGCCATTCAGTCTATTCCTCAACATCAACAGATTCTCTCTATAAAATGATATCTGCTACCTAAATAACAGCAGAAACTCGCAAAGAAGCGAGCGACCAATAGAAGATATTGTTGTTTGGAAGAAGCAACTTACAAGCTGCCTAAAATAAGTTTCCAGACTTTTTTTGTATGAGCACTTTTATTGATAGTACACACATGAAACTCTAATCCCCTTTTAAAGTAATCTCCCCCCATTTGTTGTATCGACCAACAACTTCTGGAAGACCCTATGCAAGTCCTCTTGTGTGAGCATGTCAATGACCCTTGTCACAGCCTCTTTCATCTCCTCAATTGTCTCATAATGACAGCCTCTAAGGTTTTCCTTGAATTTAGGGAATAACCAAAAGTCACAAGAAGCAATATCTGGACTATGAGGAGGGTAAGGAAATGTTGATGCTCATCTGGGTCAAATAATCTGTAACAAGCATGGAGTTATGGACTGGTGTATTGTCCTGGTGAAAATGCCACAGACCCAATTTAAAGAGTGCTGGCCTCTTCCAGCGGAATCTCTTCTTGAATTCCCCTAAAACCTCAACATAGTATCTCTTGTTGAATGTATGTCCAATGAGAATCCAGTGCATGTATGCTATGCCCGTCCTGTCAAAAAAAAGGGTCATCATAAGTTTCTGGGTGGACTTACTCTGGCCCAGTATGCTTTCACTGGAGACTGTCTCTTGGTCTCTGGGTCATAGTAGTAGATCCAGCTTTCATCGTAGATCACCAGAGCATCAAGAACTGCAGTATCTGAATTGATCAGCTCAACCATCTCCCTGCTGTCATGACAACGTCTTTTTTTTTTTTGATCTTCTCTAAGCAACCTTGAGACAAAGTTTGTACAACTCCCTGCTCAAATACTGATGCTCGATTCACGTAAAAGCAGTCTGAAGCATTCCACACGTTTCTGTAGCATTTTTCCCAAGTTTAAAACAGAATTTTATTGCATATCGTTCTTTTAAAGTAGCCTCACGTCCAGATTACATTTTTGAAATTCACCAGCTGTGAAAATACCCCTCCACAAAAAAAAACAAATAAAAAACAATAATTTAGAATAAAAAAAAGAATGACAATATGAAATAAAAAAAATAGCCACCAATGTCTTAATAATTTATGCACTTTAATTGCACATTTAGAAAAAGAAAAAATAAAAAACAGCGGCCACAATCATGGTTCCATGCAAGAGCATAAAAAAAGGCCAAATTTGGCCTCTAGCAAACCTTAGCAAAACAAGACGGCAGCCTCGATTGTCGTACATTTAGTTTAATAAAAAATGTTGAAAAATTTTTAAAAATAAAATTTTTTCGTGTTTTATTTCAGCCTCAGGGTCTAAAAATGTGTTTTATGTAAAAATCATTTTTATACACTTTTGTCTGCTGAAATACACATTTGCCAGTAACTTTTATAACCAATGGTAACATTTATTTGTTGTATATTTTATTTTTTTACCACTTTTTCGAATCTCTGTGTATTGTAAAACACCCCCCACCCCCCCCAAAAAAACAAAAAAAAAATTCAAATAACTCCCTTTAGTGCGTCTGAGTATTTATATATGCCCTTCGGATTTCGAAACGCTGGAACTACCTTTCAATGCTTCATGGACAATATATTCATGAATGTGGAGTGTATATTTATTTATATCGACGTTTTGTTGATAATGTCTGAATCAGAAACATCTCATATAGAAGATTTAAAATGTGTTTTCCAAATTTTCAAAGAGAATAATCTAAAATTATCCCTTAATAAATGTGAATTTTTCAAGTCTTCTTTGAACTATTTAGGATTCCACATTGGCCCAGAAGGACTGAAACCTACTGCAGAAAAAATAGCAGAAATTTATAATTTCCCTGAACCTAATGAATCAGCATCATTGCGAAGAGTTCTCGGAATGATAAATTTGTATAGAAATTAATTCCGAAATTTGCTGATATAGTGTTACCACTTAGTGAATTAAATAAGTTACATCCTAAAGACAAATCATTTAAATTTAGTGAAGCTGAAAGAAAATCTTTTAGGAATGTTTAAAGAAATTTTAGCTAATATAACTTCCCTTCCTCATCCTATCTCAAGTGTTACCAATTATCATTTAGTGACTGACAGCTCTAATTTTGCTGTTGGTGCTTGTTTCCATCAAATTGTAAAAGAAGAGCCTATTCCCATAGGTTTCTTCTATAAGAAATTGAATGACAATCAAAGGAAGTTTTCTACGTCTGATCGTGAATTACTAGCCGCTTATCTGGCCGTACTTCATTTCAAGTCACAAATTGAAGGCAGACAGGTATATTATTTACAGATCAGAAACCTTTGGTGTCAGCCTATAAGAAATCAACACTTATAAAATCTGACAAACAACAACGTTATTTGTCTGTAATTACAGAATGTGTGTCTGATATTATATATATATATATATACGAGGAAGTGAAAACATCGTTGCTGACTGCTTGTCTCGTCCTGCCAATGCAGTTTCTGTAGACGTCTTTGATCTCCCTGCCTTGGTGAAACAACAAGCAGCTGATGATGAAATTAAAGATTATTCTGATAAACTTTAGTACTACAAATTTTCTCCAGATTCAGAACTCTTATGCGACGTTTCAACGCCGTACCCTCGTCCTTTTGTACCCAAGTCATCAAGGAGGGCGATCTTTGATCAATTTCATACTCTATCACATCCAGGAACAAAAGCATCATTAAATTTGATCAAATCAAGATTTTATTGGCCTGGAATGGATAAGATGATAAGACAATATTGCAAGGAATGTCTCAACTGTCAGAAATCCAAAGTTATGAAACATACAAGATCTTCAGTTGAGCCATTCAATCTACTTTCGAGTCGATTTGAAACTGTGCATCTTGACATAGTGGGTCCTCTTAATCCAGTAACTCCTAAAAATTCTACGTTTCCATCATCTGCCAGATATATTCTTACATGTACATGCTGGTTTGAGGCCACACCCATGTCTGACATTACAGTACAAACAGTTACAGTATTCTTTCTAAATATTTGGGTCTCTAGATTTGGAGTGCCTCTCTATCTATTAACTGATAGAGGAGCACAGTTCGAAAGTGAACTTTTTAGTCAACTATCTGAACTTTTAGGATTCCATCATTTGCATATAACGAGTCAATCAAACGGTATAATCGAGCGTGTACACCGTATATTAAAGTCAGCTATCGTTGCTCGAAAACAAAACTGGATTGATGCATTGCTTATTATTCTGTTAAGTATGAGAAATATGCAAAATGAGGATAATTATTCATGATCTGTAGCAATAACTGGAAAATCCTTACTTGACCAATGATTGATAATGAATCTTCAGAAGTTTCTTATCCACAAATTAAGATTTTAGCAGAAGAAATGCAGAAGTTAGACCTCAAACTACAATCTGAAGGCCGAATTCACTCTTCCCCAAAGTCATATATCCCAACTGATCTAAGAACCTGTACTCATGTGTGGATACGAGTCGACTGAATTCGTCGTCCACTCAAAGCTCCTTACACGGGTCCTTATAAAGTTCTTCAAAGCTTTTTTTTTTTTTTTTTTTACACAGTGATCACCACTTATCAAGGCCCGGAAGCCACTCAGGGATAAGGGTTATTGCAAGTACATTACGTTAGTGTGGAGATTTGATGAAGTGTTTACTTAAGGAGGCGGATCATTAGGAATTTGTAAACGTTGGACTTGTACACATCCAAGTTGGAGTCCGGTGGGAAGCAGGCAGACAGAACAGAGTTCCACAGGCGTGCAGTTCTAAGAAAGAAGCTTTGTTCATGGAATCCGCGTTTTGATTTAGGCACAGATATAGAGTGGGGGAAATTTTTCACAGTGGATTCAGCTAGACGGGTGTTTTTCATGAAAGATTGGCGAGGGGGGACCAGAGATTGGAGTTCAGACGAGCACCTGCCATGGAAATAACGATAAAACAAGGATAGGCTCGCAACGTCTCTTCTGTGGGAGAGAGGTTGCAGGGTAGAGAAAAAGCCATCCCCCACTAAGCTACAAAGTCTATTTTGTACTCTGTCAAGGCAGGATAGACTGTTTTTAGCAGCTCCTGCCCAGATATGGCAGCAGTATTCCATCCTTGGACGTACTTGGCTTTTATATAGATAGAGAATTGCATCAGTAGTGAGATATCTTCTGGAGCGGTAGAAGGATCCCACCATCTTTCCAGCGACCTTGACAACAGACTTGATGTACGTGTTCCATTTCAGATCAGGAGTAAAGGTCAAACCCAGAAGCATGTCAAAACACGGGGCCTCACCCAGACGAGAGCCATCCATCACAATTGATGCCAGATGGGGATCAGAGCGTTGATGATGTAAGGACAGGAGTTTGGTTTTGGATGCATTAAAGGTAACCAGCCACGTCTTCCCCCACTGAACCACGCGCTCGAGATCAGAGGAGAGAGAATCAGAGAGAACTTTGTCATTTACAGCCTTTGATGTGTTGCCGTAGATGGTCGTGTCATCAGCATAGATGTCAACGAATGATTTAAGTATGTGTTTAGGGAGGTCATTGATGTAGATCAGAAAGAGAGTTGGGCCGAGGATTGACCCCTGAGGGACTCCAGCATTTATATTGCAGGCCTTCGATTTTTATCCATCTACCACTACTCTTATGAGCCTATCAGAGAGAAATGATTTAATGATTGAGAAAACATTTCCAGTTATACCGTAGCTGGAAATCTTGTGAAGTAGACCCTTATGCCATACCTTGTCGAAGGCCTTTGATATGTCAAGAGCAATTGCCCTAGAAAGGAAGCCTTTGTCAAGAGATTCACTAATCCTGTGGGATATAACCATCAGCACATCTGCGGTAGATCTTGCAGAGCGGAAACCATATTGTGTGTCACTAAGAAGGTTATTCCTGCTGAGGTGGTTGACTATTTCTCTATTTAATATGGATTCCAGCAACTTACTCTTAACACACAGGAGACTTATTGGTCTGTACTGAGAGGGAGATGACTTATCACCTGTATTCTTAAATACAGGGCAAACTGATGAGGTCTTCCAGGGAGTCGGAAAGCACTTCTCCTTAAGGCAGCGCTTAAATAGTTTCGTAAGTATGGGAGCAAGTTCTGGTTGAAGCTTTTTTAACACTATAATCGGGATGCCATCAGGGCCAGTTGCTTTACTGGAATCTAGGTTCTTGATTAGCTTGGCGACCTCATGCACAGATATTTGTATGTTACCTAGCTTGTTCTGTGTTATAGGAGGAAATATGGGGAGTTGATGGCCTTCGTCGCATAGGGTAGAATTAGCTGCAAAGTTCTTTGCAAATAGTTTGGCCTTGTCTGACGCTGACGAGATGACCTCTGGTCCATTGATAATGGTTGGGATAGAACGCCCACTTCTGTTCAGGATCCTATTTGTTATTTGCCAAAACTAGTGGGAACCAAGCCGCTGATCAGCTACCTTGGATTTAACAGATTGGGCATATAGCTCTCTTGCATTTTTTATTACTCTTTTACAGTGGTTGCTGGCAGTCCTGAAAGCAGCTTTAGTCTCAGTGCATCTATTACGTTGGTAGCTATGGAAAAAGTGATTTCTGTGCACGATAGCAGCAGCACATTCTGGGGAGAACCATGGCTGGCTGTTAGGTTTTTGTTGGAATTTTTTAGATGGTATGAATTGGTCTATGCCTACAATACAAAATACTTTACTATAAAACTAAATTCTGGTAAGAGTGATACAGTTTCAGTGGATCGTCTGAAGCCAGTATATATTAAGTCTTTTGAAAATAGACATCCTGAATCAAAGAAATCTGCGAAAGTTCCTGATGAATCAAATGTCACTGAACAGGAAATTTCATCTACTGAGAATTCTAAAGAAGAATCAATTGAAAATGATTCCAACGATTTATCTAGTACGCCTACAGAAGAAATTGACCAACAAGAATCAGTAGATCTTCCCCAAGATTCAAAAACTACAACGACAAGATCAGGCAGAAGAGTAGTTTTCTCCAGAAACAACGACTAACCATTACTTCTAACAATATAATACCTCCGATAATGAGATGGGAAGTATTGTGGTGTCGTATTTTTGATATTTTTATTAAATATAAACTAAAAATAAAAATGTATCTATATATAAATGATAATAAACTTTTAAGAATAAAAAAAATAGAATAATTAATCTTTTCTCTGATTGGTCTAAAACTTTTGGTTATAAATAAAAGAACTGCCATCTATTAGCATAACTAGAAAGCAATCGTTCGTTTTGGAAATTAGAAGTTGGTCCGTTATATCCTACATTTTTTTTTTTTGATTTAATTTTTCAAGTTGGATCCAATTTTTGCAGTGCGTTAGTTTATTAACTATGAAGATACAGAAGAGTAAAGAATGGATTTCTACATAACACCGTTGTTCCAGCGTTGTTCGTGTTCTGCATAAATGCCGAAGCGTGTTAAGGTCCTTTCCTGATCTTGATGAACTTGAAAAAAGAATCTGATCAACTTTAATCATCCTTTTAGTATAAGGGAGTACCTGAACAGATAAAAAACCAAGTGTATTAAGTTTTGTAGGCCTATTTAAATCTCTTGAAAGTATTCACAAAACCTACACCACCACCCCTTCTGAGAGCTCCAATGAAGATGAAGAAGTCCAGCCTGATGGCATGACTGTACGCCCTAACGCTGATGCCAATGGTTCCGACGCCTCTTCTGAGAGCTCCAATGTAGATGAAGTAGTCTAGCCAATCCCCCTTCGTAGGAGTACCCACAACAAACGACCAGGTCCACCATGCCACATGTGTGGTCTAGAGACCGGGGGGGGGGGGGAATGTAGAGTTGAATGTAATAATCAAAGAAGAAGGCGCACGCGCGTGTGTGTGTATTGAGCGGTTATACAACTTACCTTCGGATGGGATCTGAGAGAGAGAGAGAGAAATTAAAGATGGCAGCAATGGATTTAAGTTGTAGTCTCGTGGAATCTCACGAGATCTCATCTTCCACTGCACACGTATGCAAATGGAACGAGATCAGTTTTCTAATAAAATGCCTGTTGGCAGAGGCAGTGGGAGAACACGTGCTGGAAGTTGAGAGAGAAAGTTGACAGTGATGAATTCTATCTGAACTTTTGCTCATCGTATTTATTTTATTTTGTTTTGCTGCTTACCAGTCCATTTAACGGCAGTTTCTTATCTTTATTATTACGAGGACTCATTTCGAGTAAAAATTTAATTTATTTAATCATATAAACAAGAGGAATGCACATTTTAAATGTTTAAAAAATGTCCAACATAAGAGGATAACGACTTAAGAGTCTCGATAATCGCTCAACAATAGAAAATTAAAGAAAATACTGAGGTAGATATAATTTAACACGAGCCTCCACCCCCTCGAAAAGAAAATAAATTTGTATATTTTTTATATTTTATATTTTAATGTCGAAGATCACTGCTTGGAAAAAAAATCAAGTTACCGGAAGTGGATACGGTTGATTATGTAACGAAACCGAACGGAAGACACGAAAAACGAAACCATATATTAATAAAAAAAATACTTCAGTTTTTAACATTTCTTACACAAGCAACAAAAAGAAAACTCAAATAATAAAACAAATATTTTATTTAGAAAAATTAGTACTTCACGGGGAACGTGGACTCTGCATAAACGGTGTTTTTATTTAATGATTGCTCCCCCAAAGCAAAACACAAAAGATTTTCTTTGGTTTATTTAATCACGAAAACTTTTTTAAGGTACTATTTGAGGCCAATAAAAAGGGGGGGGGGCAAAAGTATTAGTTAAATGCATGAAAAAATAATTTAACAAAAAAAATAATATTTAGTGGAGAAAATAATAAAAAAATTAAAATGTAATGAAATAAAAATAAAATAAAAATAAGTACGAAATAAAAGTATGAATCAAATTCACACAAAGAAAAAAATTCAAAAACATAAAATAAATACACGCGCGATTAAAAATAAAGTCTATGAGATGTATACGAAGAAAGTGAAAGAAAAAGCTTTGAGGGAGCAATCATTTGTAGGAGTGAACCTAAGTGACCTCAGGCCACATACTACTACCATGAAGAAAAGACGTTGTTTCTTTAATCCTCTCTTTCTCTAAAAGAACTCAACTAACCAAGATACCCAAAAATCTATTCCCTTTTCTCTTCTGCTGTTGCTGCTCGCTCACCCCCCACTCTCTCTCTCTCTCTCTCTCTCTCTTTCCGATGATTGACCTAAAAAGGATTGGACAGTCAGTCTCCAGGCTTCTACGTTGTCACACGTGTCCTGCGAAAAGCAGACACAGAATTCTAAAAGTATGTAAAAACTAAGAAAATAAAATATTCCTCTCAAGCTAATATTTGTATCCACTTTGTCAGTTATAACAACCAATAAACAAATATTACAATTGTGACCCGACAAAAAGGACATTACAACCTCAAGAAACAAACTAATTTTACCCAGGACTGAAAGGAAAGAAACACTTTTTGGAGTTTTCAGGAAAATTACAAGTAACTGTTATTTCATGCCACAAACGTTTTCAAAGAGAAGCTCCGACGTAAGTAAAACACATTATATTTTTTCCACCTTTCTTCGGTTAAAAGAAAAATACTAGAATATATTTTTACATACACAAAAAAAAAAAAAAATAATGAAATAAAATGGAAGAAGCCTCCTTACAACAAATTACAATAAAACCGCCGGAATTCATGGAAACAGCAGTGAATTGCTGGTTTTCCATTCTGGAAGCGCAATTCCATCTGCGGAACATTACAAATTCGACAACAAAATTTTATACGGTCATATCAGCTCTGCCTGCAGAGGTGGTAACAAAAAATACCGCTTCATATTTTAAACGAAAAGGACTATGAGGAACTGAAATGCTCCTTAATTGAAGCGAATGAAAGAACGAAGCCTGAGTTGCTAGACAAGTTAATGTCTACAAACACAATAACAGGCCGTCCATCTGCATATTTACCGGAGATGCTCTCTATAGCAAAAAGGATAGGTGTCGGCGAAGAAATTGTTCTTCATAAATTTCTTCAGGCCTTACCTGCAACAATTTCCCCCGTCATTGCCTCTCAAAAAGAACTAAATTCATCCCAACTTGGAAAATTAGCGGACGAATTAATGCCCTTATTAAATAACATGAACGGAACAGCAACAGCATTCACCAATCAGCAGCAGCACACAGAAAGGAATAAAAACGTCCGTATACCGATAGGAATAAAACCCTATTTCCCAGAACAAAAAACTAAAATATGCAGAGCGCACCTCTACTTTGCTGAGCAGGCAAGAACCTGCAAACCGTGGTGTAAATGGCCAAAGAAACAGAACATCAAAATGTTACCAAGCTCGCGTCCACCCACACCACCACCAACAGCCTTGGAAAACTAGTAGCGCGAACCGTGTCAGTCCCCTTGAGTTCGCTGCTACTACAAATCAAAGCAAGATTAGGGACAACAATTTTACAATTTATAGTAGACACTGGTGCAAGCCTCTCAATAATACCGACGTCCACATTAAAAGGCGTGACGTTATACCCAACACCAGTATCACTCACCACTGCCAACGGAGAGAAAATAAAATGCCACGGCCAAGCTAACCTGGAGATTGCAATACCAAGATTAAGAAGGACCTTTTTATGGACATTCGTGGTCGCTGATATCACCAATCCCCTCCTCGGAATTGACTTTCTAAATAACTTTGGCCTCACTATCGACTGCAAAAACAGAACAATTTATGACCCAACAACAACCACTAAAAATAAGTTGTTATTAAACACTACTGCTCCTGTAAATGTGGTCATAAACGAAGCAAATATACACACATTTATTAAAACAAGCTTAGATAAATACCCATAAATTATCTCTCCTCACACCAACAAAAACAATAACTGTATTTATCACAGAATCGACACAGGTAGCCACTCACCAGTTTTTGCTAAATCCAGACAACTGTCTGCTGAAAAGCTGACTGCTACAAAAGAAGAATTTAAGAGACTAATAAATGAAGGAGTAATAACCCCTTCAGACAGCGAATGGTCAAGCCCACTACATCGAGTACCTAAACAGAGTGAAGAATATCGCTGCTGTGGAGACTACCGCGCCTTAAACAGTATCACTAAAAGTGATAGATACCCCATCCCTAATATTAATTCCTTTACTACTAAACTCGCTGATAAACAACGATTTTCAAAAATTGATTTAATTTCAGCCTATCATCAAATTAAAATGCACCCAGATGATATTCCAAAAACTGCAGTTATTTCGCCAATGGGACTATATCAATATGAATTTATGCCGTTTGGATTAAAGAATTCTTCGGCTACCTTTCAGATCTCTGAAAGGACAGAATCTTTCGAGATATCGACTGTGTCTTCGTATATAACGATGATATACTCATTTTCAACAATGACGAACAATCCCATGAAAAAGATATCGACAGAGTTTTCCAAATCCTTCAAGAAAACAATCTCAAAATATCACTCTCCAAATCGATTTTCAACGTAACTGCCCTTGACTTCTTGGGCTTTAAAATTAACTCAAAGGGAATTACACCAACTGCAAATAAAGTAAAAGAAATAGAATCCTTTCCGTGCCCTAAAGATGCTAAAAGCCTACGCAGATTTCTTGGTATGGTAGGATTTTACAGAAAATTAATACCAGGATTTGCAAAGTTAGTTTTTCCTTTATCTGAGAGAATGCGACTAACACCGAAAGGATTAATCACCTTGAATACATTAGAAAAAGAATCCTTCTCTAGCATGACTAAAATATTGGGTAAACTAACGGAATTACCCCATCCTCAACCAAGCTGCACACAGTATCAACTTGTCACGGACAGCAGCAAATATGCAGTAGGTGCTGCCTTACATCAAGTCGTGAATGGAAGCCCTATACCAGTAGGATTTTTCTCGAAGAAACTGACGGCAACACAGACAAGATATTCTACTTTCGACCGTGAACTTTTAGCAGCTTATTTGGCTGTATTACATTTTCGCCACCTCATTGAAAGTCGCGAAGTACTACTTCTAACAGACCACAAGCCAATATGCGGCGCATTTCACAGTTTAAAACCAGCAAAATCGGATAGGCAACAAAGGCAACTAGCCATAATCACAGAATTAATCTCAGACATTGCCCATGTGAAGGGTGATCAAAATGTTGTAGCAGATTGTTTATCACGCCCAACGCTTGCTGTAAAGATCGACATGTACGGCCTCCCAGCACTTGCAGACGCCCAAACAGCAGATACTGAAATACAGTCCTTCCCAGATTTAAAAAAATATACAATATCAGGAAAAGATCAATTCGTGTTGTGTGATATATCAACGTCATACCCCAGACCTTTTGTACCATTCACACTACGGAAATCCATCTTCGATAGTTTGCATTCAGTGTCCCACCCAGGTATAAAATCGTCTATAAAAATGATTTAGGCTAGGTTTTACTGACCTAACATGGATAAAACCATCAAATAATTATGTGAATCATGCACAGCTTGCCAACAGGCGAAAATATATAGACACACAAAATCGCCAGTACAAACGTTGAAAATACCATCGTCAAGATTCCACACTGTACACATTGACATAATTGGACCTCTACCACCAGCAAAATGTTCAAACAATCTTTACATCAATCCATGTCGATATATTTTAACATGCATAGATCGAACAAGTCGATAGATAGAAGCGCAACCCATAGCAGATATTACGGCACAAACTGTTGCAGAAGCTTTTGTAAATACGTGGATTACTCGCTTTGGTGTCCCACTTCATGTCATAACAGACAGAGGCACACAATTTGAAAGTGAATTATTCATGGAATTATCAAAAATTATCGGATTCTATAGGCTAAGAACAACATCGTATCATCCACAATGCAACGGACTTATAGAAAGAGCTCACAGAACTATCAAAGCAACTATAATGGCCCGAAAAGAATCTTGGATTTCAGCCCTACCAATTGTTCCTTTGGGAATTCAAAGTATGCCCAACTGCTCTAATTTTTCCCCTTTCTATGCAGTCACAGGTACAAAAATGTTATTGCCACACCTAATGATAGATTCGGAAAATCCAGAAACACTCACACAAAATTTTACTAAAGAACTACATAAAACCATGGCAAAATTTGACTTGACTGACTTTTCAAACAGAGAAAAATCAACACAAAAATCTTACATACCAAATCAACTGCAAACCTGTAAAAAAGTTTGGATAAGGATTGACGGCGTTCGAAAACCGCTAGAAGCCCCCTATTCAGGTCCTTACACTGTACTCGAACGAACACGTAAATATTTCCTTATAGAAACTAACCCAAACACGCATACACAAGTTTCAATAGATCGTTTAAAACCTTACATTGAAAACAAGCAAAAATGTACACAAAATACAACTACCAACAAAAATAAAGAGCCCGATATTTTACCGCCTGAAAAAGTACAAGAACGTAAAATAAAAACAACAAACTCTAGTAGGAGAGTCAAATGGAAAAAAGATAATGAATATTTTTATTATTAAAAAAAAAAAACAACAAAAAAAAAACACTCCGTTATCTGGTAGGAGAGTATTGTAGGAGTGAACCTAAGTGACCTCAGGCCACATACTACTATCATGAAGAAAAGACATTGTTTCTTTAATCCTCTCTTTCTCTAAAAGAACTCAACTAACCAAGATACCCAAAAATCCATTCCCTTTTCTCTTCTGCTGTTGCTGCTCGCTCACCCACATACACCCACCCACTCACCCACACACTCCCCCCCCTCTCTCTCTCTCTCTCTCCGATGATTGACCTAAAAAGGATTGGACAGTCAGTCTCCAGGCTTCTACGTTGCCACACGTGTCATGCGAAGAGCAGACACAGAATTCTAAAAGTATGTAAAAACTAAGAAAATAAAATATTCCTCTCAAGCTAATATTTGTATCCACTTTGTCAGTTATAACAACCAATAAACAAATATTACACATTAAATAAAAACACCGTTTATGCAGGGTCCACGTTTCCATGGCGTACCGAAAAATGAATTTAGTTTTAACACTTTTCTTGTTCACGAAACAATAAAAGGCACTTCTGCAGTATGCGCACGGCGGCCATCTTTTCTTGGTGCGTTTCACTAAACTATCGCCATGTGGCGCGTTACTGGTAAAAAACATTTAAATTATGTATTTTATGTTGACCCTTCAAAGTTGTTCTAATTCAAAAAGATGTTTTATTTAAATTATTTATTTGTTCGGAAAAAAAAGAAGCTATTTTATTTTATAAAAATCTAATGTTATTTTTATTACAAAATTGTTTTACTAAAATTATATTTTCTTACGTAAACTTTTAAGTAAATGTTTTTACAATTATATGTTGATACATTTTTATACAATAAATATTTTTGTTTTCAAATATTTTTCTGTTCAGAAAAAAAGATCCAAAAAATCTTATTTGTTACTTATTTGCCGCGTTATTTGATCAAGAAAAAATTGGAGTTATCTCCCCCTAACAATAGCCGCCGTCTGCATACTGCACAAATGCCCCCGAAATGACTTTTAAAGGATACCCTCCCCTTCCCCATGTTAAGAATGGCTTTCGAAATAACAACGTTATTATTTCAACGCGGTACCAAGTTGTTTTGTAATAACAAGAATTATTTAAACTGAATTAATTTTTCTAAATAAAATAATTGCTTTCTTTGATAATACGTGTTTTCTTTCTTTTAGTTTTGTTTCGTAATAACAAAAAAAAGTGTTAAAGCTAGAATATTTCTTTAAATAAATATTTGGTTTCGTTTTTTTAACTCCGTGATCAAGTTTATTTTTTTTAAGCAAGAGTTAAAAATATTTGTTAAAAATATTGGTAAAACTATACAAACACCGTGACAGCGAATTACCCCTACCCCTAACCCTAACCCCAACCCTAACCCTAAACCCTAACCCTAATCCTAACCCTAACGCTGTCACGGTGTTTGTATAATAATACCAAAATATTATGGGGGTGCATAGACTCTTTTAAAAACAATATCTCCTTCAAGAACGATCATAAAATGTGTTTTCAATCGATATTTATTCAATAAGGGACCAGTTTTCTTACATAGCAAAAAGGAGGGAGGTTTTCGGGTACGAGTTTTCCGGGTACGGGTTTTCCAAAGACGAGTTTTCCGGGCATCGTTTAAACTGATAGGTGAGATTTATATTATTAGGTACGGACAAAAATGGGGGACAAAAATAGGGGGACATAGTTTTGAAAGCCGATTTATTATATTTTTTTTAGGTTTCCGACTACTTTTTGATTGTATTTGAAAGATTAAAGACTAAAGTTAATTTCCTAAAGGAAAGAAATATTTTTACACGCGAAAAAAAAGTTATGAAAATGTTTTCACTGCGAGCTAGCAAATTCAGCTAAATTTTGAAGTTAAATAACTTCATTGTAAAAATCCTTTAAAAGATAAATATTAGTTTTCTGGTCTATTTCAAAGATAATTAGTAAAGTAAAGTCCTAAGATATTGAATTAAAAAAAAAACAAAAAAAACCCACCTTGTTTGTACAAAACATAAATGAGCCCAAAAACCGCGTGATTCTGACGTTCGCAAAACGCAACAAACAACGAAGGCCCAAAATTTCAGGCAGTCGAAAGACTGAAAATGACGCCCCAGTCGCGCATTTCTTTTCTGAACATTTGTATTAATTTTTACATTTTTTAATTTAATTATTTTTCTATGTTCCTGTTTTTAAATTATTTTTTTTTAATTATTGTTCAATATTATATAAAAAAATATGTTACGCCGAAAGTTTCACATTCTTGCGAGCAAGGAGATTATTAAAACCTTGCTCATAAAAATTAGGCGAAACCCGTAATTAAAAAAAAAAAAGTAGAAATATTTTTTGCAATTATAATTTTTTTTCTGTGAAAATATTACATTATCAATGCTTAATTCAATGCTAATAAAGAAATTCATTTTTCTTCGAGTTATATAGAATTCATTAATACGGATTTTAGGCATTTTTAGTATTGTTCCTATAAAAATTATTTTATTTTATTTTTATTGTAACAAATTACGATGCTTTATTTATATAAAAAAAAGCAAAAATAAATTCTTGCGTTTTTTATTTACTACTGAAAACAATAACTTAAGTAAAGGTATTTTTTGTTAAAACAAAATAATACATTTCCACTAAAATTCAAATAAAAATAATTAGTTCAGTATATTCCGCGATAAATACTGAAACATTTTGCCAGTACCTATATATTATGGTGCCCGGAAAACTCGTCCCGGGAAAACTCGTCTCCGGAAAACCCGTACCCGGAAAACTTGTACCCGGAAAAATCACCCCTTTTTGCTAGGTAGGAAAACTGGTCCCTTATTGAATAAATATCGATTGAAAACACATTTTATGATCGTTCTTGAAGGAGATATTGTTTTTAAAAGAGACTATGCACCCCCATAATATTTTTAACAAATATTTTTAACTCTTGCTTAAAAAAAATAAACTTGATCACGGAGTTAAGATACGAAAAACGAAACCAAATATTTATTTACAGAAATATTTTAGCTTTAACACTTTTTGTGTCATTACGAAACAAAAAGAAAGAAAGAAAACACATATTATCAAAGAAAGCAATTATTTTATTTAGAAGAATTAATTCAGTTTAAATAATTCTTGTGTCATTACAAAACAACAAAAAAGAAAACACGGTCTTATGTAATTTTGGTACCGCGCTGAAATAATAACGTTATTATTTCGAAAGCCAGGAGGGGAGGGTATCGTTTAAAAGTCATTTCGTGGGCACTTTTGCAGTACTTAAAAATATACAAATATATTTTCTCTTGGAGGTGGGGGAGGCTCATTTTAAAACTGTATCTGTAGTGAACTACTAGTATGATGCTTCTACGGTATGCTTCCCTTATTTCTCTCTTTCTCCCTACTCTTCTACTTTTCCATTCCTTTCTTCTCTCAACGAGATACAAAGAAGAAATCTGTCTCAGACATGCGGAAAGGATAGAAGCATCAACACGCGACTGACCAGTTTTATAAAAAAAAATGTACCATCCTCTTTGTATCCCTATATCTTTGAAACCTATATAAAACATGATCAATCCTAAAGTCTCGTCGCACTTAATTATAACCCGATGTTTTCTTTTCCAAACCATTCTTTTTCAGCACTCTTGTTCTCTCTCTAACTTTGGAGGTGCCCCAAAAGGGGGACCGACCGAAATGGTGACCCTTTTTCAAACGTCGTAAAATTTATGGTAACCGCCATAATTTGGTGAACTCCCGAGGTGCGTATATACACGCAATCTTCAAAGAACAAAAAAAAAAACAAACGAATACGATGAGAACGAAAAGAAAAAGCCTTTCCAAGAAATGCCGATAATATATATATTTTTGCTATTTTTGTGAAACGGTTTATGGTAAAGAAAAAACAAACAAACAAGAAAAATAAGCAGTAAAAAAAAGTGGAAGAAGAACAAAACGTTTTTTACGTGATTCTCACCAGATAAATGACTAAAATAAAATCTGGTCTAAAAACTATTCTGTAACAACAAAAAAGTGACTTTAAGAATCAATACAGAATCCCAAATTTCATTCTGAAACACACACACACCCGCACAAAGAAAAAGGAACCTTCCAGACGCACGCACGTGAAGCCAATTTTGGAACACGTGTGGTCACACACCCGCACACAAAAAAGGAACATTCCAGACGCACGTGTGTGAAGCCAATTTTGGAAAACATACGTGCATCGACGAACTCAGTTTTTTTCTTTAAGAACATTGACTATATATTCACACACGCACACACACACACACACACACACACACATATATATATAGATATATAAGATATATATAAAATAAAATAAATTTTAATTGACGCTATTTCTCCAAGCACCTGCTGAAATTAACCTCTGGTGAGTACTCGCTTTTCTCTCTTCTCGCTATCACACCCCAGCCATTTCCTTTAGTCACAGCTACAAATAAATAATAATAATAATAATAAAAATAATAATAGTAACTAACAATAATCATAGGAATAATAATAATTAATAATAATAATTAGTAATAATAATAGTGGACGCACAACAGGTTAGCATAAAACTTCCAGAATTTATGGAGACGAGTGTCGAGGGATGGTTTTTTGATAATAGAAGCTCAATTCCATCTCAGACACATTACGAGCGATGATACTAAGTTCTATACGGTTATCAGCGCATTGCCACTTGATGTGATAACAAATATACCTCCAGCAATTCTGCAGTCGCTAAACTATGCGAAGTTAAAAGAGTCTGTGTTGTCTGCATATGAAAAGACCAGACCTGAACTCCTGGAGAAGTTTATGAGGACCACTATGTTAGCTGGTCGTCTGTCATTATACCTCCAGGAGATGGTAACGGTCACACATAGAATAGAGGCAAGCGACGAGATAGTGCGCCATAAATTCATACACGCACTTCCGAAGCAAATCACCCTAGTAATAGTAGCCCACACTGAAATGCCGTTAACGGAGTTGGGTCGACTATCCGACAACTTGATGCCATTAATAGAAAATACGTCAGTATTTCAGGCGGTTGAGAGTCGAGCTCGGACAAACAACCATATTACCACCAGACAGTCTAGTGAAACCATTCCAGCCGGCCTATGTCCATAAAGAAGGAAACAGCGGCCGAAGATATGTAGAGCCAATATATATTTCGCGGAGGAGGCTCGTACATGTAAGCCATGGTGTAAGTGGCCAAAGAAAAAGAGTAGTTTACAGACTCTGCCTAACTCACGCCCTTCCTCTCCCGCCCCTAGTGATTTGGAAAACTAGAAAGGTGGACTGCGTTTGCTCCAGTAGTGCTGCCGTTATTAGAAGTTTCTGCTAAAATAGGAGCGTCTAAAGTCAATTTTATCATAGATACAGGAGCCAGATTTTACCACATTTTGTAGTAAATGGAATTACTCTGGAGCCAACTCCTGTTCATATCTCTACCGCTAATGGTAAAAGCATAAAAGCTATGGTCAGACAAACCTCGAAGTTAAGATACCCCGTTTGAGAAGATCTTTTCAATGGAGTTTCGTGATCGCAGATGTCACTAACCCTTTGTTAGGATTTGACTTCTTAAACAAATTTAACATTATAGTGGATTGTAAAAATAGATCCATCCGTGACAACGTAACGCAGCATGAAATTATAGTCAATGCAGTAACGGGAACCGATGCTGTAGTGATTAACAAAATAGACCTAGCAGATTATGTTACCGAAGTAATAGGTAAATATAATAATGTGCTTTCACCACATAGCGACACAAACAAAGACTATGGTGGAGTGTATCACAGGATTGATACAGGCAGCCACGTACCAGTGTTTGCTAAAGCCAGACAACTTTCCGGTCCTAAGTTAGATGCAGCACAGGCAGAATTTAAAAAGTTACTAAATACCGGAGTTATCCAGCCTTCCAATAGCGAGTGGGCAACCCCTTTGCACTTGGTGAAGAAGCCGGATGGGTTATATCGGGCGTGCGGTGATTTCCGTGCATTAAATAGCATTACCAAAACAGACCGCTACCCGGTACCAAATATAAATTCCTTCTGCACACAGTTAGCTAATAAACAATATTTTTCCAAAATAGATTTAACTGCAGCATATCATCAGATTAAGGTGCACCCTGAAGATGTGCCTAAGACAGAAGTAGTGACACCTTTTGGTTTGTTTGAGTTTAATTACATGCCATTTGGTTTAAAGAATGCTGCGGCTACATTTCAGCGTTTTATGGATAAAATATTTTAAAAATTAAATTGCATATTTATATATTTAGACGACATACTAGTTTTTAGCGAAAGTGAGCAACAGCACAAGGAAGATTTAGATAGAGTATTTAGGATCCTTAGTGATAACAATTTAAAGATTTCCTTAGATAAGTGTGTATGTGTATTCGGAGTACCAGAGTTAGATTTCTTAGGTCTTCACGTAAGCAAAGAAGGCTTGTTTGTTGCCTACTTTAAAGAAAATTAAAGAGTTTGAAAAATTTCCGATACCTAAGGACTCAAAAAGCTTACGTAGATTTCTGGGGATGACAGATTTTTACTGCAAATTAGTCCCTAATTATGCATCCATAATTTTACCACTATCCGAACGGATGAGGTTGGATCCAGAAGCCAAGACCGAGCTTAATGAGGAAGAAACTAACGCCTTCAAAACAATAATAAGCAAATTATCGGAAATAAAGGCGTTAGCTCATCCACAGTCTTCAGCTACAGAATACCACTGAATTACAGATGCTAGTCAATACGCCGCTGGTGCTGCATTACACCAGTTGATAGATAAGAAACCAGTACCTATAGGTTTCTTTTCCAAGAAATTTTCTCAAACCCAAGCCAAGTATTCTACGTTTGACAGAGAGCTACTAGCAGCTTATTTTTCAGTGATACATTTCCGCCACCTCATAGAAGGTCGTCATGTGATATTATTCACTGATCATAAAGCCATTATGCGGAGCCTTTTATAGTCAGACACCAGCAAAGTCAGATCGACAACAACGACACTTATCAGTGCTTGCTGAATATATTGCTAATGTGGAGTACATTAAAGGAGCTGAGAATATAGTTGCAGACTATGTCTCGGCCTGCATTAGCTGTGCAGATAGATGCATGCGACTTGGCTGAAATAGCCCAGGCACAAAAAGGTGATGATGAAATAAAGTCATACACTAATTTGAAAGAATACTGTGTGTCAAGTGAAGTCGGCTCAGCCTATGCGATACTTCAACTAAGTAGCCCAGACTGTTTATCTCAAAAGAGCTTCGTCAAGCTATTTTCAACAGTTTACATAGCTTGGCGCATCTGGGTACAGGAACATCTATAAAACTGGTCAAGTCCAGATACTTTTGGCCTAGTTTAGATAAAACGATTAAACAATTCTGTGCAGAATGTGTAGTGTGTCAACAATCAAAAATTCAAAGTCTGCAGTCCAAGAATTTGAGTTACCATCTGCACGTTTCCAGATGGTACATATTGATATCGTTGGACCCCTGCCCTTAACGAGCAATGAGTCTGACCTTTACCTGAGCCCTTACAAATATTTGCTTACTTGCATCGATCGTGTAACTCATTGGATTGAAGTATAGCCTATGACTCAGATAACTGCACAGTCGGTAGCAGAAGCGTTTATCAATGCATGTATAGCTCGATTTGGAGTCCCACTGCATGTTGTAACTGACAGAGGTAGTCAGTTTGAGAGCAAATTTTTCCAGGAATTAGCCAAGGTAGTAGGTTTTTACCGATTGAGGGCAACTTCGTATCACCCGCAAAGTAACGGGATGATCGAAAGAGCACACCATACCCTTAAAGCGGCAATAATGGCTCAAAAAGAATCATGGATGAAAGCGATACCAGTGATTCTGCTGGGTATACGTAGCACCCCTAATGAATCAGGCTTTTCCCCTTTTACGTCTGTTACTGGAGCTCCGATATTGATTCCTCAGCAGTTGATACACAAGCAGAGAGTAGGAGAAACTCCAGTTAATAACCAGTACATACGTAATTTGTGTGAATGAATGTCCCAAATTGATGTACTCAACAATGGAAAAGGATATATCCATGACAGTCCCAAAATATTTATACCGAAAGGTTTATCTTCCTGTGAAAAAGTATGCCTCAGAGTTGATCGAGTTAGGAAACCATTAGAAGCACCGTACTCAGGTCCTTATAAAGTTTTAACTCTATCAGATAAGCATTATCAGATCGATATGAACAACGGTACTCATACACACGTATCAATAGATAGATTAAATCCGCACATAGAACCAACTAGTATTAATAAAATTATACCGACTGAGAAGGCACAGACAAATGACGGTACTATTAATGATAAACTTATTAAGACAGATGATACCGACAAAGTTGAAGATAAAAGTGCTGACACATATAAGTCTAGATCATGAGAAAAATGAATACTTTTATTTTTAAACAAATTTAGGCAATACACATATTTAATAATTCTGTAGAGGATACTTAATTCCATTATTTGGAGGGGGACTCGTGCAGTAAACTACTTCTATGATGCTGCTACGGTATGCTTCCCTTATTTCTCTCTTTCTCCCTACTCTTCTACTTTTCCCTTCCTTTCTTCTCTCAACGTCACCAGTGGTTTCAGCCAATCGGAATAGAGGACTGTCCTGGGGGGAGATACAAAGAAGAAATCTCTCTCAGATATGCGGAAACGATAGAAGCATCAACACGCGACGGACCAGTTTCCCTGGGTAAAGACTTTTATCAAAGAAAATGTACTATCCTCTTTGTATCTGGGAAACTTTTATAAAACATCATCAATCCTAAAGTCTCGTCGCTCTTAATTATAACCCGATGTTTTCTTTTCCACAACTGTTCTTTTTCAGCACTCTTGTTCTCTAACTTCGGAGGTGCCCCAAGAGGGGGACCGATCGAAATGGTGACCCTTTTTCAAACGTTGTAAAATCTATGGTAACCGCCATATATCTACCTTAGTATTTTCTTTAATTTTCGGACATTTTTTTGTTAAAAATTATTTACTAAGTAATGTCGAGTGTGACATGACTTGCTATTTCTTTTAAACTTAATAAACTCTTTAAAATAAGTTTAAACACCAAAAACGTACAAAGCTAGTTAGAAAACGAAAACTTAGAAAAATCAATTTAAATTTTTAAAACAATAAACATGTAAAAATATTTTAAAAAATATTATGGGATGTGCATTATTACCTAAAAATATACTAATTTATTTTCTTTAAGATGGGGGATCGCTTTAAAACTATATCTACCTTAATATTTTCTCTAATTTTCTATTTTTTAGCAATTATCCTCCTAAGACGTGGTCCTTTTATGTAGGACATTTTTTGTTCATAAGTAACACTCGACATTATTTCTTTTTTTTTTTTTTTAACTAAATAAACTCTTTAAAATAAGTTGAAAGACCAAAAACTTTCAAAGCTTAACTTTCAAAACAAAAACTTAGAAAAAATAATTTAATTTTTTTAAAACAATAGTAAACAAGTAAAAATATTTTAAAAATATATTATGGGATGTGTATTCTCTTTTAAAAACGGTAATAAAATGTGTTTTCAATCGATATTTATTTCATAAGGGACCAGTTTTCCTACCTAGCAAAAGGGGACGAGTTTTCCGGGGTCGAGTTTTCCGGGGTCGAGTTTTCCAGGGTCGAGTTTTCCGGGTACGAGTTTTCCGGATACGAGTTTTTCGGGGACGAGTTTTCCTAAATTCAAATATTATAGATGATTAAAAATTAAAGTTGTTTAAATTCTCATGTTCCGACTGTTGCCTGGAAAACTCGGTACTAGTGCTGAAATAATAACGTTATTATTTAAAAATCCATTCTTAACATGGAGAGGGGAGGGTGTTTTGTACCTATTCTATACTTTAACCTTACAATTGAATAAAACAACATATCATAAAACTTTAATTAAACTTGGAAATACGATTTAAAAAATAGCGCGGATCAGTAAGTGCATTAGCACCGAAAACTCGTACCCAGTATGGTACACTCATCCATTTTTACTAAGTAGGAAAACTCGTCCATTATTGAATAAATATAGATTGAAAACACATTTTATGGCCGTTCTTGAAGGAGATATTGTTTTTAAAAGCGACTATGTACCCCATAATATTATTTTTTTATTATTTTTACTTGTTTAGTCTTGTTAAAAAAAAAAAATTCAGTCACGGAGTCAAGACACGAAAAACGAAACCATAGATTTATTTTAAACAAGGCCGGTAGCCATTAGTCGCGTGCTCTCGTGTAATGAATGAATGCGTGAATGTAGGATTGACATGAAATTCTTAAAGATAAACTAAAATGACCAAAAAATGGGCTGAAATGACTTAAATAAATAAAAAGTAAATGACTTAGAATGACTTTAATGAACTTAAGGATGAATTGAATGACCTTAAGAATGATTTGAATGCGTAAAAAATAACTGGAATCCTTCAAAAACAACTTGAATGATCTGGAGAATGACTTGAATAGCTTTGAGACTGACTGGTTGTAAAGTGGGTGATCATTTTACATTAAATTAATACAGAAAAGTGATCCTCCACTTTATATCACAAAGTTACAAACATAAGTACAGCATGTAGTAAGAACAGATACTACACTTTGAGGTATTAAATTTTTTATTCACAGGAAAAAAAATACAGTTGGAAAAATGAACAAAAAAACTTAGGCACAAGGCCAACTCAAAAAGAAGGGGATGGTGAGGTTGGTTGATCCATTTCGTCTCTGTTGTAAATTTTAAATGATTTTTCTCTCGGCCAACATCTTTTATCATGGTTAGCCATTTGTATTTATGTGTGTGTGGTGGGAAGTGGTGGGGGTCCTACTTAAACCCAATTTTAAAACATTTTTTATTTATATCAAAAAATACAAAAAAGGTAACAATATTAATAAAATTTCATTTGTGTCGAGGGATATGGGGGGGGGGTGAAAACAAAAAAAAACCGGTTAGTAAGACCCTTCCAACCCTAACTGAAATGCTAGACCATCCGTTTCACTCTGATTTGTAAAGGAACTAGGGTTTCGCGGGCAACCTCTAAATGGAGGGGGTAAGGGTTATGTCCTAAATAGGGGAGAAAAGAAAAATTTGACGGTAAGGGTGGGGGCGGAGGTGTTAGTGTTTGGTTTGATTTCCTCCAAGCTGGGTTGAATTTCGAGAGGAGGGGGTGCAAAAGAAAAAATTGTTGTTTTTGGAGGTTGGGGATCTTGGAGGCTTTCTAATAAGGGAAAGAAGATATATTCGGCTGGCTGAGAGGTTGAAGGAAGTAGAATTGGAAAGGGGCAGGGGTCTGACAGAAACCCCAGAACCGTGCACTCCACACCTAGGCGGGGAACACGTATTCAAATTTGGCCCCTCTTCGTACACACAGACTTGCTAACTGTATCCATCTTCTTTCAAAAGCCACGCGATGCAACCTTCTTCTGTCACATCTGATCTTTACCCGTAGTTGGTGTTTAAAGAAAGCAATCAGATCCTGATCAGAAAAAGGCAGCATGCTCCGGCCATCTTGCAGTCTCAACGTCCAAATCACTATTCTCGCCACGGCCAGGATTGCAATGTAGACCATTTGTCTCTCCCGGTCCCACAGTGGCCTCACGTTTGATACAGTAATCGGGCGAGGATGCTCGGGGTCGATGCGAGCCGTCACCTCGCCAATATACGACCAGTACTGGCGGAGTTCACGGCAATCAAAAAATGCGTGATCTGCTGTTTCTGCGGCTGTCGTCCCACAACGGGGACAGGCTGGTGACTCCAAGAAATCAGGTGCTGGTGAGCGACTACGATGTTTACTCAGCATATGGCAATACCTATAGTCGTGGAATCGCACCCTATCAGCGTCGGTGAATGTTATTGATGCAGACGAGGATGGGCGGGCGATGGTCATCGATGTTGCCGTTAATAGTAGTGTGTTTTGGATAGTCGCAGTTTATGCGCCTAATTCCGCTATGAAGAGGGCTTCCTTCTTTCGACAGGTGGAGGGCTTTATAGATGATCCAGAGAGGGTAGTCTTAATGAGTGATTGGAATGATCCCAGGATAGATAAGGTCGGGGGGACTAGTGAGTTAGTGTGGTGTGACAGCAGTCTGTCTGACCTGATGGCCTCGTGCGACCTGGTTGACAGATTTTGCCTGGATTACCCGGGGCGGGAGATGTGGACCTGGCATCCTAATGCGCCTTCCCATCCAAGTACTTACTTGGATCAGATGTTAGTTAGAAGAGGTGATGTAGATTTCCTATCTTGCCCCACGTTCCACTTTTTAGGACACTCGGACCATAAACTAGTTATGGCCTGTCTGACCTTGAGCTCTGGGCGTAAACTGGCCAGATACTGGAAGTTCAACAGCACCTTCTTGGAGCTGGAAGACTACCGGTTGAAGGTTACAAAGATAATCCAACGGGCATTAGTCAGGGCGGTTACCTGGAGTAAGTGGTGGGTTTGTCTCAAGGCTAAGATTAGACGGTTCTCGGTCCAGTACAGCCAACGACCAGCAGGTGACCAAAGGAGTGATCACATTGCTGAAGAAAGGTCAACGGCATGGTGGGGAGGAAGATTTAGACGATTTCAGGCCCTTGACTCTTCTAAACACAGAGTTAAAGATTTTGGCCAAGGTTCTTGTGAATTGGTTGCAGGTTGTCATCACTGAGTTGATCGAACCAGACCAGAGCTATGCTGTGAAGGGGAAATAGATTCAGGACAATCTTCATCTGATACGCATGATCATAGAGGAGACAGAAGACGACGCCGAGATTGCGCTGATCAGTTTGGATCAGTCCAAGGCTTTCAATAGGGTGGACCATCGGTTCCTGGGATCTGGGCTAGAGGCCGCCAGATTTAATCCGGACTTCCGCAAGTGGATCTCTGTACTGTATGACAGGCCGATGGTAGCGGTAAGCTGTCAGAGTTTTTTGCCGTCTCTCGGTCGGTGCAACAGGGTTGTCCGCTGTCGCCTCTCTTGTACGTCCTGGTGTTGGAACCCCTCCTTTTCAAGTTAAGGGATGAGGCGGCTATACCAGTCCTGCATGAGATAGCTCTCCCTGGAGGCACACGAGCCAGGGTTTCCGCGTTCACCGATGACGTCACCGTGTTCGTGTCCTGCCCCACGGACATTCAAGTTGTCACCGAGGCACTTGTTCGATACGAAGAAGTTACGGGGGCCGTCTTCAATCGCAGTAAGTCGGTGGGTCTGCAGTTGGGAGCCTGGACCGGAGTAAATTCACTTCCGGGCATCTTCAGTTGGACCGACGGCCCGGTCCGGATCCTCGGTGCGTGGTTTGGACCGGGTCTCCAGCTGAAGAAAAACTGGTCGGAAGTAGAGACCAAGGTCGAATCCTCTGTCAAGACTTGGGTTCGAAGGAAATTATCCTTGAAGGGTCGGGCGGAGGCGTCTGCTACATATGTCTTTCCGCTCATCCTTTACCGTCTGTCTGTACTTCCCCTCCCTACAAAACGACAAACCAGCTTACAGGAGCACCTCGACACACTCTTGTGGAACGAGGGTAAGCATTATGTTTGCAGAGAGGTCTGTGTTCGAAATCCAAGCGAGGGAGGCTTGGGACTGCCCGATCTCCTGTGTCACAAGCACGCAGAGAGGTTGGCCTTCCTGAGCCGTTCGTTGTATGTAGACGTTGAATGAGTCACTGCAGTTGGAAGCTCGTTTTCCAATCAGACACCCGACCCCTCGGTCGAAGCTCGGCGAAGACCAAGGGGAGAACAAACATTCTACACCGAATGCCAGTCCACACTTAGAGCGTTGCCGGAGACCAGTGTCTTTGAACAGTCTAGGAACAGGCTTTATCAGGAGCTTGTGGGGCATAGCACAAAGGAACCGCTAGTGAAACGGATGGGGATGTCGTTAGAGGAGGTCCACTCCCAGTGGAGTTGGGCGTTGGGATGGGACTTTCTTACAAACTCAGAATTTTCACTCACCTGGCGACTTGTCCGGAACGCACTGCCCCTTCTTGAAGAACTCAACCTGTACAATGAAGAAACTCGGGTCTACTGCCTGCGCTGCGACGAGGACTTGAGGGAAACAGCCGGTCATGCCTTTTTCTGCTGCGGCAGGCTCAAGACCCTCCTAGGGTATGTCAACGAGGTAACAGCTCACATCGATGCCAAGCGCTGGCTTGAACTCAAGGAGTCATATTTTGTGGAGAACATGGATCCATCGCTGCCTAGGGAGAAAAGAATGTTTTTTCTAGCAATACTAGCAGTAGCGAGCATGGTCATATGGATCACACGCCTCAAGCGAGTCCGCGAAGGGATATCTGTTCTGGATCGGGATCTGATCGTCTACTTAAAACATCTGCTTAAAGTAAAGATCAGATGCGATTGGAAGAGGTTGCCTCGAGTGGCCTTTGACAAGAGGTGGGTGCATGACGCTAGCTTGTGCATCCGACGAGGCGCCAAGTTTGAATTCGTGTTACCACCATAAGCATGGCACACGCGGTTCTGAGTCCTACGGAGCCAATCCCATTAGGTTAGACAAATAAAAAGTAAAGAGACTCTTGACTAGTGGTACAAATGAGATCCTGTCCCTCGATTGTTTGTTTTTTGACATTAGAGAACCTTCCGAGGCTACCCTACCACTACACCCTACTATTTTTTTGTTTTATCATCCCCTGGTCAATCCCTACTCGAAGGTCGCCGCCTACAAATCTTCCCCTTTTTTGTTTTTGACAATTATTTATTTTTCCTCCCTACACCCGAAAAGAATTCATCCCAAACCCCACTAGGGATCTTCCCACTTGTTTTCGGTGCCCCGGAAAACAGTAGGTGATCTAACTTTTTAGATTAGCTCAGGGAGGGACCTTATTAACAATGCACTAGGCAATTTTATTTTTTATATATTTTTTCTAGATTTCCCACTCTGAAACGAACTGTTTTTCTTCCAAATTCAAGAACTTTTATTTTCCAATGAATTTAACTTTTTCACACGCACACACATACATTTTAATAAATAAATAAAAAATTTACACACACATACAGAAATTGTATATATATATCCTTTCTTGAAAAAACGCTGGGGTTTTCATTAGTTAGTTTAGAGTCCACAGAGTGAATGAGGTATTGTGGTAAATGTTGCCAGTCAAGAGTAAAGTCGCCACAGACTCCAATTTTTATTTAGTTACAAAGACCCTGCAACACTCCCCTCCCCAGATCTTATAGGGCCTTGTGCTTAAATTTGTTTTGTCTTTTGGAGATTTTACTTTTTTAATTTTTTAAATTTTATATTGAAATTTTTTTAATTGTAATTTTTTCTTTAAACGGAATAAATTAAATATGAAGATCAAAGTGTAGTATCTGTTCTTACTACATGCTGTACTTATGTTTGTAACTTTGTGATATAAAGTGGATGATCACTTTTCTGCATTAATTTAATGTAAAATGATCACCCACTTTAGTGGGTGATCATTTTACATTAAATTAATTAACCAGTCAGTCTCAAAGCTATTCAAGTCATTCTCCAGATCATTCAAGTTGTTTTTGAAGGATTCCAGTTATTTTTTTAAGCATTCAAGTCATTGTTAAGGTCATTCAATTCATCCTTAAGTTCATTAAAGTCATTCTAATTTATTTAAGTCATTTCAGCCCATTTTTTGGTCATTTTAGTTTATCTTTAAGAATTTCATGTCAAGGCAAGATAAGTTACTTTTTCTACCAAACTGGATATATTTTTTGTGTTTTTATTCAATGTAACATGTTTATTCAGCTCGAAAAACATACAGTGTTTACCGATGTATTGGAAAATTCAAAATGGAGCCCGACTCTCTCTTTAACACGGTAAGTTTAGGAAAAGTGTTATAAATAATAAACTAGACAAAATACTATTAAAAACCCACCGAATATTTGTCAACCTATGTCACGGTAACATATATTGAGCGAGTTTCTAACAGTATTTTGTCTAGTTTTTTATTTATAACATCTTTCCCAAAGTTACCGTCGGCCGCCATTTTGAATTTTCTAATATATCGGTAAACACTGTATATTTTACGAGCTGAATATACAGGTTAAATTGAATAAAAACACAACAAATATATCCAGTTTGGTAGAAAAGTAACTTATCTTGCCTTTGATAACATTTATTTGTTATATTTGTTTGTTGACAACTTTTTCGCGGTAACTCTTTTTTGGCACGTCTAACGCCAGCTCGCCAAAAAGTACGCCATGCGCCAATTTTCATTCTGTCATAAAAACAACTTACTACAGAAAAAAAATTATTTTTATATTTTTATCTCGTGAATAAACATAAAAGGGTAATTCTTTTTTAGAACATTCTTGTAAAAATAAACTTTATTCAATTTTATTCTTTAGTAAAAATAATTCATGAGTACGCCAAACACAATTTTATCAAAGTCACTTTCGTTTAGGAAAAAAAAAAATGGAAGTCAACTTCATACCCGATGTATAATTTGGATTTTTTAAAAATAATAAACGCGGTTTTTCCTATATATTTTTATGCTTATTCGCTATGTAAATGTCTGAACATTCTTGTAAAACTAAACTTTATTCAATTTTATTCTTAAAAAAAAAAAAATTCATGAGTACGCCAAAGAGAGATTTATCAAAAAAAAAAAAAAAAAGTTTTGTGTTAAAATCGAAGACATTGACTTCAACTCCGTTGTTGGATATTAAAAATAATAAACGCGGTTTTTAATATATAATTTCATGTTTATTCGCGAGTTTTTTTGTTTTTTTTTCTGTAGAAAGTTGTTTTTATAACGGAATGAAAATTGGTGCGTGGCGTACTTTTTGGCGAGCTGGCGTCCTGGCGTGCCAAAAAAGAATTACCCTCTTTTTTGAGGGCATCGAAAGGATTTCCAAACGGAATTTCGTGATCGCTCTGACAGGCCCCAACGACCCAACAATAATCTACATGTGATATTCGTTTTCAGCATACCCGAAAACCAATAAAGGTGAGTGTTGAATTTGAATATTCTCTCCTTTTATTTTATTTATCACACTTTTCTTTAAATGACGACTTTTATAGGTTTTCAACTATGCTGAATACAAAAATCACATTGAAATTTTGCAGAGACAAGTAGTAATCGAGAGTTACCGTATCTGTACGAGATTTCTCACCCCCTCCCCCAAAAAATGTGCGTTTTTCACCTTTTTTCTAAGATTTTTCGGACGATTACGGACTTAAATATCATATTAACAGAAAAAATGGTGAACAAAAATAAATTTAATAAGACTAATAAGACGGGGTTCTAATTACGTGACACGTCGGTAAAGAAATGAACCGTAAGTCAGAGAGCAATGAATTAGAACTTTATAACGAGACAGAGAACCAAACGCCCTGCCTCAGCGTAGTATAAACACCTCAACCACTCATATTAAGAACAGCTTTCGAAATAACTCCCAACCTCCCCATGTTAAGAATGGCTTTCGAAGTTGGGTGTGTTTATTCTGAAAGCCGTTCTTAATATGAGGAAGTTGGGGTGTTTATAGTACGCTGGGGCAGTGGGGCAGTGGGGCACTGGCTGGGGCAGTGGCACGTCGTAAAAATTTACCGAACCAATCCTTAAAAGTCATTAAATTTATGTTTTCAAACTTTTTCCAGTTAATATGATATTTACGTCTGTAATCTATGATAATCGTAAAAAAAAAAAAAAAAGTTTTAAAACAATTGTAAAACACACATTTTTAAGGGGGCACTTTCGTACAGGTCCGCCAGATATTTCCTCGTTAGATGGCAGAGGGGAAGGAATTTAGGAAAACTCGTCCCGGGAAAACTCGTCTCGGGAAAACTCGTCTCCGGAAAACTCGTCTCGGGAAAACTCGTCCCCTTTCGCTAGGTAGGAAAACTGGTCCCGTATTGAATAAATATCGATTGAAAACACATTTTATGATCGTTCTTGAAGGAGATATTGCTTTTTAAAATAGACTATAGCCCCCCCTAATATTTTAAAAAAATATTTTTATTTGTTTAATGTTTTTTTTTTCTACCTAACTGGCTAAGTTCTTAGTGGTTTCACTTATTTTAAAGCGTTTATTATGTTCATACAAAGTTAATTAAAATTTTTTTTGGTTCTTATTTTAACGATGTTTTTTTGAGTCATAAAAACAATAATAAAAAAACAAAACAAAAAAATTAAAAACTGGGAGCGTTACTTTTTTGTTTTGGTTTTTTAATTATGATAGTTTTTTGTTATGTTTTCGTTTTCTCTCATACTAAATGCAATGCACTCATGCGTGCGTTATTTAAAATTATAATTCTATCAATTATCAACATTTATTGTCGTCCTGTCAAATTTTGCAAAAATTAACTAATAAATCAAAAGCGAAATATTTTTTGGCACGAGAGATGCCATGTGCTAACAATCTCTCGTTAACTCATTTTTAATTTTTTTAATTTTTACTTCAAAATTCTAAAATCAACCATTCAGAGAGAAAGTAATCACTAAATAAATTTATTAATCAATTTTATTGAAAACTCCGCTATCGTTTATCAAGAATCTTTTTAATTTCATTTTTTGTTGGTTGTTTTTCGGAGGGAGATATAACCCCCCCCTCTAAATTATATTTTAAAAAATATTAAAATTTTGGTTTGTATTAC
This sequence comes from Euprymna scolopes, assembly GCF_053919585.1. Classification (NCBI taxonomy): domain Eukaryota; kingdom Metazoa; phylum Mollusca; class Cephalopoda; order Sepiida; family Sepiolidae; genus Euprymna; species Euprymna scolopes. Next base: position 123,967,228 of record NC_136483.1, read on the forward strand.
TGTACTCATAGATTCGAAAAATAATAAACTAGACAAAATACTGTTAGAAATTCGCTCAATATATATTACCGTGACATAGGTTGACATATATTCGGTGTTTTTTTAATAGTATTTTGTCTAGTTTATTATTTATAACACCTTTTCCCGAACTTACCGTGTTTAAGAGAGAGTCGGCCGCCATTTTGAATTGTCCAATACATCGGTAAACACTGTATGTTTTTCGAGCTGAATAAACATGTTACATTGAATAAAAACACGAAAAATATATCCAGTTTGGTAGGAAAGTAACTTATCTTGCCTTTGATAACATTTATTTGTTATATATTTGTTTTTTGACAATTTTTTCGAATCTATGTGTACAGTAATACAAACCCAAATCGATTTTACCCTTTTATAACAACAGTAAATAAGTAAATTCTTTTTATATTAATATAAAAAAAATATACGGTCTCGTTTATGAACATAATAAACGCTTTAAAAAAAGTGAAACCACAAAGAACTTAGCCAGTTAGGTAGAAAACGGACACTTAGAAAATCGATTTTATTTAAAAAAAAAAAAAAAAACATCAAACAAGTAAAAAAATTTTTTTTTTAATATTATGGGGGGGGGGCTATAGTCTATTTTAAAAAAACAATTTCTCCTTCAAGAACGATCATAAAATGTGTTTTCAATCGATATTTATTCAATAAGGGACCAGTTTTCCTACCTAGCGAAAGGGGACGAGTTTTCCCGAGACGAGTTTTCCCGGGACAAGTTTTCCGGGCACCGGCATGGGCATCCCTCGCGCGAAAAAAATATTTCGTTTTTAATTTATTAGTTAATTTTTGCAAAATTTGACAGGACGACAATAAATGTTGATAATTGATAAAATTATAATTTTAAATAACGCATGAGTGCATTTTGTATGAGAGAAAACAAAAACATAACAACAAAAAAACTATCATAATTAAAAAACCAAAACAAAAAGCAACGAAAAATCGAATCGCTGCCTATTTTTAAATTTTTTGGTTTTGTTTTTAATTAATTTTTATGACTCCAAAAAACATCGTTAAAATAAGAACAAAAAAAAATTTGTAATTAAGTTTGTATGAACATAATAAACGCTTTAATATAAGTGAAACCACTAAGAACTTAGCCAGTTAGGTAGAAAACGGAAACTTAGAAAATCGATTTTATTTAAAAAAAAAAAAAAAAAAAAATTAAACAAGTAAAAATAATTTACCAATATTTTTTAAAAATATTAGGGGGGGGGGGCTATAGTCTATTTTAAAAAATAATATCTCCTTCAAGAATGATCATAAAATGTGTTTTCAATCGATATTTATTCAATAAGAGACCAGTTTTCCTATCTAGCGAAAGGGGACCAGTTTTCCGGAGACGAGTTTTCCGGAGACGAGTTTTCCCGGAACGAGTTTTCCGGGCACCGAGGGGAAGAGGAAGGGGGAATCTCAAAAAAGTGCATTTTGTTTCCGCTAGGTGGCACTTTTGGTCGTAGATAAGTAGATTTGTTTATGGCGCGCGTACGCGCGTAAAAAGATGGCCGCCAAAGAATACAATGCATACTACAGTTTTTTATATCTCGATAATTACTGATTTCTGCAAAATTTCCATGCGATTTTCGTATTCATCATAGTTTAAAACCTTTAAAAGTCGTCATTTTAAAGAAAATTGTGGAGGTGGAGCTAATGTAAAGATTTACCGGTAAGGAGATTTAGCACTTGTGGCGATAAAACAAAAACCTGTCACGGAATGTCGTCAGTGTTTTTTTTGTTTTTGTTTTTTTCTCATATCGAAAAACAGTGAAATTTTATTTGGTGCTAGTGCACTCAATGATCAGCGCTATTTTTTAATTTTTTTTTTTTTTCTCAAGTTTAAAGTTTTACGATATTTGTTTTTATTAAATTGTTAGGTGAAAAGTACAGAGGTGCCGGGAAAACTCGTCTCCGGAAAACTCGTCTCGGGAAAATTCGTCCCCTTTCGCTAGGTAGGAAAACTGGTCCCGTATTGAATAAATATCGATTGAAAACACATTTTATGATCGTTCTTGAAGGAGATATTGTTTTTCAAAATAAACTATAGCCATAATATTTTTTAAAAAATATTTTTACTTGTTTAATGTTTTTTTTGTGTTTTAATAAAAGCGTTTATTATGTTCATAAACGAGACCGCATATTTTTTTTATATTAATATAAAAAGAATTTACTTATATACTGTTGTTTATAAAAGGGTAAAATCGATTTTTCTACCTCGCCGACTATGTTGTTTATTTAATTTATTTGGAATCGTTTATTTGGTAAAGAAAAAAAAAACAGAAAACAAACAAAAAACATGTCAGTCGAGTGTTACGGGAGAACGAGAAATAATGCCCGGTATATCACATCTTAGGGGGTCTTGATAATCGCTAAAAAATAGAAAATTAAAGAAATTACTGAGGGAGATTTGGTTTTAAAAAGAAAATAATAAATTTTAATATTTTTAAAAATATAATTTAGAGAGAGAGGGGGGGGCATAAAACCTCCCTTCGAAAAGCAACCAACAAAAATGAAATTTAAAAGATTCTTGATAAACGATCGCGGAGTTTTCAATAAAATTGATTAATAAATTTATTTAGTGATTACTTTCTCTCTTAATGATTGATTTTAGAATTTTGAAGTAAAAATTAAAAAAATTAAAAATGAGTTAACGAGAGATTGTTAGCACATGGCATCTCTCGCGCCAAAAAAATATTTCGCTTTTAATTTATTAGTTAATTTTTGCAAAATTTGACAGGACGACAATAAATGTTGGTAATTGATAAAATCATAATTTTAAATAACGCATGAGTGCATTTGGTATGACAGAAAACAAAAACATAACAACAAAAAACTATCATAATTAAAAAACAAAACCAAAAGCGTAACGAAGAATCGAATCGCTCTTTTTAATTTTTGGGTTTTGTTTTTTATTATTGTTTTTATGACTCCAAAAAACATCGTTAAAATAAGAACAAAAAAAAACTTGTAATAAACTTTGTATGAACATAATAAACGCTTTAAAATAAGTTAAACCACTAAGAACTTAGAAAACGGACACTTAGAAAATCGATTTTATATAAAAAAAAAAAAAAACATTAAACAAGTAAAAATATTTTTAAAAAAACATTGGGGGGGGGGGCTATAGTTTATTTTAAAAACAATATCTCCTTCAAGAACGATCATAAAATGTGTTTTCAATCGATATTTATTCAATACGGGACCAGTTTTCCTACTTAGCGAAAGGGGACGAGTTTTCCCGAGACGAGTTTTTCGGAGACGAGTTTTCCCGAGACGAGTTTTCCCGAGACGAGTTTTCCCGGGACGAGTTTTCCTAATGTCTCCGGAAAACTCGTCTCGGGAAAACTCGTCTCGGGAAAACTCGTCCCCTTTCGCTAGGTAGGAAAACTGGTCCCTAATTGAATAAATATCGATTGAAAACACATTTTATGATCATTCTTGAAGGAGATATTGTTTTTTAAAATAAACTATAGCCCCCCCCCCATAATATTTTTAAAAAAATATTTTTACTTGTTTAATGTTTTTTGTTGTTTTTTTTTTTTTTTTTTAAATAAAATCGATTTTCTAAGTGTCCGTTTTCTACCTAACTGGCTAAGTTCTTAGTGGTTTAACTTATTTTAAAGCGTTTATTATGTTCATACAAAGTTAATTACAATTTTTTTTTTGTTCTTATTTTAACGATGTTTTTTGGAGTCATAAAAACAATAAAAAAAACAAAACCCAAAAATTAAAAAACAGGGAGCGATTCGATTCTTCGTTACGCTTTTGGTTTTGATTTTTAATTATGATAGTTTTTTGTTGTTATGTTTTTGTTTTCTGTCATACCAAATGCACTCATGCGTTATTTAAAATTATGATTTTATCAATTATCAACATTTATTGTCGTCCTGTCAAATTTTGCAAAAATTAACTAACAAATTAAAAGCGAAGTATATTTTTGGCGGTGCCGGGAAAACTCGTCTCGGGAAAACTCGTCTCCGGAAAACTCGTCTCGGGAAAACTCGTCCCCTTTCGCTAGGTAGGAAAACTGGTCCCTTATTGAATAAATATCGATTGAAAACACATTTTATGATCGTTCTTGAAGGAGATATTTATTTTTAAAATAAACTATAGCCCCCCCCATAATATTTTTAAAAAAATATTTTTACTTGTTTAATGTTTTTTATTGTGTTTTTAATAAAAGCGTTTATTATGTTCATAAACGAGACCGCATATTTTTTTATATTAATATAAAAAGAATTTACTTATATACTGTTGTTTATAAAAGGGTAAAATCGATTTTTCTACCTCGCCGACTATGTTGTTTATTTATTTGGAATCGTTTATTTGGTAAAGAAAAAAAAACAGAAAACAAACAAAAAACATGTCGGTCGAGTGTTACGGGAGAACGAGAAATAATGCTTAGGGGGTCTTGATAATCGCTAAAAAATAGAAAATTAAAGAAATTACTGAGGGAGATTTGGTTTAAAAAGAAAATAAGAAATTTTAATATTTTTAAAAATATAATTTAGAGAGAGAGAGAGGGGGGATAAAACCTATATCTCCCTTCGAAAAGCAACCAACAAAAAATGAAATTAAAAAGATTCTTGATAAACGATAGCGGAGTTTTCAATAAAATTGATTAATAAATTTATTTAGTGATTACTTTCTCTCTTAATGATTGATTTTAGGATTTTGAAGTAAAAATTTTAAAAATTAAAAATGAGTTAACGAGAGATTGTTAGCACATGGCATCTCTCGCGCCAAAAAATATTTCGCTTTTAATTTGTTAGTTAATTTTTGCAAAATTTGACAATAAATGTTGATAATTGATAAAATCATAATTTTAAATAACGCATGAGTGCATTTGGTATGACAGAAAACAAAAACATAACAACAAAAAACTATTAAAAAACAAAACCAAAAGCGTAACGAAGAATCGAATCTCTCCCTGTTTTTTAATTTTTGGGTTTTGTTTTTTTTATTGTTTTTATGACTCCAAAAAACATTCGTTAAAATAAGAACAAAAAAAAATTTGTAATTAAGTTTGTATGAACATAATAAACGCTTTAAAATAAGTTAAACCACTAAGAACTTAGCCAGTTAGGTAGAAAACGGACACTTAGAAAATCGATTTTATTTAAAAAAAAAAAAAAAAAAAAAAAAAACATTAAACAAGTAAAAATATTTTTTTAAAAATATTATGGGGGGGGGGGCTATAGTTTATTTTAAAAATAAATATCTCCTTCAAGAACGATCATAAAATGTGTTTTCAATCGATATTTATTCAATAAGGGACCAGTTTTCCTACCTAGCGAAAGGGGACGAGTTTTCCGGAGACGAGTTTTCCGGAGACGAGTTTTCCCGAGACGAGTTTTCCCGAGACGAGTTTTCCCGGGACGAGTTTTCCTAAATTCATTTTTGGCGCGAGAGATGCCATGTGCTAACAATCTCTCGTTAACTCATTTTTAATTTTTTTAATTTTTACTTCAAAATTCTAAAATCAATCATTAAGAGAGAAAGTAATCACTAAATAAATTTATTAATCAATTTTATTGAAAACTCCGCGATCGTTTATCAAGAATCTTTTTAATTTCATTTTTTGTTGGTTGCTTTTCGAAGGGAGATATAGGTTTTATGCCCCCCTCTCTCTCTAAATTATATTTTTAAAAATATTAAAATTTCTTATTTTCTTTTTAAAACCAAATCTCCCTCAGTAATTTCTTTAATTTTCTATTTTTTAGCGATTATCATGACCCCCTACCGGGCATTATTTCTCGTTCTCCCGTAACACTCGACCGACATGTTTTTTGTTTGTTTTCTGCTTTTTTTTTCTTTACCAAATAAACGATTCCAAATAAATTAAATAAACAACATAGTCGGCGAGGTAGAAAAAGCGATTTTACCCTTTTATAAACAACAGTATATAAGTAAATTCGGGTTTGTATTACTGTACACATAGATTCGAAAAAGTTGTCAAAAAATAAATATAGAACAAATAAATGTTATCAAAGGCAAGATAAGTTACTTTTCTACCTAACTGGATATATTTTTTGTGTTTTTATTCAGTGTAACATGTTTATTCAGATCGAAAAACATGCAGTGTTTACCAATGTATTGGAAAATTCAAAATGGCAGCCGACTCTCTCTCGGAGAGGGTACGTTTGGGAAAAGGTATTATAAATAATAAACTAGACAAAATACTGTTAGAAAACAACCGAATACATGTCAACTTATGTCACGGTAACATATATTGAGCGAATTTCTAACAGTATTTTGTCTAGTTTATTATTTATAATACCTTTTCCCAAACGTACCCTCTCCGAGAGAGAGTCGGCTGCCATTTTGAATTTTCCAATACAATGCATGTTTTTCGAGCTGAATAAACATGTTACACTGAATAAAAACACAAAAAATATATCCAGTTAGGTAGAAAAGTAACTTATCTTGCCTTTGATAACATTTATTTGTTCTATATTTGTTTTTTGACAACTTTTTCGAATCTATGTGTACAGTAATACAAACCCGTAAATTCTTTTTATATTAATATAAAAAAAATATGCGGTCTCGTTTATGAACATAATAAACGCTTTTATTAAAAACACAAAAAAAACATTAAACAAGTAAAAATATTTTTTTAAAAATATTATAGTTTATTTTAAAAAACAATATCTCCTTCAAGAACGATCATAAAATGTGTTTTCAATCGATATTTATTCAATAAGGGACCAGTTTTCCTACCTAGCGAAAGGGGACGAGTTTTCCCGAGACGAGTTTTCCCGAGACGAGTTTTCCGGAGACGAGTTTTCCCGAGACGAGTTTTCCCGGCACCGATCAAAACATGCCCCCCCAACTTATATTGATTTTTTTTTAATCACCATATTTTTCATGAACATGCTTTAAAAATGTTTCAAAATTATCTAATATTTTTTCACTTTTCATGTTATAAGCCTCTCTATACATGGCCTCATCGACATGAGATCATTTCATTTCTCCTACTGATCCCGATATGTATTTTAGGAATTTAGGAAAACTCGTCTCCGGAAAATTCGACCCCGGAAAACTCATCCCCTTGTGCTAGGTAGGAAAATTGGTCCCTTATTGAATAATATCGATTGAAAACACATTTTATGACAGTTCTTGAAGAATATATTGTCTTTAAAAGAGAATCCACATCCCATAATATTAAAATAAAAATATTTTTACTTGTATAAACTCTTTAAAATAAGTTGAAAGACCAAAAACTTTCAAAGCTAAGTAGAAAACGTTGTTTTAAAAAATGTTTTCGTTTTCTACCTAGCTTTGAAAGTTTTTGGTCTTTCAACTTTTTTTAAAAAGTTTATTTAGTTAAAAAAAAAAAAAAGTAATGTCGAGTGTTACTTGTGGGAACATGACGAGAATTGGCAGCCAATCTGATGTTAACGCATCCACCATGAGAGACAAAATAAAAAATCGTCGTTTGCACATGGCTCCACGCATCGCTTCCGCTTGGGAAGAAAAAATAAGATAACCACAAAAGAATTATCAACCAATGGCAGAGCTCCGCGCATAAAATAAAGGCCTAAAATATCAGTCACTGGGAGCCGGTTTGCGACTATAAAATGAGGGGACCAAAAAGGAGAGAGAGGAGATTCGCCCTGCTGCGTCAGTGAACGCACGGACGGATTCTCCCACCCGACTTAAAGAGATGAAGAAGAAAAAGAAATAAGGCACTAGTGAACTGAAGCCGACTACGCTCTAATGTTATGGGTCAAAACGCCTTCAATTCTAACCAATGCCTAATTCACGCAAACCAAAGAAAAAAAGGAGGAAAAAAAAAGGAGAAAAACATAGGAGGCGAAGACGCCGTGCTGCTAGCTGTTGAGGAAAGAAGTTGCCGCTCTCAAGTTAAAAGCCAGGACACATATCACCGACAGTAGCACGACCGGCCACCCACTTACCACCCCCATCGTCCGAAAAGATAAGTACGCGTACGAACATTCATTCTTTGTTAAATTATACAAGCCTACAAAAGTTCTTTCCTTATCAATGCATACACACCTACAAACATCCTACGAACACTTTACCTCTTCTAATTAAAACTGTCATTAATAAATAAAACCGGTTCTCAACCCTCAATATTCGTCTGTCCTTAATTGCATGGAGTCAGATTCTACATACTCCAAACGTTGTCAATTAAATGTATTCTTTGTTGTGACCTCTATGGCCTCATTTCCTTCACCCTTTCTCCATCTATAAACCAACCAAAAAAACCTCAGGGCCATATACTTATGAACAAAAAAATGTCCGACATAAGAGGATCACGTTTTAGGAGAATAATTGCTCAAAAATAGAAAATTAAAGAAAATATTAAGGTAGATATAGTTTTAAAACCCATCCAAAAGAAAATAAATTTGTATATCTAGGTAATAATGTATGGCGGTTACCATAGATTTTAACGACGTTTGAAAAAGGGTCACCATTTCGGTTGGTCCCCTTCTTGGGGCACCTCCGAAATTAGAGAGAGAACAAGAGTGCTGAAAAAGAATGGTTTGGAAAAGAAAACATCGGGTTATAATTAAGTGCGACGAGACTTTAGGATTGATCATGTTTTATATAGGTTTCAAAGATATAGGGGTACAAAGAGGATGGTACATTTTTTTTGATAAAACTGGTCAGTCGCGTGTTGATGCTTCTATCCTTTCCGCATGTCTGAGACAGATTTCTTCTTTGTATCTCGTTGAGAGAAGAAAGGAATGGAAAAGTAGAAGAGTAGGGAGAAAGAGAGAAATAAGGGAAGCATACCGTAGCCGCATCATAGTAGTAGTTCACTACCAAATGCACATCCCATAATATTTTAAAAAATATTTTTACATGTTTATTGTTTTAAAAAAATTAAATTGATTTTTCTAAGTTGTCGTTTTCTACTTAGCTTTGTAAGTTTTTAGTGTTTAAACTTATTTTAAAGAGTTTGTTTAGTTAGAAATAACAAGTAATGTTGCACTCGACATTACTTAGTAAATAATTTTTAACAAAAAATGTCCGTAAATTAAAGAAAATACTGAGGTAGATATAGTTTTAAAACGAGCCTCCCCCACCTCCAAAAGAAAATAAATTTGTATATTTTTAAGTACTGCACAAGTGCCCCGAAATGACTTTTAAACGATACTCTTCCCTCCTGGCTTTCGAAATAATAACGTTATTATTTCAGCGCGGTACCAAAATTACATAAGACCGTGTTTTCTTTTTTGTTGTTTTGTAATGACACAAGAATTATTTAAACTGAATTAATTCTTCTAAATAAAATAATTGCTTTCTTTGATAATACGTGTTTTCTTTCTTTATTTTTGTTTCGTAATGACACAAAAAGTGTTCAAATTTTTAATAGAGAAATAATTTTTATTTATTTTTTTATTCATACACATTCAAAATCTCGCCATTTGGGTCAAGGAACGCCATTCCTTGACAGGCAGGTCACTTCCATCATCATCAGCATCGGTATAGTTCGCTTTCTAGCAGCCAGCCTCACTCCTACCCTCTGGAGCGGAGGAGGAAGAGGAGGAGGAGGAGGAGGAGGAGGAGGAGGAGGAGGAAAGGGTATTTGCCCGTTTTCGTCAGTTCGAATCTAGCCGGCCAAGAAGAAGGACGCTATTCGGCTCCGTCAAAAAGGATTCTTGACGTTAAATTCTACGAGAAAGACGTTTGTTTAGAACTTCATTTGTTGGTACTAAACTATTAAGGTTATTTTATTCTCAGTGCTATAAGATAACAAGGTCTTACAACTGGAAGATTAATACCGGTTATTAAAAGACAATAGAGTCTTACAACTGGTAAATTATTATCCTCAAAGGACTAACGAAGGAAACTACCGTGTGTTGAGGAGTTCTTTTCTAAGAAGAACAAAATTTTATTTCGCCGACGAGACGAGCAGAATATTGCCCCTAGAAAGGAAATCCCCTCTTTGAAAGATTTTTCAACCGAAGTTTCCTTCAGAAAGGAAATCTTCCATGATTCAAGAATTTACCCCGTATTTGTACACATAAAGCCTACCAAAGGGGCTTTATGGTCTTCTCTCCCCTTTGAATTAAAAGGCACAAGAGCCTTCACAAAGGAAATTCCTTCTTTCTCCCATTTTAGGTCAAAGAAACTTTTTGTTTGTCCTTTCGGAAAAGAAAAAAAAAGAACATTTTGTCAAAGAAAGACTGAACATTTTGTTAAAAGAACTGAATTCAAAACAAGGACTGTTTTCCGTTTTTTTGTGTTTTCTTTCAGCCTTTCTTGCAAGTAAGGACTGGGGTCTTTTTTTGTATTTTTTTATGTATTTTTAAATGTTTCCTTAAGGTGTTTTTTAACCCCAGCCTTGGGAAATAAAGGCAATCGATAACTTTTTGTTTTAATAAACTTGGATCATTTTAAACTTATTCGGGTTTGTATTTCTTTTGCTCATTTCCACTAGTTACTCTTTCCGAGAAATTTGCCATAAATGCTTTTTTTCTCTTTTTTTCTTTTCTTTTTGTTACCTTGAAAAACGGATTTTGGTGACGAATCCAAAATTTCGTCAATTTGCCTTTATGTTTCCACGCCTTATGCGTTTACAAACAGCATAAGACATTTTCTTTTAAACCTCTACACTTTGCATTTATGTTTTTAAAGTCTTATGTATTTACGAGATACATAAGACATTTCTCTAAATTTTCTGAATTTTGCCTTTAACCTCTCCTAATATGATGTGTTTCCAACCACGTGAGAGCTTTTAAATTCTCCCGCTATTTCAACTTGTGTGCGTGACGTCAGCACATACGTTGAGACCTTCCTTCTATTAATCCTTTACAATAGTCCGTTTTTCTTTCTTACTATTTTAGACTCTCTTAAAATTTAACATTGAGCAAGACCAATTTTAATTTGATCTGGTTATTGATTGCCTTATCTCCATTTGGTATATTTTTGTATGTAATTTTGTAAGCTGTTTCCCACCATTTTTGCCTGGTTCTGCGCCACCTCCCACCTTTATGTCGCCATTTTGAATTTTTTAGGGAACTGAAATTTAAACATTTTTGCTTTGGAGTTTTTTCCCCTATAAATTTGCATTTTCCTTTTATTTGTTACTTTAGGGGAACACATGTAACATTTATTGATACAAATTTGAAAATTTATTGATAATTTGAGAATTGAATGTATTATTTAATTTTCTTTAATTGTGGTATGTAGACCTCGCGAGTTAAGCGAGAATTTAATAAGATTTACCTTCTGATAATTTAGTCATAAACAGCAGGTTCTTAAAGGAGATATTTTGCTCTCCTATAATTTTTTAATTTACGATAAATTTATTTATCAACAATTAAATTATTTTCCCATAGTCATAGTGGGTTTATTATCAAAAGGAAATAGGTTTCCTGGAAGATATTTTTATTCCAGTAAATTGTATACGTTTATTTCAACAAAGAATTTATTTCTTCTTTGTTAATTCATTTATCCCCAAACATTAGCGCCTCAGGTTTTAAGAAGAAAGTTTTAAAAGAAATATTTCCTTTCTTTCGCCAATAGTTGGCAGTTCGGTGCATTTAATTATTGTAAGTCTACAACGTGGGAATTTGCCCGGGACTGAGGGTTAATAATTAAATTTAAGTTGTGGTTTTCTTCTGACTTTAGTTTTACCTAACATTGGTTCTGTCCGTAGTTAAAAAAAAAGAAAAAAAAAATATTTATGCTGCATTTTTTTCTTGTGTAAAAAACAAAATCCTTCTGTCCTCAGTCAGAGAAGGAAAAATTGATAGTTTTTATTTTAGGAAAAAAAAAAAAGGAAAATTCTACTGCACTTTTGCAGTTAATATAAGAAATTTATTTTTGCCCTCAGTCTTAAATGATAAAATTCCTTCGGAAGTTATTCAATTGGTCCCAACCCAAAGTGCATCCTTGGAATTGGATTTTCTCCTTTGTTAAGCCCGACTTCGTGTCCACTTACACTTTAGGGGAATAATTGATAATTTTATTTATATAATTTTAGTGTTTAAAATTATTACTAACGCAAATCTCAGTTCAATGCAGATTTGTTTTAACTTTCTATAAGAGAAATTTACTTTAAAATTTAGGTAGAGTTCTATGCGATCGTTATTCGGCTTAGTTTATATTTATTTCATATTTTTAAAAGCCTCAGCATGTCTGCAAATTCTTCTTACTGTACATTGGTAGAGGAAAGGTTATTTGCTATGGATGCCATTCTCAATCTAAGCTTTATGTGTTCAGACAAAAATTGTTCTAAAGTTATCTTTCGACAAAATATGACTGAGATTAGAGAAGGCTTAGATACGTTTCTTGACTTGACTGAGCAAGTCTATGCTTGTTTTTCTCCTGAGACTGTGGATATGGAATTTCTAGACGCAGATGCTTCTTGGGTGGATGCATTCCAGAATAGTGTTAGAGAAGCCATGCGTAGTTAGCTAGTGGTAAGCTAGGTGAGTCTATTAGTATCCTGGTGCTCTTTGATACACCAATAATGCCGGTCAAGGTTTCCGATCCGGAACCAGAATGCTCTCTAAGTACTGGCGAATTCAGGCCACAGTTAGAAAATTGTGCAGCAATTAAATTTAATCTGCCTAGATTGCAGCTTGCCGTTAATGTAACTAGGAATAATTTAAATTTGTTAGGAATTTTTGAGTATTCCAGTTTGGTCCATAATTTGTTGAGTATGGAGCCCTGGAATTTTATGCAATTCATGGAGGAATTTAAGTGGGAATAAGTTAGAGGCATTGTGCCTATTATTAAAGGGAAACAGTTAGGGTTTTTTAAGCAATCCGCTGATAGTCAGGGAAACTGTTTAGATTTGGGCACTTGCCAAGATGGCCAAGCCCCGGTATCTGCATGCCTTGATGTGCATGTTATTCCGAAGAACTGGAGTTTAGCTTGTCGCAACTCCTTTTCAGAACAAGTACTGGAAGAAGACTTTAGTACTTTTAAAGTACTTACAATAAGTACTGCATTCGGTGCAATCATGCACCTTCGGAACGAATGTCACTCCGAAAGTTTCAGGACTTCTGGTCCTTTATCACCTTGTCTCCATGTTGTGGTGAAAGGGAGACTATTTTGCCGAGAGTTTGGCAAACTCAAGCTCCACTGGATTATTTCAGTCGAGTGTCGGCAGTTTAATTTTCAAGTATTTGTTAGCTACATGATGTGTAGTGCAGTCCCTCCGGGATGGAGGAGGACGATCAAAGAGAAATAGACCGGATTGAGGCCCGATTAAAGGAGGCATTTACCGACGACGCATTTGCAGCATACAGAAAAATAACTATGGTTAGATGGGCTGGCAAACGTGTGGATGTTTACGCTAACAAAATCAGGCAGTTGGTTGGATTGGCCGGATTCACAGGAGATGGCTTAGAGAGACTCACAAAATTGACTTTCGTCACTGGGTTCCCTGACGCTATCTCAATTGCTCTTCAACAGGTGCCGAACATCAAAGTCCTGACCATGGGGGAACTAATGTCGAGAGCAAGAATTTTGATGACGACTGGGGAACACAATCAGGACGTGGTTGCGGCCACACGCTCGCCCAACAACCACAGGGCCCAGAATATTCCTGTTAGTGCGACCTGTTTCAAGTGCAATACGAAAGGCCACTTTGCAAAGGACTGTCGAAAACGTGGAACACGGTGCTACCGTTGTGGTGAGAGTGGACACTGGGCTCGGAATTGCTCGGGAAACGAGCACGGGAAGGACGCATAAGCGCCAGTCTCCTTCCCCACCAAGATGCGAGCACGACGCTCCCGGTGATAAGCATCCAGGTTGACGGGACGTGATGTTTGGCGCTTATTGATACAGGATGCTCTAGGACTATTTTACATTCAGACCGGTGTCGGTCTTGGAGAAAAACGAATGTAGATGTCAAAACGATTGGTGGAATGTCCCATGCGTGCTGTGGTGTTGGAGCGGTCTCTGTGTCCACTGACGAAGGTGTGTCTGCCAGAATCGATGTGTTGGTGGTGCGTGGCAAACCGCTGGGGCTTGACTTACTTCTAGGGATCGACGCCATAAAAGCTCTGGGCGGTGTCGTTGTCAACCCTACAGGATCAGCGCGGCTGGGCAACAGGAAAAATATTAAATGCGCAGCCATTTCTATTAATGAACCAGATTTCACCGCCACCTTTGATCAGCAAAACCGAACATGGACCGCATCGTGGAAGTGGTCTGAGGACCACCCCCCTGAAAGACTACACAATCGAGTGTCAGAATACCCAGTGCCGGTGGAAATCCGTGAAGAATACACACAGGAGTTCCGCACCTGGATAGCTAATGGTTGGCTCGTGCCGTACCCAGAGGATAAATTGGGACCTCCCAAAGGCCTAATTCCCCTGATGGCTGTGATGCAGCAGAACAAAGCCAAAGTGCGCCCGATAATGGACTACTGGGAGCTAAATCATTACGTAGACGCGTTTACGGATAATACAGATGTTTGTGCGGCTAAGCTGCGCGAATGGAGACAAAAAGGTGCTAACATGTCTCTACTGGACCTTAGGAGAGCATACCTACAAGTCCGGGTCCATGAGACACTGTGGCCATACCAGACTGTGGAAATCGATGGGAAAAAATATTGCCTGACCCGTCTGAGAAGTTGCCCAACCACGACAAAAGCAACCGTTAAAACGGTCATACGGAAATGTGAGGAATGTCAGTCCATTGACCCAGTGCCAGTCAGGTGGGAAAAGGGAAAGCTGGAAGTTAATGAGAATTGGCAAAGAATTGGAATAGATATCACGCATTATAGCACCTTCCATTTTTTAACTCTGACAGACTGTGACCCATCACGTTTCTCCATTTGGAGGAAATTGGCAAGGCAGGACTCGGCAAGCGTGATCCATCAGTTGGAAACAGTGTTCCTCGAGCGTGGCTCGCCGCACGAAATCCTTTTAGACAATGACACGGATTTCTGCAGCAACGCATTTCAAGCATTTGCACATAAATGGGGAGTTCACTTGCGATTCCATTGTGCATACGCTCCAGCCGGGAATGGCATAGCGGAGCGATGTCACCGTACAGTGAAACGAATAGCGGCTAGAATGCGCTGTCCCATACAGGAAGCTGTCTACTGGTATAACATCACACCAAGAGATGACACATCTCCCTTCACTGCGCCTGCCAACAGGATTTATCGATACGAAGTTTGAGTAAAGGAGACCAATCTCGCAACTGCGTCCGCAGATCCCAAGGACAGCTCTTACCAGGTTGGAGATCGCGTGGGTCAAAAGACCGCAAAATCGATGTACCACGAGGTTCGGCAAGGGTGAGGTGACCAACATAATCAGCCCTCAATCGATTTTGGTGGATGGTGTGCCTCGCCACGTGAAAGATCTGCGTCCTCGCCATTATGTTGTTATATCAGAGGAAGAGGAAGACAGTACAATATCTTCTGAACGAGCAGAGAGTATGATGCAGGACGATGAAGAGCCATATAATGCACATACGGAAGAAGCGGAAGAGGGACCACCCGTCTTGCCTTTACGAAGGAGTACTCGACAAAGACGGATACTGCCCCCCTGTCCCTGCCCTGATTGTAAAACACCGCCTATGGAACAAGTTTGGTGGTAATAACGGTGGTAACAAGGAACATGACAGGAAGGAAGTGCTGCCTCCAGTTCTTCAAAGAAGCACCCGGAAAAGAAGACTGCCCCCATGCCCCGTTTGTGATCATGAGATCAGGGGGGGGGGTAGCAGAATTAGCAGTAACCAAAATGAGAAATAGAGAGCTTACCTCGGATACGTCTGTTTTGGGTTGAGCGAAAGAGAGATTTCCAAGATGGCGTCCATGGGCTTTTATTAGCGTTTACCCAATGTGATTATCGTTGAATCACGTCTGCTCTCGCGAGATTATGCAAATATGTCTTTCCCGGCCGCTATAAAGGCAGGACACTGGAAAGGAGAGGGGGCGTTCTGCACATTGTGTGTAGGTGATTCTGGCGAGTAGATTGTGCTTGTTACGACCCACGTGTCTGCGAGAAGCAAGTTTTTGTTCCGTCTGTTTTTAGTTGTATTTTTTTTTTGTTTTACCTACTACATTTTTGTTTCAATATTTAATTGCAGTCCTACAGCAAATATTTGCTAAACAGAGAGAAAAAAATCTTAGATCCATATGATGGAATTTAAATTCCAAGGCTTAAAACTAAGTTTAGACGAAAATCTTTTGCCCTAGAACTATGACTAAATTAAATTAATCACCGTAGGAACATATCTTAGTCTATAATAAGAATTATGATTTTCAACTAGAAAATTGCCCCCCCCCCTTTTTTGGGGTAATATTACATCAAATAAATAATGCATTCAAATTGAGGTTATTTAAAAAAAAATGGTGCAATAATCTTTTATTACTATTAATAGGCAAAGGAAGTAATTATCTTATTTCGTTACTTAGCCGAAATTAAACCAACTAGACGAATTACGAATTTACTATCTACAATTTTAGTGGCTTCAAATATTTGACCAACGTAAGTAATAAACCTAATCTTGCACTTATGAACTCGAAATAAGAAAGTCGCAACATGCAATTCAATCAAGGGTAAAGCCACATAAATTCTTAAATTTACTATTCCAAACAAATCAAATTACTTACTCAATTAAAACTTATAAATGCACATATAGCAATTTAAGCGCAAAACTAAAATTAATAATATCGATTTTGCAAATAAACTATCTAAGCACAAAACTAAAATTAATAAATTATTGATTTTGCAAAATAAACTATGTGAGAAATTTAATCTCACATAAGTTAGAACTAAGTGGCAGTGAGAAATTGACACAACGAACGAAAGGCAAACTTACCTGGTATGACAAAAACCAGTCATCTTTCTTCTCGGTTGCAAAATCATTGCATCATTTTGCATCTTGTCTGAGTCTGGTTGGTGTTGCTTTGCAAAACGCATTATTTAAATCTCTACTGAGTTTGAATATTCTTGGTAAAAGGATTCATTTATTTATGATTCCAATAGAGTCAGCGGTTAATCTGCCCAATAGTAATTTCAATATCAACATTTTTAGCTGATTTAAGAGACGATATTACGTCAATGAATGAAACCTATTTAGTTAGGTAGAATAGTCTCACTGAGGAGAGAAGAGAAGGCTCCAATCGCCTTTAAATTAATGAGTCCATGCAGGTAAGATGTAAAACCTCGTCTATCCTTTAAGAAATATATATAAGAATTGACTGTGTCCTTTAAATGCCCGCATATGCACGGGATAAAATTCAAATCAACCAATGAGAAAGTCTGTAATAAAAACATGACATCGAATTCTTATCAACCAATGAATGTTTGCATTTCAAGTTATGCAATTTCTGACATGCTTTAATTATATACTCTGATAACTGAATAGCTTTAATTAAGCTAATTATGTTCTGATAACAAAATAGCTCTAACTAAATATGTAAGAACATTTTTTTATATTCATATTTTCATGTTTTTTAATTTGTTCTAGAAAAAAAAAATTAACAAAAAGCCGTTTGTTTACAGCAATACCATCAGCGATATTATTGCTGCTGCTACAAATAGTTTTTAGATAGTTTTTAAAATAGAACGATTTTTCCTCCAATATCATGATCTTAAATTGCTAGCTACCACAAGAGAAAACAACATACAATTATACTTTTAATGGATAAAAACAGTAAAAATATTGATTTATTTAACAGTGGATGTCCAAAGAAAATTTTCTTCAAAATTTTCAAGACTCGTCATGTTGAAGTCTTTTTTTAACACAAAAAAAACAAAACAAAACAAAAACAAAACAAAAAACAAAAACGAGTGGTCAAAAGTATTTCGGACACCTCAAACTAAAAAACTGATATCTCTTCTGATTAGTTTCCAAATTTCATGACACAATTCTTTATACAAACGCGGTACGAGCATTTACAAATCGGGAGGGGGGAGGTCATTACAAAAGTTTGCCGAAAACACTGTTTTATTATATTAACATTTTTATCATTTTATTAGCAAATAAAATTCTAAAAGTATATAATGTACATTATTATTTATTAATTCATTTGAAAGTATATTTATTTCCGAACAAAACGGTGGTATTTTGAGGACTTAAAGTGCTTTGGTTTTTTTAAATATGACGATTTTAGCAGAACTCCTTGAAATCTGTGATTATCCAAAGCGTTTCATCGTCCGTGTGTATTGCTATTACAACGAGCGACCTTTTATGCCCTAAAATGTAATTTTCTACTTAGTCACCCTAATTCTTAATACACTTTTGCCGGGAATTCATTGATCCATCTCTGCTTCTGCCCCATGTCCATGATAGTGCTTGTTTTTTTTAGTTTCATACCGTCAATATCTGCACAACAGGTTATGAATGCATGAGTTCAGTCATCATAAAAATGCAATTTTCAATCCCCTTTGGTCCATTCGGGTAGATTAAAAAAATAAGATGCCTTTGGAACGCCCCTCATATAAAACTCCATGCGTATGTGATGTTTGTGTGTTCTCTTTAGAAATGTTAGAGAATTTATATAAAATTTTAAAGTATATTCTAATGTAAAATTTATTGACGAAGACAATAAAAGCGTTCTCCAATCTCTAAGTGCATATCTTAGAGGGCTATGAGGGCTTAACTCTCTTAAAACTTCAAATATATTTTGATGAAATCTAAATGCTACGTATAACATTTTCCGAGAAGACGATGAAAATGTTCCGAAATCTCTAAGTACTCTCCTAAGCTAGGTAGATTGATGCAAACCTCCTTTAAACCTTTTATCTGATTTTGACGAAATTTATATCATATGTATAAGTTGCAATTCCTTACTAAAACTTTTCGCCATAATTATTATTTAGTAATAATTTTAGTTTTTACCTATGTGCCTCCAATCGTGGATCCCAGTCACATATTTGGCAGGCCAATAGTATAGCGATGAACTCTCACCAAATGAGAGCCATTATCAAATCTAATAAAATTAATAGTGAAATATCGTTGCCTCTTCAGTGGACATCTTCAACCCTGGAGGAAAAAACGAACATTTAGAAATAGATTATTTTATTTTTTATTTTTTGTTCAAGAATTAAAAAAAAATATATTTGAATGAACTTTGTGCAAAACAATATATCGTTAGTTTCAATGGATCAAAGCAAGTAACTTAGTGATTCCCTGGTTTAAAAAAGTTTAGATGTTCTTACCATAAATCCAGGTAACTGCGACGACTTCAAAGAATGCCAGGTACATGATAGAGACACCGGCTGCATAGAAGTCGAGCAACTGGAAGAAATAGATGCCGCCCTGAATGCAAAGGAAAAGAAATATGAAATTTTATTTTAATTTTTTTTTTTTAAAGTGAACTCGATGTTCAGTCGTGACAGGAATGAAAATGACACAGGAAATGTTACTAATTTAAAAAAAAGTTTTTCATATTTTAAAGAAAACAAAAAACTACATTTTGCTGATGTGGGGTGAGTTTTATCCATATATCTATAAAAGTGAAAATATCTGTATGTGTGTGTCCGTGTATATTTCCTTACTAAATAACTCTGTCAGTTTTCAGTCTAGAGACTCGAGATCTATCATAAGGGTATTGAGATTTGGGAAAATCTTCTTAATCAGTTTTCAGCCAGATATTTGGCTGTCAAGGGGTCAAAGTTCAACGATTTTACAAGTGAAAACTCTACCAAACTCCTCCACCAATTTTGGGTCTAAGCACTTGAAATTTTAAATGTAGGTTACTTGGACATTTTTAATTTGATTTGAGTTCCAAAAAATAAATGTTAAGGGATCAAAATTGGGGTTAAAGTAAAAAAAAATTTGACCACTGCAGTCTCTACCAAATTACTCAGCCAATTTCTGGTCTAAACATTTTAAATTTTACATACAGGATATTCAGAGATAGGACAAGCTTTTTAATCGGTTTGATTTGGAAATTTGAGCTGCCAAGGGGTCAAAAGTCAAAAGATTTTACCGTTGCGGTGTCTAGCAAACTACTCAGTCAATTTTGGGTTTAAACATTTGAAATTTTACATAACAGGTATTCAGACATGCGGCAAGCATTTTAATCAGTTTTGGGGCGAAAATTTGGCTGTCAAAAGGTCAAAGTTGAAAGAGTTGACTTTTGCAGATTCTACCAAATTCCTCCACCAATTTTGGGTCTAAACCAATTAGATAAAAGTACAGGACAAATGGATCCAGTTATACAATTATGTTGCTATGTTCCCAAATTGTTTTCTTTAGAATAGAATGCCTCTGTATTTATTGATTGTGATATACTATCGTATTGCACTGTTTCAAAATTGTTTTCAAAATATAAAAACTCTAGATCAGTCAAATTATGATGTTGCACTGTTGTTTCAAAAAATGAAAAACTCTGGATTTATGAATACTGTTGCACTGTCCAGAAATTGTTTTCATAAGATTAAAGACTCTACATTTATGGATAAAGTAACATTATAATGTTTCACTGTTTTGAAATTGTTTTAAAAAATGCAAGGCCCTGGATTTCCTTGTCCAGTTATACAATCAAGTTGCACTGTGCAAAACTATTTTCAGAAGATGAAAAAGTCTGGATTTATTAGTCCAGTTATACTATCATGTTACACTGTGCCAGAGTTGTTTGACAAAAAATGACAGGCTCTGAATTTATGGATCCAGTTACTATCATATTATTGTTTCAAAATTGTTTTCATAAGATGAAAAACTCTGAATTTATGGATCCAGTTGCACAGTTTCCAAATTGTTTTACAAAAGATGACAAACTCTAGATTTATGGACCCAGTTATGCTGTCATGTTGACCTATTCTAAAATTGTTTTTAAAGTGCCCGACAATGACGGCCAGTATGCAAGTCTACTAGACTTTTTCTCACAACTTGCCCTGAACTATGTTCAGTTTCCGTTCTGTCTCCTCTTGGATCTTCCAACCACTCAGTTGTATCAATTAAGATAAAAATGAAATGTAATAAGTTCTCAGACGTACCTCTCCATCGTACAGTATATCAATACACTATGGCTGACTGGGATAGTTTCCGTACATTTATATCGGATCTTCCTCTGCGTTCCATGTTTAAAAAGGATGTGTCGTCTATAGTATCAGACCTGACAGAATGGTTAATTGTAGGTATAGACAATTTCATACCCTCAAAAAAGTTCCAGCAAAAACCTAACAGCCAGCAATGGTTTTCTCCAGAATGTGCAGCTGCTATTGCGCACAGAAATTACTTTTTCCACTGCTTCCAATGTAATAGATGTATGGAAACTAAAGCCGCTTTCAGGACTGCCAGCAACCATTGTAAGAAAGTAATAAAGAACGCAAGAGAGTTGTATGCTCAGTCCGTCAAGTCCAAAGTAGCTGCGCAGCGGCTTGGTTCCCACCAGTTTTGGCAAATAGCAAACAGAATCCTGAACAGAAGATGAACCTGAGTTAATCTTGTCAGCATCCGACAAAGCCAAACTCTTTGCCAAGAACTTTGCAGCCAATTCTACCCTTTGCGACCAAGGCCGCCAACCCCCAATATTTCCTCCTGTATCAGAAAACACACTATGTGATATACAAATATCTGTATGTGATGTTGCCAAGCTAATCAAAAACCTTGATTCCAGTAAAGCAACTGGCCCTGACGGTGTTCCAATTATAGTGCTCAAAAAACTTCAACCTGAACTAGCACCCATACTTACAAAACTGTTTAAACGTTGTCTTAAGGAGAATAGTTTCCCATCTCCCTGGAAAATTTCATCAGTATGCCCTGTATTTAAGAATTCAGGTGATCGTTCATCCCCCTCTCAGTACAGGCCAATAAGTCTCCTGTGCGTCATGAGTAAGTTGCTGGAATCTGTGTTAAATAGAGAAGTAATCAACCATCTCAGCAAAAATAACCTTCTTAGTGACACACAATATGGTTTCTGTTCTGCTAGATCTACAGCAGATGTGCTTACAGTTATATCTCATAGGATTAGCGAATCTCTCGACAGAGGCAACCTTTCTAGGGCAATTGCTCTTGACATATCAAAGGCCTTTGATAGGGTATGGCATAAAGGTTTACTTCACAAGATCTCCAGCTATGGTATAGCTGGAAAAGTCTTCTCAATTATTAAATCATTTATCTCTGATAGGTTCATAATAGTAGTAGTTGATGGGCAAAAATCAGAAGCTCACAGTATAAATGCTGGAGTCCCTCAGTGGTCCATCCTGGGCCCAACTCTTTTCCTGATCTACATTAATGATCTTCTAAATCACATCCTTACATCATTCGTAGACATTTTTGCTGATGACACTACCATCTATGGTAGCACATCTAAGACAGTAAACGACCAAGTTCTCTCCGATTCTCTCTCCTCTGATCTTGATCACGTTGTACAATGGGGAAAGGAGTGGCTGGTTACTTTTAATGCATCTAAAACCAAGCTTCTATCTTTACATCATCAACGTTCTGATCCCCATCTGGTATCAATTAAAATGAATGGCTCTCGTCTTGGGGAGGCCTCAAGTTTTGACAGGCTTCTGGGCTTGACCTTTACTCCTGATCTTAAATGGAATACGTACATCAAATCTGTTGCCAAGGCCGCTGGAAAAATGGTCGGATCCTTCAATCGATCCAGTAGATATTTCACTGCTGATGCAATTCTATATCTATATAAGAGCCAGATACATCTAAGAATGGAATACTGTTGCCACATATGGGCAGGAGCTGCTAGAAAAGACTTGTCCTGCCTTGATAGAGTTCAAAATAGACTTCGTGGCCTCGTGGGAGATGTCCTTTTCTCTTCGCTGCAACCTCTATCTCACAGAAGAGATGTTGCGAGTTTGTCTGTGCTTTATCGTTATTTTCATGGAAAGTGTTCGACTGAGCTTCAATCTATGGTCCCCCCCTCGCCAAACTTTCACAAGAAACACTAGACTAGCTGAAAACATTATCAATAATTTTCCACACTCTTTATCTGTGCCTAAACCTTAACATAGATTCCATGATCAAAGCTTCTTTCTTAGAACTGCACGCCTGTGGAACTGTCTTCCGTTTTCCTGCTTTCCAGCTGTCTATAATATGGTTGTCTTCAAGTCCAACGTGAACAAGTTTCTGATGAGCCGTTCCATTTAAGTTAACAAATTTACCGAACTTCCATTACTATCGATTACTATATTGTCCTTTTGACTACTCTACACTCTTTAACCCTTATCCTTGAGTGGCCGATCGGCCTTGATAAGTGGTGACGCCTATGTAAAAAAAAAAAAAAAAAAAAAAAAAAAAAGATGAAGGACTTTTTATTCATGGCTCAAATTATACTATAATGCTCCACTGTTCCAAAATCATGGTTATAAAATGAAAGACTCTGGATTTATCGATCCAGTAAAGGTATTATGTTGCATTGTTCTGTAATTGTTTTCAATAGATGAAAGATTCTGGATGTTTTAATACAGTTATACTATAATGTTCCCAAGTTATTTTCAAAAGATAAAATCATCTACGTTTATGAACTTAGTTATATTATGATGTTGCAATGTTGTGGCGCAATGGAGAGCGCCCCTTTGGGGTGAGCCGGGGGGGGGCTTCTATATTAATCAACCTTGTGCCTAACTTGTCTGTACTTGTGAGGTGCAGATATGTTAAGCAGGTGCTTGTGATTTTGAAAATGTTTATAATATTGAACCAAGGCAAATCAATATAAGACCTTAGAATTTGAAAGGTCAAACCCGAAAGAACTCATGGATACTAAAACAAAACAATATTTAAGCATTATGTATGAATGTCCCCCCTCTCTCTCCCCCTCTCTCTCTCTTTCTATATTTCTCTCTTTCACTCCCCTTATCTCTCTTTCAATGAAGAGAGAGAGAATTAAATATAATTCGATTGTTTTAAAACTGCTGAAGCTTGCATTCTGGGGCCAGCGGACGCGACAAGCCTGCGTCTGGTTTCATCTGGTCTTTATAAAAATATGCTCCTCATTGTTAAATCTTAAATAAATTATATTTTTATAAAAATGCATTTGTTCACTATTTTTGTACAAGCGTTTGATTTCGGCCTGCAGTTCCTCCCATTAATGCGATAACGGAAAGCTGCCTGTAATGAAGACACAAGAAATGACCCACACCAGCCGGTTATAGCCGATGACATATTGACCCGTTGTGTTGCTGTTTCCATGTGCCTATCGTTGGATATCATTTATTCCCCCGGAGAGCTGGTTGCATTCCCAGGACGTTCATCAACCAAGTAATTCTCCCTGGGAAACGATAGTGTCATACTGTTCCAAAATTATTTTCAAAATCCCTTACATTTATGGATCTAATTATATTATGATGTTGCACTATTCCAAAATTATTCTCATAAGATGAAAGATTCCAAATTGTTTTAAAATAGATAAAATACTCTGGATTTGTAGATCAAGTTATACTATAATGTTGCCCTATTTTGAAATTGTTTTCATGTAATGAAAGACTCTGGATACATGGATCCGGTAATACTATTGTATTGTATTGTGTTGTACTGTTCTGAAATTGTTTTCAAAAGATAGAACACAGGTTTTACTAAAAATTTATGATAAAAAATTATGCCCGATCAATATATGACTGACTGCTTCTGCTGTTTGTCGTACAGAAACTTTTAAAGTTACTTAAATCTGCAGGAGCTAAATTGGATATTTTGGTCGGACATAAGAGGGTTTACTAAAATTGTACGAGTAAATACTGTACAATTATTTGCTCCTGCTACTGTTTTGCTATTAAAGCAACTTTGACACGAATCAACTACTAGGTTTATCAGCACAAAATATTGCCAAAATCTGTTGTGGTATTATTAAAACAATAAAATGGATCTTATGTAAAGTTGAAAGGTTATTTTTTGGCAAATATATTTCTAGATTCATATAAAAAGTACTTACAAAATGTAAAATAAATTATTATTTAAATTATCCTTTCTAAAGGAAGATAAGTAAATAGATACATAAGTATTTATTTGCATAATGTGTCGCGGTTTCAAAATCACCGTCCCCATTTTTCTTTGTTCGTCATTCCTCTTCACTTTCCCTTTCCTTAAACAAAGGACGCGATTGGCTAACGCCAGCTACACGTATGAACATATCCGGGTTCAGTAAATTCATTCACCTTTCCTTTCTCTTTTCATCATCGATTTCGCCATACATGTCGGAATTCAAATGGAATCAACAAACTCACAATCTATTTTTGATTGCATAAATTTCGTTCTAGAATTAATTAGAGTCGTTTGTTTGTCTTATTGGGAGCGACATCACTAACATCACGCTGGCAAAATGAATACAGCTCATTTTCGCCAAGTCAGCCCCCCCCCTTTCAAACAAAGACCATTGCCCCTGTGGCAATCAGTTATTGGTCACTGTAGGGGAAACCCTTCATACCAATTGTCACTATCCAGCTCCTCTACTCTCCAGGGAGTTGGTCCCCATTTTCCCCTCACTCTCCACATTAAAAAACGGCCTTGTGCTTAATTTGCCCAGTGGGGAAGCAAATAAATCCAACCAACTCCCCCCGGGGGGCTGGGTACCAAAGTTCAAGCAAAGACCATATGTGGGGGCAACCCCACATATAAGACCATTGCCTTTGTGCCAATCAGTTATTGTTCACTGTAGGGGAAACCCTTCATACCAATTGTCACTATCCAGCTCCCCTACTCCTCGGGGAGCTGGTCACCATTTCTCTAATCTCTCCACATTAAAAAACGGCCTTGTGTCTAATTTGCTCAGTGGGGAAGCAAATAAATCCAACCAACTCGGCCGGGGAGTAAGAGGAGGCTCCCGAAGCGACAACTGACGCTACCAGTCACGTTGACCCAATCCACAAACACTGAAGGATTCCAGCAGCAGCTGTCTCAGCAGCAGTTTTTTAACTGCTGCTGAGACAGTTTATCAGGGTTAAGTTTTTCTACTAATGCGATTCTCTATTGCTTGCTT
The DNA here is from genome assembly GCF_053919585.1 of Euprymna scolopes. Lineage (NCBI taxonomy): Eukaryota > Metazoa > Mollusca > Cephalopoda > Sepiida > Sepiolidae > Euprymna > Euprymna scolopes. The sequence continues at coordinate 123,993,092 of NC_136483.1, forward strand.
CCTGAGACCCACCAGCAGCAAACTTCACTCCCAGTCTCCAGCGCTTCCAGTATGATCTTCACCTTCACCGAGGTGCACGACTTATATGACCTTCACCGAGGTGCGTGACTTGATACAAAAGTGGTTTCCTGCTCATTCCCACAGCCTTCCAGCCCTTGGTGCCTCCAACTCACTCCAGCGCCTCCAGCTTCCTCCTGTAGCTTTCTGGCAACCTCGCTTGCACCTTGCGTGCACCTCGCTCCTCTGGCCTGCAACCTCGCCCCTCCGGCCTGCACCCTCTTGCACCTCGCACCTCTGGTCTGCTACCTCGCTCGCACCTTGTTCCTCTCGTCTGCAACCTCGCTTGCACATGGCTCCCTACCGACCGTCCATTCCTTAACACTGATCCCCTGTTCTCAGTGTCGTCTGTTCCTTAACACCGATCCTCCATTCTCAGTGTCGTCTGTTCCTTAACACTGACTCCTACGCTCTCAGTGTCTTCCTTTCCTTAACACTGACCCCACATTCTCAGTGTCCTCCGTCCATTCCGGATCGCCCTAACGTCCAGCCGATCGTTCCAGACCCAGCAAGCAACCCTGAACCACACTACGTCTAGAGTACCTGTTCCTGACTTCCAAACCTTAGCCTCCAGTGACGTGCAACCTTCCAGGCGACCAGCATCATATGATTTTTCACTTCCTTTGCAAATAAAAGGCGAACCCTCGTCTTTAAACAAATAATGTGTGTCTGTCATTCTTCTTTGCCTTTTTGCTGTTTACTTTTTGATTGTGTCTACCTTGTTAGTTGTTGGGTCGATTGTGTCTGGACGACCGGCCCCGCAACAAATGCCAAACGATTGTGAAGAACGGACATGTGACGTCAGACTTGTGTTAACTATACAAGGTATGGAGTAGCAAAAATGACTTACTGATTTTTAAAATCTTTGTTTATCTTCTTCAAACTGCAATTAATAATTAAGCTTTGTTATAAGATTTAAGATTTACAGTTTAATGATTAATAATATTATAAACATTTGTATATTAAATATGAAATACGGTTTTACTAAATCTGTTCGACTGTTCATTTTGGTTAATTACCGGTTTCCATACTTATTTGGTAAAAAGAAAGAACCTAGATAGCATAGTCATCAACAAAATGTTTATTTTTTTGTGCAATAATATTTTTCAATCGGTTTTAATCTGGCGATAAAATTGCTGGCAACAATCATGTTTAAATTATAACTTAATAAAAAAAAAAATTTTAAACCATTAATTAAAATCTATGTTGTAACAGAACATTTTGAAATAATGGAATTTTAATTATTTTAATCTTTTAAAAATTAATTAATTTTTAGGAAGTTCCCTTTTCTTGGCTGAATTACCAAGAAAAAGGAACTTCCTAACTGATAATAGTATATATAGTATATTTAAACAAACGCTACTTAAAAAACAAAACAAAACATAATAATATTAAATTTATATCAATTTTTTAATTGCAACTTCAAGGTAAGTTTTTGTTCAAATAAATATTTTTTAATTATTTGAACTTTTATGTTTCATAATAAATAAAAATTTAGATCAATTTAAATATATTTTATTCAAATTTTGAAAATTTGGGAGGAACACGCACTAAAAAATATTTCCCCTCCGACATTTTACAGAAACTGCATTTTATATGTAATTTCATCCTAAAATGGATAAGTATCGAAAATTTCACGAAAATATGACCATTAGTTGATTTTAGCTAGATTTATTAAATACAGGTATGCTTTCAGGTTCGGAATGCTTATTACATGGGAACGTTATTTTAAAGGGTAGCCTGTATTTATGAATCTAGTGATACTATCATACTACGTTGTTCCAGAATTATTTTTTAGAAAATACAACACGCTGTATTTTTAAATCTATTAATACTATCATGTGTCCCTGTTTGTGATTTTTTTAAAAAATGCGACCCCGTTATTATGAATCTAGTTTTAATATCTTATTGCACTGTTCCAGAATTATTTTTAAAAAATGCAACGCTCTGTATTTATGAATCTAGTAATTATTTTTAGAAAATGCTACATGATATTTTTTTAATCTGGTTATTATGTTGCACTGTTTAAGAATTATTTTTAGAAAATTGTTCGACAATGTTTTTTCAGAAGATGAAGTACTTCAAATGATTTTACATAAGATGTAATACTCTTGATTTAGTAATACTATTATGTCCCACTGTTCTGAAATAGTTTTCAAAAGATGCAAGACTCTAGATTTATGGATGTGGTTATACTATCATTGTGCAATTCGTAAATTGTTTTGAAAAAATGAAAAACCCTGGATTTGTAGATCCAGTATTAAACTACAATCTTCTGGAATTGTTTCTCAAAAATGAAAGATTCTGGATTTAAGAATCCATTTCTTTATGATATTCTGTTCTGAAATTCATATTATTTGGATTTCTCATCTGTGTCATTTTCTCATCATTTCAGTCGCTGTAACCTCGGACCTTATTCAGGTGTATCGTGTCTAATTTAGGAATATCTCTGTCAAAATTTGGACAGAATTTTCAATGGAAGACTTTATTTATTTATTGAATAGGGGTAGCATGCTCTCGTTCCATCAACCATGATTCAATAGAGTTCCTAAGTAATTTGCAATTGTATTTTTTAGTTACCCACACTGAGAATTGAACCTTCAACCTTCAGGAGAATATTACTTTTACACTTGATTTTTACACTTACTCTAACCCCTGTGCAAAGGGTTAACCAATAGAAACCCTAGAAGATCGAAACTCAATTACTAACATATTTTAAAAGTGATAACTACTATAGATAATGATATGAATAGCAGAGAAAAAAAATGGAAAGGAAGGGAAATTAATGGCGCTTGTCACTAAGCTTGTTGAGAAGGAGTCCAACCCAAACCCCACCCCTTTACTAACCCATAGTGAAGGAGAGGTTAGACCATTGTTGCCTATTCTGATGTCCACGAGCACGAGATCCTGTGGGGAAACTCCAGAATGGAAGAAAAGAAGAGTCCAGGTGGTCTCTATACTCACAGAGGTGAAGGAAATCACTTGGGACATGTCAATAGGAACCACACAAGAAAGGGCGTTGTTCAACATTGGAATGCTGATTTCCCTTATAGAAGCTAAATTGTATCAGCCATTGCCAGAGAAAGGCAGGCTGGAGTCACTGACCTGGATGCTAATCAGGCCAATGGTAGCAAGCTGTACGCAACTGCTAGCAAGCTGATGGAAATGGCATGGTTGCCTTTGCAAGTAAAGAGGAAATTTCTCAACTGCTGAAGGGCTGAGTAATGAGATAATACTATGAAAAGACTGACTCTAGGTGGAGGGAGTCAAGTTGAACTTTAGTCGAGCTAAACTTAGGAGCATGGAAATTCTTCTGCGCACCCAGAACACTAATTCCAGTATAAAAGTCAACAAAACCTGTTAACTTCCCTTTTTTCGTCCAGACCAGCGTTCGACCTGTTGAGTCGACAAACCGACCGTGTGTTCTAACGTCACTTTCCCTGCTACTGTAATGTGGGGCAAGCGCAAGTACACTTTATACGCTTTCTCTCTCCATGAACTGGATTGACTTTTCTCACTCTATTTCTCCTTCGCTTTGGTCCATCAAAACAGACATGTGCGCGACGCTCTACTGAGCTTAACCCTCTCTTTCTACAGGCCGGCTTGTCACTTCGCGTTTCTCTATTGCATTCCCTTTCCTTCCACGCGCGTAGTCGTCAACGGCTGAATGAACACGTGTACACTGAAGACTTTCATTTCTCAACAGAAAATAAACGACATGTTTATTTTATACCAGCGTTTGATTGACAAAGTTTTCAGAGATCTGCCGTTCACATTCGCTTATGTGGACAACGTTTTAATCGCCAGCAGAAACCTTGAAGAACACCGGCTACACCTGGAACAAACTTTTGAAAGACTGTCACATTTCGGTCTTAAACTAAACACCGATAAATGTGTTTTTTGGCCACCAGGAAGTTCAATTTCTCGGTCATTTAATTGACAAGGATGGAATCTCTCCTTTGGCTGAAAAAGTAAGTGCTATTTCGAATTTCCCTCTACCGACATCTGTCAAACAAGTACGCTGTTTTGTAGGCATAATTAACTTTTTGCCTAACTGTTCCACGTAAACGGACTTGTTAAAAAAACGAACCAAAAACCAACAGTTAGTTTTGTAAAGGACCTGCACTACAGGCCTTCGAACAATCGAAAACTGCTTTGGCAAACTTCACCAAACTTACGTATATTCAAGATAGCGATACAACGGAACTTACTCTTATGACGGACGTATCGGAAATAGCAGTAGGAGCTGTCATTCACCAAATTTCTGACAACAAAATGACCCCTATTTCATTCTTCTCTGCCAAGTTAAACAAAGTGCAGACTAAATATAGCACTTTCTCGAGAGAGTTACTTGCAATTTACCTTGCAATTAAGCACTTGAAACATCTCCTCGAGAGCAGAAATTTTTCCATTTGTACGGATCATAAACCTCTAACATTTGCTCTACACACACATGTCGACAAATATGGTCACGAGAAATTCGACATCTGGACTTTATAGCCCAATATTCTACAGATATACGGTACATAAAAGGACAGGAAAACGTTGTAGCTGACGCTTTATCTCGCGCAACAATTGCTTCTGTAAATTCCACTCCACTAAGTATGGAATTAATAGCACAAGAGCAATTAACCGATACCACGCTCCCAGCTATAATGGACAAAACTTCACTGAAGCTGAAAGAAATGCTGATACCATTCAGAACAACAACTTTCTATTGCGATGTTTCACAAAAACACCCTCGCCCTTATATTTCACCCAGTCTCAGACGATAAGTTTTCCAGCACTTCCACAATTTGTCCCACCCAGGAAAACGTGCCACCGTGAAATTAATAGCAGAACGTTTTGTTTGGCCAAATATGAATACGGACATCTGTAGTTGGACCAAAAACTTGCATTCCTTGCCAAAAAAACAAAGTTCACAGGCACACAAAATCACCTTCAGGAACTTTCAGTGTACCAGACACTAGGCTTACTCATGTTCATATCGACTTGGTTGGACCCTTGCCCACTTCAAAAGGACATACCCACATCCTTACTATAGTCGATAGATTCAGCAGATGTCCGACAGCAATACCAGTGAAAGACATATCAGCCGCAACAATAGCCAGAGCGATTTTACAAGATTGGATAGCGATTTTCGGAGTGCCCTCCATAATCGCAACGAACAGGGGCTCACAGTTCCAATCAACTCTTTTCACTGAATTCAACCATTTGTTGGGAACAAAGCACATTAAGACTACTGCCTATCATCCTTGCACAAATGGTATGGTGGAACGATTGCATAGACAATTAAAAGCATCTTTGGCTATGAACGAAAACAAATTGGACTGGTCAGACAATTTGCTACTCATTCTCCTAGCAATTCGCAACACTGTGAAGGAAGATTTGCAGAGCACACCTGCAGAATTAGTTTTCGGATCAACACTGATTTTACCAGGACAATTCTGCGAAAACAATACAGACATTTCCCCAACGACAACTTTTGTGACGGACTTAAAACACAAAATGTCACAATTAAAATTTACTCCAACCAAAAAGTCAGACACGAACATTTTCATTCCAAGCGATATTTACACATGTAAATACGTTTTTATCAGGAACGACGCAGTAAAAAAAACAAATTATTCAGGACCTTATTTAGTTCCTGACAGGAGTAAAAAGTATTTTACTATTTTAAAAAGAAAAAAAAAAGACACTATAGCAATAGACAGACTTAAACCTGCATTCATAGACGAACAATTACACATTTCTCCTACTCCAATACAAGAACATACACACTCAGAAACGGACAAAGAAATTACAAAAAACAACACACCACAAACAACAACAAAAACTGGTCGAAAAGTTCATTGGCCAAAACATTTCAAACGATGTATAACTTATTAAAAAAAAAAAATATACATAAAAAACAAAAACGAAATACGTTTCTCTTGTATATATATATATATGTTTTTTTCTCCCCAGGAGGGGGAGTCTTGTTCAAACATGTTTTCCCTCACATATACACACCCACCTGTATGCACGCACGCACGTAAGCACGCACACACGCACGCATATACACAGCCTCATGCACACACTCACATTCATGCACACACACACTCGAGCTGTGACGTCACTTCCTTTTAAGTGAAAACCAGACATGCGCACCCAGAACACTAACTCCAGTATAAAAGTCAACAAAACCTGTTAACTTTCCTTCTTTCGTCCAGACCAGCGTTCGACCTGTTGAGTCGATGAACCGATCATGTGTTCTAACATCACTTTCCCTGCTACTGTAATGTGGGGCAAGTGCAAGTACACTTTATACGCTTTCTCTCTCCATGAACTGGATTGACTTTTCTCACTCTATCTCCCCTTCGCTTTGGTCCATCAAAACAGACATGTGCGTGATGCTCTACTGAGCTTAACACTCTCTTTCTACAGATGGTTGCCACTTCGCGTTTCTCTATTGCGTTCCCCCTTTCTTTCCACGCGCGTAGTCGTCAACGGCTGAATGAACACGTGTACACCGAAGACTTTCATTTCTCAACAGAAAATAAACAACATGTTTATTTTATGCCAGGATTTGAGTTCTTTGTTTTCTTCATTCAATTCGTTTCATTATTTTTTCTTGTAGCGAGTTAGGGTATTTTATATCCTGGTCCGCAACATACTAGAATGTATCTGAAATTACAGAACTGGCTGTATAGCTCTTTCATCTTTTTCAAACAATTATGGAATTCTGTGACATGCATCCACACTCTTTTGATGAAAATTCCAGAAAAGTCTGTAGCCATGAAGCCAGTTCTGCTATTGTGTACATGTGACTCTCTTCAAGAAATGTTTCCAATGAATGTGTCTGAAGCTATGAAACTAGTTATGGTGATTCTGGATTTTTTTTCAGTAATGAGTGTTCATTTCAGTAATGAGTGTTGTTGAATTCAAGAAAATTAGAAGAACATTAGAAGAAAGAGAAAACAGAAAGAATGTTAATATCACCAACCTCCATGACATTTGGTAATCCAGCCAAAAAGGACACTGTGCACACAATAAGGACTAGCAATTCTTTTCGTTTCAGGTATTTTTTAATCTGCAGAGCAAACTGATCCTGGATTGCAGTCACCACAACTTCCACACCTGCAAACTAACAACAACGATGACATTTTAAATCATATTCAGTTTCTTAGAATTGATTGAAAAAGTTTTTAAAATATGCAAATTCCATTGTCATAAAGATTTTATTTTGCATGAAAATTTGAGACAAGTTTTTATTACATATTTTTCTGTTCTCTTCTGACTAGGAAGTTATGGGCAACTTTGAGTCTTTCTCTCTTCTCTCTCACCACACACACACACACACACACACACACACACACACACACACACACACACACACACACACACACACACACACACACACTCTCTCACACACACACACACACACACAAACTCACACACACAAACTCTCACACAAACAAACTAACACACACAAACTCACACACACAAACACACAAAAACACACACACACACAAACTCACACACCCACACAAACTCACACACCCACACAAACACACAAAAACACACAAACTCACTTACACACAAACACACAAATTCACACACACAGCAACTCACACACACACAAACTCACACACCAACACAAACACACACGCACAAACACTAAAACACACACAAACTCACACACACGCAAACTCACGCACCCACACGAACACATACACACACACACAAACTCACACAAACGCACACACACACACATACTCATACACACACAAAATCACGCAAACTCACACAAAATCTCACACACACACAAACACACAAACTCACACACACAAACACCCACATACTCACTCACACACACAAACGCACACACACAAACACAAACTCACACACACACACTAACTCACATATACACACAAACACACAAACTCACACACACAAACTCACACACCCACACAAACACGCACAAACACACACACACACAAACTCACACACACAAACTCACACACACACACAAACACACAAACTCACACAGAAAGTCACAGACACACAAACTCACACACACACAAACACACACCCACACAAAAAACTCACACACACACAAACCTACACACACACACACACAAACTCACGCAAAAACTCACATACACACACAAACACACGCACACATACACACACAAAAACTCACACACACAAACTCATACACACACACAAACACACACAAACACACACAAACTTACACACACAAAAACTCACACACATACAAACACACACACACAAACTCACATACACACCAACACACACACACAAACTCACACACACACAAAGACGCACAAACTCACACACACAAACTCACATACACACTCAAACACACAAACTCACACACACAAACTCACACACCCACACAAACACAAAAACTCACACCCCCCCCCCCCCACACAAACTCACACACACACACAAGCACACACAAACTCACACACATACATGAACTCACACACACACACAAACTCACACACACACATATATATAAATGTTTTACAATAACTGTTGCTAGTACCACAGCATTGCTTGCAACGAAGTCTTCATCAGATGATGATTATGGATGCAGGCATAATTTTGGGGTTGAAGCATCATTGCCACTCATCCAGAGTGCTCATGCAGTATCTCACATTACTAACATACTTTGCTGGATTGTCGTCACTCTGTAGGATTTCTATTGTATTTACTTTATGTTATTTTCCTTGTTTAATGAAGAAAAATCAAGATTATTCCAAAATGTGAAGTTGAGTTGACAATAAAAGATCTGACTTTAATAGGAAATACAACTAGTTTTAACCATTTCTGACATATTGTTCTCGTAGATTTTCATATCTTCCCAACTTGCGTTAGTGTGCCCAGTCAAAGTTTTCCTTAAATGGAACTGTTAATTCAATGGCAAAAACTATTTACAAATTAATGGACCAATTATCCAGATGCTAATCTGTTAACCATATTTCAGTTGGAAATATAAGCCGGTATTCTAAACCAAATGTAGCATGCCAATCTGTGATGATCTCTGCCCATTTTAAAACAAAGATTCTGAATTATTTCTGTAATGTATGTAACAGGTGCAGAAAGAGTAGTGTCCCTTGAACTAAGAAACCAACTAACATCCGGGTTTCATTACGCATGAGTGATAATTTATAAATTACACAAAACAAGTGATAATTTATAGAAAACACAAAAAAGTGATAATTTATAAATAACACAAAACAAGTGATAATTTATAAAGACACAAAATGAGTGATAATTTATAAATAACAGAAATGAGTGATAATTAATAAATAAAACACAATGAGTGATAATTTATAAATAACACAAAATGAGCGATAATTTATAAAAAACACAAAATGAGTGATCATTTATGAATAACACAAAATTAGTGATAATTTATAAATAACACAAAACAAGTGATAATTTATATATAACACAAAATGAGTGATAATTAATAAATAACACAAAATGAGTGATAATTTATAAATTACACAACAAAGTGATAATTTATGAATAACACAAAATGAGTGATAATTTATAAATTACACAAAACAAGTGATAATTTATAAAAAACACAAAAAAGTGATAATTCATAAATAACACAAAACAAGTGATAAGACACAAAATGAGTGATTATTTATAAATAACACACAATGAGTGATAATTTATAAATAACACAAAATGAGTGATCATTTATGAATAACACAAAATGAGTGATAATTTATAAATAACACAAAACAAGTGATAATTTATAAATAACACAAAATGAGTGATAATTTATAAATAACAAACAATGATTGATAATTTATAAATTACACAAAATGACTGATAATTTACAAACAACAAAAAAACGAGTGATAATTTATAAATTACACAAAACAAGTGATAATTTAAAAAACAGACAAAAAAAAGTGATAATTTAAAAATAACACAAAACGAGGAATAATTTATAAATAACACAAAATGAAAGATAATTTATAACTAACACAAAAAAAGTGATAATTAGAAAAAAAACACCAAGTGATAATTTATAAATTACAGAAAACAAGTGATATTTTATAATTAAAAAAACAATTGATAATACAAAAAAACACCAAACCAGTGATAATTTATAAATAAAACAGAACTAGTGATAATTTATAAATAACACACAATGAGATATAATTTATAACTAACACAAAACAAGTGATAATTTATACATAACACACAACAAATGATAATATATAAATTACACAAAATGAGTGATAATTTATAAAAAACAGAAAACAAGTGATAATTTATGAATAACTCAAGACAAGTGATAATTTATAAATAACACAAAACGAGGTATAATTTATAAATAACACAAAACAAGTGATAATTCATGAATAACAAAAAATGAGTGATGATTTGTAAATATCATAAAACAAGTGATAATTTATAACTAAAAACACACCTGAAAATGTATAAAAAACACAAAACAAGTGATAATTAATAAATAAAAAAAACAAGTGATAATTTATAACTAACGTAAAACAAGTCCTAATAAATGAAAAACACAAAACGAGTGATAATTTATAAATAATCCACACGCGAGTGATCATTTATAAATAACACACAAAACAAGTGATAGTTTATAAATAACACAAAACAAGGGATAATTTATAAAAAAAACACAACAAGTGATAACTTATAAATTCCACCAAACGACTGAAAATTTATAAATAACAAAAAAACGAGTGATAACATATAAATAACACAAAACAAGTGATAATTTATAAATAACACAAAACACCCCAGAATTTATAAATAACACAAAACAAGTGATAATTTATAAATAACACAAAACAAGTGATAATTTAAAAATACCACAAAATGAGTGATCATTTATAAATAACACAAAATGAGTGATAATTTATAAATAACCCAAAACGAGTGATAATTTATAAATAACACAAAAATAGTGATAATTTATAAATAACCCAAAACGAGTGATAATTTATAAATAACACAAAATGAGTGATAATTTATAAATAACCCAAAACGAGTGATAATTTATAAATAACCCAAAATGAGTGATAATTTATAAATAACCCAAAACGAGTGATAATTTATAAATAACACAAAATGAGTGATAATTTATAAATAACACAAAATGAGTGATCATTTATAAATGACACGAAATGAATGATAATTTATAAATAACACAAAACAAGTGATAATTTATAAATAAGACAAAAAAAGTGACAATTTATAAAAAAGACAAAAAAAATGATAATTTATAAATAACACAAAACGAGTGATAATTTATAAATAACACTAAATGAGTGATAATTTATGATAACACAAAACTAGTGATAATTTATAAATAACACAAAACAAGAGATAATTTATAAATAACAGAAAACAAGTGATAATTTATAAATAACACAAAACAAGAGATAATTTATAAATAACACAAAACAAGAGATAATTTATAAATAACACAAAACAAGTGATAATTTATGAACAACAAAAAACAAGTTATAATTTCTAAATAACCCAACACAAGCGATAATTTATAAATTACACAAAACAAGTGATAATTTATAAATTACACAAAACAAGTGATAATTTATAAATAACAAAACACTAGTGATAATTTATGAATAACACAAAACAAGTTATCATTTATGAATAACACAAAACTAGTGATAATTTATAAATAACACAAAACAAGAGATAATTTATAAATTACACAAAACAAGTGATAATTTATAAATTACACAAAACAAGTGATAATTTATAAATAACACAAAACAAGAGATAATTTATAAATAACACAAAACAAGAGATAATTTATAAATTACACAAAACAAGTGATAATTTATAAATAACACAAAACAAGTGATAATTTATAAATAACACACAACAAGAGATAATTTATAAATAACAAAAAACAAGTGATAATTTATAAATAACACAAAACTAGTGATAATGTATAAATTACACAAAACAAGTGATAATTTATAAATTACAAAAAACTAGTGATAATTCATAAATAACACAAAACAAGTGATAATTTATAAATAACACAAAACAAGAGATAATTTATAAATTACACAAAACAAGTGATAATTTTTAAATTACACAAAACAAGTGATAATTTATAAATAACACAAAACTAGGGATAATTTATAAATTACACAAAACAAGTGATAATTTATAAATAACACAAAACAAGTGATAATTTATAAATTACACAAAACAAGAGATAATTTATAAATTACAAAAAACAAGAGATAATTTATAAATGACACAAAACTAGTGATAATTTATAAATAACAAAAAACTAATGATAATTTATAAATAACTAAAGACAAGTGATAATTTATAAATAACACAAAACAAGTGATAATTTATAAATTACACAAAACAAGTGATAATTTATAAATAACACAAAAAAAGTGATAATTTATAAATAACACAAAACTAGTGATAATTTATGAATAACACAAAACAAGTTATAATTTATGAATAACACAAAACTAGTGATAATTTATAAATAACACAAAACAAGTGATAATTTATAACTTACATCAAACAAGTGATAATTTATAAATAACACAAAACTAGTGACAATTTATAAATTACACAAAACTAGTGATAATTTATAAATAACACAAAACAAGTGATAATTTATAAATAACACAAAACAAGAGATAATTTATAAATAACACAAAACAAGTGATAATTAATACATTACACAAAACAAGTGATAGTTTATAAATAACACAAAACAAGTGATAATTTATAAATAACGCGAAACTAGTGATAATTTATAAATAACAAAAAACAAGTGATAATTTATAAATAACACAAAACTAGTGATAATTTATAAATAACACAAAATAAGTGATAATTTATAAATTACACAAAACAAGAGATAATTTATAAATTACAAAAAACAAGAGATAATTTATAAATGACACAAAACTAGTGATAATTTATAAATAACACAAAACTAGTGATGATTTATAAATAACTAAAGACAAGTGATAATTTATAAATAACACAAAACTAGTGATGATTTATAAATTACACAAAACAAGTGATAATTTATAAATAACACAAAAAAAAGTGATAATTTATAAATAACACAAAACTAGTGATAATTTATGAATAACACAATACAAGTTATAATTTATGAATAACACAAAACTAGTAATAATTTATAAATAACACAAAACAAGTGATAATTTATAAATTACACAAAACAAGTGATAATTTATAAATAACACAAAACTAGTGATAATTTATAAATAACACAAAACAAGTGATAATTTATAAATAACACAAAACTAGTGACAATTTAATAATAACAGAAAACATATGATAATATATAAATTACACAAAACAAGTGATAATTTATAAATAACACAAAACTAGTGATAATTTATTAATAACACAAAACTAGTGATAATTTATAAATAACACAAAACAAGAGATAATTTATAAATACCACAAAACAAGTGATAATTTGTAAATTACACAAAACAAGTGATAATTTATAAATAACACAAAACTAGTGATAATTTATAAATAACACAAAACAAGTGATAATTTATAAATTACACAAAACTAGTGATAATTTATAAATAACACAAAACAAGTGATAATTTATAAATTACACAAAACAAGTGATAGTTTATAAATAACACAAAACAAGTGATAATTTATAAATAACGGGAAACTAGTGATAATTTATAAATAACAAAAAACAAGTGATAATTTATAAATAACACAAAACTAGTGATAATTTATAAATAACACAAAACAAGTGATAATTTATAAATTACACAAAACAAGAGACAATTTATAAATTACACAAAACAAGAGATAATTTATAAATAACACAAAACAAGAGATAATTTATAAATAACACAAAACAGGAGATAATTTATTAATAACACTAAACAAGTGATAATTTATAAATTACACAAAACAAGTGATAATTTATAAATAACACAAAACTAGTGATAATTTATAAATAACACAAAACAAGAGATAATTTATAAATAACACAAAACAAGTGATAATTTATAAATTACACAAAACAAGTGATAGTTTATAAATAACACAAAACAAGGGATAATTCACAAATAACGCGAAACTAGTGATAATTTATAAATAACACAAAACAAGTGATAATTTATAAATTACACAAAACAAGAGATAATTTATAAATTACACAAAACAAGAGATAATTTATAAATAACACAAAACAAGAGATAATTTATAAATAACACAAAACAAGAGATAATTTATAAATAACACCAAACAAGTGATAATTTATGAATTACACAAAACAAGAGATAATTTATATATTACACAAAACAAGTGATAATCTATAAATAACACAAAACAAGAGATAATTTATAAATAACACAAAACAAGAGATAATTTATAAATTACACAAAACAAGAGATAATTTATAAATAACACAAAACAAGAGATAATTTATAAATTACACAAAACAAGAGATAATTTATAAATAACACAAAACTAGTGATAATTTATAAATAACACAAAACAAGAGATAATTTATAAATAACCAAAACGAGTGATAATTTATAAATAACACAAAATGAGTGATAATTTATAAATAACACAAAATGAGTGATTATTTATAAATGACACAAAATGAATGATAATTTATAAATAACACAAAACAAGTGATAATTTATAAACAAGACAAAAAAAGTTACAATTCATAAAAAAGACAAAAAAAATGATAATTTATAAATAACACAAAACGAGTGATAATTTATAAATAACACAAAACAAGAGATAATTTATAAATAAGAGAAAACAAGTGATAAGTTACAAATAACACAAAACAAGAGATAATTTATAAATAACACAAAACAAGAGATAATTTATAAATAACACAAACCAAGAGATAATTTATAAATAACACAAACCAAGTGATAATTTATAAACAACAAAAAACTAGTGATAATTTCTAAATAACACAAAACAAGCGATAATGTATAAATTACACAAAACAAGTGATAATTTATAAATTACACAAAACAAGTGATAATTTATAAATAACAAAAAACTAGTGATAATTTATAAATAACACAAAACAAGTGATAATTTATAAATAACAAAAAACAAGAGAGAATTTATAAATTACACAAAACAAGTGATGATTTTTAAATTACACAAAACAAGTGATAATTTATAAATAACACAAACCTAGTGATAATTTATAAATTACACAAAACAAGTGATAATTTATAAATAACACAAAACTAGTGATAATTTATAAATAACACAAAACAAGTGATAATTTATAAATAACACAAACCTAGTGATAATTTATAAATAACAGAAAACAAGTGATAATATATAAATAACACAAAACAAGTGATAATTTATAAATAACACAAAACTAGTGATAATTTATAAATAACACAAAACTAGTGATAATTTATAAATAACACAAAACAAGAGATAATTTATAAATAACACAAAACAAGTGATAATTTATAAATTACACAAAACAAGAGATAATTTATAAATAACACAAAACAAGTGATAATTTATAAATAACACAAAACAGGTGATAATTTATAAATTACACAAAACTAGTGATAATTTATAAATAACACAAAACAAGTGATAATTTATAAATAACACAAAACAAGAGATAATTTATAAATAACACAAAACAAGTGATAATTTATAAATTACACACAACAAGTGATAGTTTATAAATAACACAAAACTAGTGATAATTTATAAATAACGCGAAACTAGTGATAATTTATAAATAACAAAAAACAATGGATAATTTATAAATAACACAAAACTAGTGATAATTTATAAATAACACAAAACAAGTGATAATTGATAAATTACACAAAACAAAAGATAATTTATAAATTACAAAAAACAAGAGATAATTTATAAATAACACAAAACAAGAGATAATTTATAAATAACACAAAACAAGAGATAATTTATAAATAACACAAAACAAGTGATAATTTATGAATTACACAAAACAAGAGATAATTTATAAATTACACAAAACAAGTGATAATTTATAAATAACACAAAACAAGTGATAATTTATAAATAACACAAAACTAGTGATAATTTATAAATAACACAAAACAAGTGATAATATATAAATTACACAAAACAAGTGATAATTTACAAATAACACAAAACTAGTGATAATTTATAAATAACTAAAGACAAGTGATAATTTATAAATAACACAAAACTAGTGATAATTTATAAATTACACAAAACAAATGATAATTTATAAATAACACAAAAAAGTGATAATTTATAAATAACACAAAACTAGTGATAATTTATGAATAACACAAAACAAGTTATAATTTATGAATAACACAAAACTAGTGATAATTTATAAATAACACAAAACAAGAGATAATTTATAAATTACACAAAACAAGTAATAATTTATAAATTACACAAAACAAGTGATAATTTATAAATAACACAAAACTAGTGATAATTTATAAATTACACACAACAAGTGATAATTTATAAATAACACAAAACAAGAGATAATTTATAAATAACACAAAACTAGTGATAATTTATAAATAACACAAAACATATGATAATAAATAAATAACACAAAACAAGTGATAATTTATAAATAACACAAAACTAGTGATAATTTATAAATAACACAAAACTAGTGATAATTTATAAATAACACAAAACAAGAGATAATTTATAAATAACACAAAACAAGTGATAATTTATAAATTACACACAACAAGTGATAATTTATAAATAACACAAAACTAGTGATAATTTATAAATAACACAAAACAAGTGATGGTTAATAAATTACTCAAAACTAGTGATAATTTATAAATAAACCACAACAAGTGATAATTTATAAATAACACAAAACAAGTGATAATTTATAAATTACACAAAACAAGTGATAGTTTATAAATAACACAAAACAAGTGATAATTTATAAATAACGGGAAACTAGTGATAATTTATAAATAACAACAAACAAGTGATAATTTATAAATAACACAAAACTAGTGATAATTTATAAATAACACAAAACTAGTGATAATTTATAAATAACACAAAACAAGAGATAATTTATAAATAACACAAAACAAGTGATAATTTATAAATTACACAAAACAAGTGATAATTTATAAATAACACAAAACAAGTGATAATTTATAAATAACACAAAACAGGTGATAATTTATAAATTACACAAAACTAGTGATAATTTATGAATAACACAAAACAAGTGATAATTTATAAATTACACAAAACAAGAGATAATTTATAAATTACACAAAACAAGTGATAATTTATAAATAACACAAAACAAGAGATAATTTATAAATAACACAAAACAAGAGATAATTTATAAATTACACAAAACAAGAGATAATTTATAAATAACACAAAACTAGTGATAATTTATAAATAACACAAAAAAAGTGATAATTTATAAATAACACAAAACTAGTGATAATTTATGAATAACACAAAACAAGTTATAATTTATGAATAACACAAAACTAGTGATAATTTATAAATAACACAAAACAAGTGATAATTTATAACTTACATCAAACAAGTGATAATTTATAAATAACACAAAACTAGTGACAATTTATAAATTACACAAAACTAGTGATAATTTATAAATAACACAAAACAAGTGATAATTTATAAATAACACAAAACAAGAGATAATTTATAAATAACACAAAACAAGTGATAATTAATACATTACACAAAACAAGTGATAGTTTATAAATAACACAAAACAAGTGATAATTTATAAATAACGCGAAACTAGTGATAATTTATAAATAACAAAAAACAAGTGATAATTTATAAATAACACAAAACTAGTGATAATTTATAAATAACACAAAATAAGTGATAATTTATAAATTACACAAAACAAGAGATAATTTATAAATTACAAAAAACAAGAGATAATTTATAAATGACACAAAACTAGTGATAATTTATAAATAACACAAAACTAGTGATGATTTATAAATAACTAAAGACAAGTGATAATTTATAAATAACACAAAACTAGTGATGATTTATAAATTACACAAAACAAGTGATAATTTATAAATAACACAAAAAAAAGTGATAATTTATAAATAACACAAAACTAGTGATAATTTATGAATAACACAATACAAGTTATAATTTATGAATAACACAAAACTAGTAATAATTTATAAATAACACAAAACAAGTGATAATTTATAAATTACACAAAACAAGTGATAATTTATAAATAACACAAAACTAGTGATAATTTATAAATAACACAAAACAAGTGATAATTTATAAATAACACAAAACTAGTGACAATTTATAAATAACAGAAAACATATGATAATATATAAATTACACAAAACAAGTGATAATTTATAAATAACACAAAACTAGTGATAATTTATTAATAACACAAAACTAGTGATAATTTATAAATAACACAAAACAAGAGATAATTTATAAATACCACAAAACAAGTGATAATTTGTAAATTACACAAAACAAGTGATAATTTATAAATAACACAAAACTAGTGATAATTTATAAATAACACAAAACAAGTGATAATTTATAAATTACACAAAACTAGTGATAATTTATAAATTACACAAAACAAGTGATAATTTATAAATTACACAAAACAAGTGATAGTTTATAAATAACACAAAACAAGTGATAATTTATAAATAACGGGAAACTAGTGATAATTTATAAATAACAAAAAACAAGTGATAATTTATAAATAACACAAAACTAGTGATAATTTATAAAAAACACAAAACAAGTGATAATTTATAAATTACACAAAAAAAGAGACAATTTATAAATTACACAAAACAAGAGATAATTTATAAATAACACAAAACAAGAGATAATTTATAAATAACACAAAACAGGAGATAATTTATTAATAACACTAAACAAGTGATAATTTATAAATTACACAAAACAAGTGATAATTTATAAATAACACAAAACTAGTGATAATTTATAAATAACACAAAACAAGAGATAATTTATAAATAACACAAAACAAGTGATAATTTATAAATTACACAAAACAAGTGATAGTTTATAAATAACACAAAACAAGTGATAATTCACAAATAACGCGAAACTAGTGATAATTTATAAATAACACAAAACAAGTGATAATTTATAAATTACACAAAACAAGAGATAATTTATAAATTACACAAAACAAGAGATAATTTAGAAATAACACAAAACAAGAGATAATTTATAAATAACACAAAACAAGAGATAATTTATAAATAACACCAAACAAGTGATAATTTATGAATTACACAAAACAAGAGATAATTTATATATTACACAAAACAAGTGATAATCTATAAATAACACAAAACAAGAGATAATTTATAAATAACACAAAACAAGAGATAATTTATAAATTACACAAAACAAGAGATAATTTATAAATAACACAAAACAAGAGATAATTTATAAATTACACAAAACAAGAGATAATTTATAAATAACACAAAACTAGTGATAATTTATAAATAACACAAAACAAGAGATAATTTATAAATAACCAAAACGAGTGATAATTTATAAATAACACAAAATGAGTGATAATTTATAAATAACACAAAATGAGTGATTATTTATAAATGACACAAAATGAATGATAATTTATAAATAACACAAAACAAGTGATAATTTATAAACAAGACAAAAAAAGTTACAATTCATAAAAAAGACAAAAAAAATGATAATTTATAAATAACACAAAACGAGTGATAATTTATAAATAACACAAAACAAGAGATAATTTATAAATAAGAGAAAACAAGTGATAAGTTACAAATAACACAAAACAAGAGATAATTTATAAATAACACAAAACAAGAGATAATTTATAAATAACACAAACCAAGAGATAATTTATAAATAACACAAACCAAGTGATAATTTATAAACAACAAAAAACTAGTGATAATTTCTAAATAACACAAAACAAGCGATAATGTATAAATTACACAAAACAAGTGATAATTTATAAATTACACAAAACAAGTGATAATTTATAAATAACAAAAAACTAGTGATAATATATAAATAACACAAAACAAGTGATAATTTATAAATAACACAAAACAAGAGAGAATTTATAAATTACACAAAACAAGTGATGATTTTTAAATTACACAAAACAAGTGATAATTTATAAATAACACAAACCTAGTGATAATTTATAAATTACACAAAACAAGTGATAATTTATAAATAACACAAAACTAGTGATAATTTATAAATAACACAAAACAAGTGATAATTTATAAATAACACAAACCTAGTGATAATTTATAAATAACAGAAAACAAGTGATAATATATAAATAACACAAAACAAGTGATAATTTATAAATAACACAAAACTAGTGATAATTTATAAATAACACAAAACTAGTGATAATTTATAAATAACACAAAACAAGAGATAATTTATAAATAACACAAAACAAGTGATAATTTATAAATTACACAAAACAAGAGATAATTTATAAATAACACAAAACAAGTGATAATTTATAAATAACACAAAACAAGTGATAATTTATAAATTACACAAAACTAGTGATAATTTATAAATAACACAAAACAAGTGATAATTTATAAATAACACAAAACAAGAGATAATTTATAAATAACACAAAACAAGTGGTAATTTATAAATTACACACAACAAGTGATAGTTTATAAATAACACAAAACTAGTGATAATTTATAAATAACGCGAAACTAGTGATAATTTATAAATAACAAAAAACAATGGATAATTTATAAATAACACAAAACTAGTGATAATTTATAAATAACACAAAACAAGTGATAATTGATAAATTACACAAAACAAAAGATAATTTATAAATTACAAAAAACAAGAGATAATTTATAAATAACACAAAACAAGAGATAATTTATAAATAACACAAAACAAGAGATAATTTATAAATAACACAAAACAAGTGATAATTTATGAATTACACAAAACAAGAGATAATTTATAAATTACACAAAACAAGTGATAATTTATAAATAACACAAAACAAGTGATAATTTATAAATAACACAAAACTAGTGATAATTTATAAATAACACAAAACAAGTGATAATATATAAATTACACAAAACAAGTGATAATTTACAAATAACACAAAACTAGTGATAATTTATAAATAACTAAAGACAAGTGATAATTTATAAATAACACAAAACTAGTGATAATTTATAAATTACACAAAACAAATGATAATTTATAAATAACACAAAAAAGTGATAATTTATAAATAACACAAAACTAGTGATAATTTATGAATAACACAAAACAAGTTATAATTTATGAATAACACAAAACTAGTGATAATTTATAAATAACACAAAACAAGAGATAATTTATAAATTACACAAAACAAGTAATAATTTATAAATTACACAAAACAAGTGATAATTTATAAATAACACAAAACTAGTGATAATTTATAAATTACACACAACAAGTGATAATTTATAAATAACACAAAACAAGAGATAATTTATAAATAACACAAAACTAGTGATAATTTATAAATAACACAAAACATATGATAATAAATAAATAACACAAAACAAGTGATAATTTATAAATAACACAAAACTAGTGATAATTTATAAATAACACAAAACTAGTGATAATTTATAAATAACACAAAACAAGAGATAATTTATAAATAACACAAAACAAGTGATAATTTATAAATTACACACAACAAGTGATAATTTATAAATAACACAAAACTAGTGATAATTTATAAATAACACAAAACAAGTGATGGTTAATAAATTACTCAAAACTAGTGATAATTTATAAATAAACCACAACAAGTGATAATTTATAAATAACACAAAACAAGTGATAATTTATAAATTACACAAAACAAGTGATAGTTTATAAATAACACAAAACAAGTGATAATTTATAAATAACGGGAAACTAGTGATAATTTATAAATAACAACAAACAAGTGATAATTTATAAATAACACAAAACTAGTGATAATTTATAAATAACACAAAACTAGTGATAATTTATAAATAACACAAAACAAGAGATAATTTATAAATAACACAAAACAAGTGATAATTTATAAATTACACAAAACAAGTGATAATTTATAAATAACACAAAACAAGTGATAATTTATAAATAACACAAAACAGGTGATAATTTATAAATTACACAAAACTAGTGATAATTTATGAATAACACAAAACAAGTGATAATTTATAAATTACACAAAACAAGAGATAATTTATAAATTACACAAAACAAGTGATAATTTATAAATAACACAAAACAAGAGATTATTTATAAATAACACAAAACAAGAGATAATTTATAAATTACACAAAACAAGAGATAATTTATAAATAACACAAAACTAGTGATAATTTATAAATAACATAAAACAAGAGATAATTTATAAATAACACAAAACAAGTGATAATTTATAAATAACACAAAACTAGTCACAATTTATAAATAACACCAAACAAGAGATAATTTATAAATTACACAAAACAAGAGATTATTTATAAATAACACAAAACAAGTGATAATTTATAAATTACACAAAACAAGAGACAATTTATAAATTACACAAAACAAGAGATAATTTATAAATAACACAAAACAAGAGATAATTTATAAGTAACACAAAACAGGAGATAATTTATTAATAACACTAAACAAGTGATAATTTATAAATTACACAAAACAAGTGATAATTTATAAATAACACAAAACTAGTGATAATTTATAAATAACACAAAACAAGAGATAATTTATAAATTACACAAAACAAGTAATAATTTATAAATTACACAAAACAAGTGATAATTTATAAATAACACAAAACTAGTGATAATTTATAAATTACACACAACAAGTGATAATTTATAAATAACACAAAACAAGAGATAATTTATAAATAACACACAACTAGTGATAATTTATAAATAACAGAAAACATATGATAATAAATAAATAACACAAAACAAGTGATAATTTATAAATAACACAAAACTAGTGATAATTTATAAATAACACAAAACTAGTGATAATTTATAAATAACACAAAACAAGTGATAATTTATAAATAACACAAAACTAGTGATAATTTATAAATTACACAAAACTAGTGATAATTTATAAATAATACAAAACAAGTGATAATTTATAAATAACACAAAACTAGTGATAATTTATAAATAACACAAAACTAGTGATAATTTATAAATAACACAAAACAAGAGATAATTTATAAATAACACAAAACAAGTGATAATTTATAAATTACACACAACAACTGATAATTTATAAATAACACAAAACTAGTGATAATTTATAAATAACACAAAACAAGTGATGGTTAATAAATTACACAAAACTAGTGATAATTTATAAATAAACCACAACAAGTGATAATTTATAAATAACACAAAACAAGTGATAATTTATAAATTACACAAAACAAGTGATAGTTTATAAATAACACAAAACAAGTGATAATTTATAAATAACGGGAAACTAGTGATAATTTATAAATAACACAAAACAAGTGATAATTCATAAATTACACAAAACAAGAGATAATTTATAAATTACACAATACAAGAGATAATTTATAAATAACACAAAACAAGAGATAATTTATAAATAACAGAAAACAAGAGATAATTTATAAATAACACAAAACAAGTGATAATTTATAAATTACACAAAACAAGAGATAATTTATAAATTACACAAAACAAGTGATAATTTATAAATAACACAAAACAAGAGATAATTTATAAATAACACAAAACTAGAGATAATTTATAAATTACACAAAACAAGAGATAATTTATAAATAACACAAAACTAGTGATAATTTATAAATAACATAAAACAAGAGATAATTTATAAATAACACAAAACAAGTGATAATTTATAAATAACACAAAACTAGTCACAATTTATAAATAACACCAAACAAGAGATAATTTATAAATTACACAAAACAAGAGATAATTTATAAATAACACAAAACAAGTTATAATTTATAAATTACACAAAACTAGTGATAATTTATAAATAACACTAAACAAGTGATAATTTATGAATTAACCAAAACAAGAGATAATTTATATATTACACAAAACAAGTGATAATTTATAAATAACACAAAACAAGAGATAATTTATAAATAACACAAAACAAGAGATAATTTATAAATTACACAAAACAAGAGATAATTTATAAATAACACAAAACTAGTGATAATTTATAAATAACACAAAACAGGAGATAATTTATAAATAACCCAAAACGAGTGATAATTTATAAATAACACAAAATGAGTGATAATTTATAAATACCACAAAATGAGTGATTATTTATAAATGACACAAAATGAATGATAATTTATAAATAACACAAAACAAGTGATAATTTATAAATAAGACAAAAAAAGTTACAATTCATAAAAAAGACAAAAAAAATGATAATTTATAAATAACACAAAACGAGTGATAATTTATAAATAACACAAAACAAGAGATAATTTATAAATAACAGAAAACAAGTGATAAGTTATAAATAACACAAAACTAGTATAATTTATAAATAACACAAAACAAGTGATAATTTATAAATTACACAAAACTAGTGATAATTAATAAATAACACAAAACAAGTGATAATTTATAAATAACACAAAACAAGAGATAATTTATAAATAACACAAAACAAGTGATAATTTATAAATTACACAAAACAAGTGATAGTTTATAAATAACACAAAACAAGTGATAATTTATAAATAACGCGAAACTAGTGATAATTTATAAATAACAAAAAACAAGTGATAATTTATAAATAACACAAAACTAGTGATAATTTATAAATAACACAAAACAAGTGATAATTTATAAATTACACAAAACAAGAGATAATTTATAAATTACAAAAAACAAGAGATAATTTATAAATAACACAAAACAAGAGAAAATTTATAAATAACACAAAACAAGAGATAATTTATAAATAACACAAAACAAGTGATAATTTATGAATTACTCAAAACAAGAGATAATTTATAAATTACACAAAACAAGTGATAATTTATAAATAACACAAAACAAGTGATAATTTATAAATAACACAAAACTAGTGATAGTTTATAAATAACACAAAACAAGTGATAATATATAAATTACACAAAACAAGTGATAATTTATAAATAACACAAAACTAGTGATAATTTATAAATAACACAAAACAAGTGATAATTTATAAATTACACAAAACAAGAGATAATTTATAAATTACACAAAACAAGAGATAATTTATAAATAACACAAAAAAAAAGATAATTTATAAATAACACAAAACAAGAGATAATTTATAAATAACACAAAACAAGTGATAATTTATGAATTACACAAAACAAGAGATAATTTATATATTACACAAAACAAGTGATAATCTATAAATAACACAAAACAAGAGATAATTTATAAATTACACAAAACAAGAGATAATTTATAAATTACACAAAACAAGAGATAATTTATAAATAACACAAAACAAGAGATAATTTATAAATTACACAAAACAAGAGATAATTTATAAATAACACAAAACTAGTGATAATTTATAAATAACACACAACTAGAGATAATTTATAAATAACCCAAAACGAGTGATAATTTATAAATAACACAAAATGAGTGATAATTTATAAATAACACAAAATGAGTGATTATTTATAAATGACACAAAATGAATGATAATTTATAAATAACACAAAACAAGTGATAATTTATAAATAAGACAAAAAAAGTTACAATTCATAAAAAAGACAAAAAAATGATAATTTATAAATAACACAAAACGAGTGATAATTTATAAATAACACAAAACAAGAGATAATTTATAAATAAGAGAAAACAAGTGATAAGTTATAAATAACACAAAACAAGAGATAATTTATAAATAACACAAAACAAGAGATAATTTATAAATAACACAAACCAAGAGATAATTTATAAATAACACAAACCAAGTGATAATTTATAAACAACTAAAAACTAGTGATAATTTCTAAATAACCTAAAACAAGCGATAATGTATAAATTACACAAAACAAGTGATAATTTATAAATTACACAAAACAAGTGATAATTTATAAATAACAAAAAACTAGTGATAATTTATAAATAACACAAAACAAGTGATAATTTATAAATAACACAAAACAAGAGAGAATTTATAAATTACACAAAACAAGTGATGATTTTTAAATTACACAAAACAAGTGATAATTTATAAATAACACAAAACTAGTGATAATTTATAAATTACACAAAACAAGTGATAATTTATACATAACACAAAACAAGTGATAATTTATAAATAACACAAACCTAGTGATAATTTATAAATAACAGAAAACAAGTGATAATATATAAATAACACAAAACAAGTGATAATTTATAAATAACACAAAACTAGTGATAATTTATAAATAACACAAAACTAGTGATAATTTATAAATAACACAAAACAAGAGATAATTTATAAATAACACAAAACAAGTGATAATTTATAAATTACACAAAACAAGTGATAATTTATAAATAACACAAAACAAGTGATAATTTATAAATAACACAAAACAAGTGATAATTTATAAATTACACAAAACTAGTGATAATTTATAAATAACACAAAACAAGTGATAATTTATAAATAACACAAAACAAGAGATAATTTATAAATAACACAAAACAAGTGATAATTTATAAATTACACACAACAAGTGATAGTTTATAAATAACACAAAACTAGTGATAATTTATAAATAACGCGAAACTAGTGATAATTTATAAATAACAAAAAACAAGTGATAATTTATAAATAACACAAAACTAGTGATAATTTATAAATAACACAAAACAAGTAATAATTGATAAATTACACAAAACAAGAGATAAGTTATAAATTACAAAAAACAAGAGATAATTTATAAATAACACAAAATAAGAGATAATTTATAAATAACACAAAACAAGAGATAATTTATAAATAACACAAAACAAGTGATAATTTATGAATTACACAAAACAAGAGATAATTTATAAATTACACAAAACAAGTTATAATTTATAAATAACACAAAACAAGTGATAATTTATAAATAACACAAAACTAGTGATAATTTATAAATAACACAAAACAAGTGATAATATATAAATTACACAAAACTAGTGATAATTTACAAATAACACAAAACTAGTGATAATTTATAAATAACAAAAGACAAGTGATAATTTATAAATAACACAAAACTAGTGATAATTTATAAATTACACAAAACAAATGATAATTTATAAATAACACAAAAAAGTGATAATTTATAAATAACACAAAACTAGTGATAATTTATGAATAACACAAAACAAATTATAATTTATGAATAACACAAAACTAGTGATAATTTATAAATAACACAAAACAAGAGATAATTTATAAATTACACAAAACAAGTGATAATTTATAAATTACACAAAACAAGTGATAATTCATAAATAACACAAAACTAGTGATAATTTATAAATTACACACAACAAGTGATAATTTATAAATAACACAAAACAAGAGATAATTTATAAATAACACAAAACTAGTGATAATTTATAAATAACAGAAAACATATGATAATAAATAAATAACACAAAACAAGTGATAATTTATAAATAACACAAAACTAGTGATAATTTATAAATAACACAAAACTAGTGATAATTTTTAAATAACACAAAACAAGAGATAATTTATAAATAACACAAAACAAGTGATAATTTATAAATTACACACAACAAGTGATAATTTATAAATAACACAAAACTAGTGATAATTTATAAATAACACAAAACAAGTGATAATTAATAAATTACACAAAACTAGTGATAATTTATAAATAAACCACAACAAGTGATAATTTATAAATAACACAAAACAAGTGATAATTTATAAATTACACAAAACAGGTGATAGTTTATAAATAACACAAAACTAGTCACAATTTATAAATAACACCAAACAAGAGATAATTTATAAATTACACAAAACAAGAGATTATTTATAAATTACACAAAACAAGTTATAATTTATCATTTACACAAACTAGTGATAATTTATAAATAACACTAAACAAGTTATAATTTATGAATTAACCAAAACAAGAGATAATTTATATATTACACAAAACAAGTGATAATTTATAAATAACACAAAACAAGAGATAATTTATAAATAACACAAAACAAGAGATAATTTATAAATTACACAAAACAAGAGATAATTTATAAATAACACAAAACTAGTGATAATTTATAAATAACACAAAACAAGAGATAATTTATAAATAACCCAAAACGAGTGATAATTTATAAATAACACAAAATGAGTGATAATTTATAAATAACACAAAATGAGTGATTATTTATAAATTACACAAAATGAATGATAATTTATAAATAACACAAAACAAGTGATAATTTATAAATAAGATAAAAAAAGTTACAATTCATAAAAAAGACAAAAAAAATGATAATTTATAAATAACACAAAACGAGTGATAATTTATAAATAACACAAAACAAGAGATAATTTATAAATAACACAAAACAAGTGATAAGTTATAAATAACACAAAACTAGTATAATTTATAAATAACACAAAACAAGTGATAATTTATAAATTACACAAATCTAGTGATAATTAATAAATAACACAAAACAAGGGATAATTTATAAATAACACAAAACAAGAGATAATTTATAAATAACACAAAACAAGTGATAATTTATAAATTACACAAAACAAGTGATAGTTTATAAATAACACAAAACAAGTGATAATTTATAAATAACGCGAAACTAGTGATAATTTATAAATAACAAAAAACAAGTGATAATTTATAAATAACACAAAACTAGTGATAATTTATAAATAACACAAAACAAGTGATAATTTATAAATTACACAAAACAAGAGATAATTTATAAATTACAAAAAACAAGAGATAATTTATAAATAACACAAAACAAGAGAAAATTTATAAATAACACAAAACAAGTGATAATTTATAAATAACACAAAACAAGTGATAATTTATGAATTACTCAAAACAAGAGATAATTTATAAATTACACAAAACAAGTGATAATTTATAAATAACACAAAAAAAGTGATAATTTATAAATAACACAAAACTAGTGATAATTTATAAATAACACAAAACAAGTGATAATATATAAATTACACAAAACAAGTGATAATTTATAAATAACACAAAACTAGTGATAATTTATAAATAACTAAAGACAAGTGATAATTTATAAATAACACAAAACAAGTGATAATTTATAAATTACACAAAACAAGAGATAATTTATAAATTACAAAAAACAAGAGATAATTTATAAATAACACAAAACAAGAGATAATTTATAAATAACACAAAACAAGAGATAATTTATAAATAACACAAAACAAGAGATAATTTATAAATAACACAAAACAAGTGATAATTTATGAATTACACAAAACAAGTAGTAATTTATAAATTGCACAAAACAAGTGATAATTTATAAATAACACAAAACAAGTGATAAGTTATAAATAACACAAAACTAGTGATAATTTATAAATAACACAAAACAAGTGATAATATATAAATAACACAAAACAAGTGATAATTTATGAATAACACAAAACTAGTGATAATTTATAAATAACTAAAGACAAGTGATAATTTATAAATTACACAAAACTAGTGATAATTTATAAATTACACAAAACAAATGATAATTTATAAATAACACAAAAAAGTGATAATTTGAAAATAACACAAAACTAGTGATAATTTATGAATAACACAAAACTAGTGATAATTTATAAATAACACAAAACAAGAGATAATTTATAAATTACACAAAACAAGTGATAATTTATAAATAACACAAAGCAAGAGATAATTTATAAATAACATCAAACAAGAGATAATTTATAAATAACACAAAACAAGTGATAATTTATAAACTACACAAAACAAGAGATAATTTATAAATTACACAAAACAAGTGATAATTTATAAATAACACAAAACAAGAGATAATTTATAAATAACACAAAACAAGTGATAATTTATAAATAACACAAAACAAGTGATAATTTATAAATAACACAAAACTAGTCACAATTTATAAATAACACAAAACAAGAGATAATTTATAAATTACACAAAACAAGAGATAATTTATAAATTACACAAAACAAGTTATAATTTATAAATTACACAAAACTAGTGATAATTTATAAATAACACTAAACAAGTGATAATTTATGAATTACACAAAACAAGTGATAATTTATAAATAACACAAAACAAGAGATAATTTATAAATAACACAAAACAAGAGATTATTTATAAATTACACAAAACAAGAGATAATTTATAAATAACACAAAAGTAGTGATAATTTATAAATAACACAAAACAAGAGATAATTTATAAATAACCCAAAACGAGTGATAATTTATAAATAACACAAAATGAGTGATAATTTATAAATAACACAAAATGAGTGATTATTTATAAATGACACAAAATGAATGATAATTTATAAATAACACAAAACAAGTGATAATTTATAAATAAGACAAAAAAGTTACAATTCATAAAAAAGACAAAAAAATGATAATTTATAAATAACACAAAACGAGTGATAATTTATAAATAACACAAAACAAGAGATAATTTATAAATAACAGAAAACAAGTGATAAGTTATAAATAACAAAAAAGAAGAGATAATTTATAAATAACACAAAACAAGAGATAATTTATAAATAACACAAAAAAGTGATAATTTATAAACAACAAAAAACTAGTGATAATTTCTAAATAACCCAAAACAAGCGATAATGTATAAATTACACAAAACAAGTAATAATTTATAAATTACACAAAACAAGTGATAATTTATAAATAACAAAAAACTAGTGATAATTTATAAATAACACAAAACAAGTGACAATTTATAAATAACACAAAACAAGAGAGAATTTATAAATTACACAAAACAAGTGATAAGTTTTAAATTACACAAAACAAGTGATAATTTATAAATAACACAAAACTAGTGATAATTTATAAATTACACAAAACAAGTGATAATTTATAAATAACACAAAAAAGTGATAATTTATAAATAACACAAAACTAGTGATAATTTATGAATAACACAAAACAAGTTATAATTTATGAATAACACAAAACAAGTTATAATTTATGAATAACACAAAACTAGTTATAATTTATAAATAACATAAAACAAGAGATAATTCATAAATTACACAAAACAAGTGATAATTTATAAATTACACAAAACAAGTGATAATTTATAAATAACACAAAACAAGAGATAATTTATAAATAACACAAAACAAGAGATAATTTATAAATAACACAAAACAAGAGATAATTTATAAATAACACAAAACAAGTGATAATTTATGAATTACACAAAACAAGAGATAATTTACAAATAACACAAAAAAAAGATAATTTTTAAATTACACAAAACAAGAGATAATTTATAAATAACACAAAACTAGTGATAATTTATAAAAAACACAAAACAAGAGATAATTTGTAAATTACACAAAACAAGAGATAATTTATAAATAACACAAAACAAGAGATAATTTATAAATAACACAAAACAAGAGATAATTTATACATAACACACAATTAGAAATAATTAATACTAACACAAAACAAGTGATAATTTATACATAACACACAACAAGTGATAATATATAAATTGCACAAAATGAGTGATAATTTATAAATAACACAAAACTAGTGATAATTTATAAATAACACAAAACAAGTGATAATATATAAATAACACAAAACAAGTGATAATTTATAAATAACACAAAACTAGTGATAATTTATAAATAACACAAAACTAGTGATAATTTATAAATAACACAAAACAAGAGATAATTTATAAATAACACAAAAAAGTGATAATTTATAAATTACACAAAACAAGTGATAATTTATAAATAACACAAAACTACTGATAATTTATAAATAACACAAAACAAGTGATAATTTATAAATTACACAAAACTAGTGATACTTTATAAATAACACAAAACAAGTGATAATTTATAAATAACACAAAACAAGAGATAATTCATAAATAACACAAAACAAGTGATAATTTATAAATTACACAAAACAAGTGATAGTTTATAAATAACACAAAACAAGTGATAATTTATAAATAACGCGAAACTAGTGATAATTTATAAATAACAAAAAACAAGTGATAATTTATAAATAACACAAAACTAGTGATAATTTATAAATAACACAAAACAAGTGATAATTTATAAATTACACAAAACAAGAGATAATTTATAAATTACAAAAAACAAGAGATAATTTATAAATAACACAAAACAAGAGATAATTTATAAATAACACAAAACAAGAGATAATTTATAAATAACACAAAACAAGTGATAATTTATGAATTACACAAAACAAGAGATAATTTATAAATTACACAAAACAAGTGATAATTTATAAATTACACAAAACAAGTGATAATTTATAAATTACACAAAACAAGTGATAATTTATAAATAACACAAAACTAGTGATAATTTATAAATAACACAAAACTAGTCACAATTTATAAATAACACCAAACAAGAGATAATTTATAAATTACACAAAACAAGAGATAATTTATAAATTACACAAAACAAGTTATAATTTATAAATTACACAAAACTAGTGATAATTTATAAATAACACTAAAAAAGAGAAAATTTATAAATTACACAAAACAAGTGATAATTTATAAATAACATAAAACAAGAGATAATTTATAAATTACACAAAACAAGAGATAATTTATAAATAACACAAAACAAGTAATAATTTATAAATGACAAAAAACAAGAGATAATTTCTAAATAACACAAAACAAGAGACAATTTATAAATAACACAAAACAAGAGATAATTTACAAATAACACAAAAAAAAGATAATTTTTAAATTACACAAAACAAGAGATAATTTATAAATAACACAAAACTAGTGATAATTTATAAAAAACACAAAACAAGAGATAATTTGTAAATTACACAAAACAAGAGATAATTTATAAATAACACAAAACAAGAGATAATTTATAAATAACACAAAACAAGAGATAATTTATACATAACACACAATTAGAAATAATTAATACTAACACAAAACAAGTGATAATTTATACATAACACACAACAAGTGATAATATATAAATTGCACAAAATGAGTGATAATTTATAAATAACACAAAACTAGTGATAATTTATAAATAACTAAAGACAAGTAATAATTTATAAATAACACAAAACGAGTGATAATTTATAAATAACACAAAAACAGGTGTAAAAAAAAAAATGTAAGGAAAAATTAAAGATGGCGCTCGACTCTCTCTTTAACACGGTAAGATATCCTCAACACGGCAGTAGAAGCAACAGCCACACGATTCCCCAGCCAACTCAATCGTCACTTCCCCACGTTTTTCCCCTGACCCGCTTTTATCGTCGTTCTAGGCCGGCTAAATTTGCATATTCCGAGAATTCGTGTGACTTTGCGAGACATCATACTTTACAAAAGACGCCAGTCGCCATATTGGTCCCTCTTTTCTATTTTTGGTCGGTAACGCTGAGCTGGTCTCGAGGTAAGTCTTTTTCCCCTCATCCGTCTCTCCCACGTACCCACACAACACGCAAACACGCGGGCGCTTATCTCCTGGATGCACGTTACACTCCCCCCTGATCTGATGATCACATAGAGAGCACTGGGGGGGTGGCCTTTTAGTGCGTGTGCTTCTGCGAAGAGGTACATTCACTGTTTCAGATTCGGGCTCTGGATCTGGTTCCGCCTCATCAGATGAAGTATCGCTATCAGTCTCTGGAAGGGGCTCACTGAATCCGTGCATCGGCAGCTCATCGCTAGACGCTTCACTGCTTTCTTCTGTAGTTGTATGACACACCTCGGTAGCTGGGCGAAGATCTCGCACATGTCGTGGGGTTCCATCGACCAAAACAGACTGCTGGCTAATCACTCGTGTCCTCGCTTAAACTTGTCGGTGCACCGATTTCCTGGAGGCCGCACCCACACTGGATCTCCCACTTCATATCTGTTACATGTTCCCTTGTCGGTTGGCTGCGTAGTGTTGATTCCCTTCACTCCGACTCGGTACGTGTAAATAGCATTCGCAGGTGCGGTTGAAGGGGACGTCCCGTCCTTTGGCGTAATGTTGTACCAATATGTTGCTTCCGCAATAGTACATCGCTTCCTGGCAGCAATTCTCTTGATGCTGCGATGGCTTCTTTCAGCAATGCCATTTCCTGATGGCACATGCGCACATCGCAACCGTAGACGGACGCCCCACTCATCTAACAACTGCTGGACTTGCTGGCTACAAAACGCTGCATCATTGTCAGTCAGGAGCTCTTCCGGCGCACCTCGCTCAAAAAAAATGGATGATAGGTGGCGAACAACATTTGCTGAATCCTGTCTGGTCATCTGCCGCCACACCGCAAATCTCGTAGGCCCGCAATCAATGAGAGTTAGAAAGGGCTTGCCACTGTAATGGGTAATATCCATGGCCAGCCGCTGCCACACACTCTCAACTTCCAAGCGACCCTTCTGCCATCGCTCTGGTGCAGGATCAATAGACTGGCAAGCCTCACAATTTCTGACGATCTGTCTGACATCCATCTTGGTCACTGCTGGGTATGCACGCCTCACAAAATAAAGGGTCCTCTTGATACCCGGATGTCCGCTCTGTGCATGAATTTTTTGTATTTGACATGGGTCGATTGCAACTGCACAAGATCGAGCAGTAATCTCCATTCCCATCTTCGCAGCTTCATACCATTTGTGAGGTACACAGGTCAGTTGGTCAGCACGATTACAATGTGATGGCACCAGAGTGACGCTCAGTGATAGCCCATACTCAGATACCAGGTTTTTTAGCGTGTCTAGCCTTCTCCGTATTAACATTTCGCTTGCTGCCTTGGTACGGATTCGTGTCCGTCCTGAAAGTGTGTCAGACACCCAGTGGTAGACACAGAGAGAATCTGTGTACAAGGTCAACTTCTTAGACTGCCACTGCAGGGCCAGATTTACCCCCTTTACAACAGCGTCCAGCTCTGCCAGGTTGATATGCTGAGAATCTGTTACGGGCCGCAGCCAACACGCATCCTCGAACACATTTCCTCCTTGCTCCAACGATACTCCCAACGCCAAAGAACTGGCATCAACCCACACACCTACGTTGTCTCTGTTAACACACCACCGCCCACAGGCAGGGTCCTTCTTGTTCACTCTCTCCAGTGTCTCTTTAATCATCAGAGTTAGTAGGACATCATCGGATATGTCATCCCAACCCGTGGTTGTTAAATTTGCTCTGCGTTTAATCACACCAACAGCTGCGCGGAGCCAGCCACAGACCGGTAAGTGACCAACAAGTTTTCCACACCAAGAAAAAACGGTCCGCCTTGTAACGAGGTTGGGGATGCTTGGAATTTCACTGCCACGCCTCCATTGTAGGGTGCCATCCTCTTCATAAACATCCAATCCCAATACACGTGCTCCTTCCCTTAAACGTTCGGGATTCTTGCATTCCAGACCAAACTGAGCCAACTTTTCTTTGACACACGACGCAGACTGTACATCTTCATTGACGTATACGTCATCAATGTAAGCTGACGTTGAGTCCCTCATGGGCTTTTCTTGGGACAATACTGTGTTGACAATAGCCTTCATGATCTGTGGTGCCACATTTAGGCCGAAGCCAAGGCGTGTAAGGCAGTACCTCTGCCCCTGGAACCAAACTGTCTGGAACGGCCACAACGTCTCATCAACTCGCACCTGTAAATAGGCTTTTCGTAAATCCAATATTGAGACATTAGTGCCTTTCTGACGCCATTCCCTCAACTTACTGGCGCATACGTCAGCATCGGCAGTGTAGGCTTCAATATGCTTGTTAAGCTCCCTATAGTCCAGCACGGGCCGTACTTTCGACTTGTTATGCTGGACTACTGCCATCAAGGGTATTAGACCCTTCGGAGGCCCAAGCTTGTCCTCAGGGTAGGGGATTAACCAGCCATCTTGGATCCACGCCTTTAGTTCCCTTTCGTATTCTGCTCGGGCCTCACTGGGTATAGGGTACTCTGCAACCCCATTCTTGAGTTTAGTCGGTGCCATTCCCTCGGTCCACTTCCAAGATGCAATCCAGGCCCTCTTGCGCGAGTCGTAGTCCACTGTAAAATCCGGCCGATCGATATGGAGCGCTGCACACACTGGGGCCTCTAAGAATCGCACCTTTCCATCCCGATGAATTGCGACTCCCCCCAGCGCTTTGATGGCATCGTATCCGAGCAACAGGTCAAACCCCAGGAGATTTCCTTGGGTCACGAGCACATTGATCTTAGTGGCTGCACCGGTGTCCGTGTAGATCTTGACAGTTCCAGCTCCACAGCATGTCTGGGTCTCGCCTCCTATCGTGGTGACTTTGATCTTCCTCTTAGTCCAACTTGGACAACGCCTGGTGCTCAATATAGTATGCGAACAGCCTGAGTCGAGAAGTGCTGAGCAGGGTATCCTGTTTACGTAGACGGTTATTACTGGTTGCGCCTTGTTCAAATTTTGCTCGGGGAGCAGGGCGGCGCTGACGTCCTCTCCCCTGATACGTTTCCCGCACAGTTTTGGGCTAGATGCCCCAAACCGCCACACTTAAAACAGCGCACACGCTCCCTGTTGGTGCAATTCCTTGCAAAATGTCCGCGTCGGCCGCAGCGAAAACATTTCCCATTGCTTGCAGGGTTCTGATTCGGAATCTCCCGAGCGCCAATCTGGCCTGTCTGTGTCGCCATCACAACTGGTTCCCCCAGGTCCTCCTCATCTTTGATGATGGCTCGAGCACGTTCCATCAAGTGTTCCATGGTCGTTGTTGAAACGCTGGTTGAGGCTCTCAGTAGCTGCTTCACCCGAGTGGGAAGGCCCGCCACAAACGCGTACGCGAGCGTCCGCTCCGACACCCCTCCACCGAACAGAACTGCGAGTTTCTTTAACTCAGCGAAGAAAACGTCCACGCTTTCCTCCGGTAGAAGTTTTCGGAAAGCAAATTTTTCATAGGCCGTACAAGGATCCATGGCAAATGCCTTGTACAGCGCAGCTTTAATTGCGGTGACATCTCCCTTTTCGGCAGCACTGAGTTGCTGATATACACTCAAGGCACCCCCAGCCAATCTCAGGGGAATTACAGTGTGTACCCTTTTCACCTCACAAAGGTCGCACGTCAGCTCGACCCTTTCAACCCAGTCGACGATGGACGTGGACCCGTCAAACTCGGGTATGAGCTTTAAGTCAAATTTCGACTCGGTCATAGTCCTAGAGGCCAAATGGCCGAGACAGCTTGTAAAAAAAAAAAATGTAAGGAAAAATTAAAGATGGCGCCCGACTCTCTCTTTAACACGGTAAGATATCCTCAACACGGCACAAGAAGCAACAGCCACACGATTCCCCAGCCAACTCAATCGTCACTCCCCCACGTCTTTCCCCTCACCCGCTTTTATCGTCGTTCTAGGCCGGCTAAATTTGCATATTCCGAGAATTCGTGTGACTTTGCGAGACATCATACGGTCGCCATCTTGGTCCCTCTTTTCTATTTTTGGTCGGTAACGCTGAGCTGGTCTCGAGGTAAGTCTTTTTCCCCTCATCCGTCTCTCCCACGTACCCACACAACACGCAAACACGCGGGCGCTTATCTCCTGGATGCACGTTACAATAATTTATAAATAAAACAAAATGAGTGATGATTTGTAAATAACACAAAACGAGTGATAATTTATAACTAACAAAAAACACCTGATAATGTATAAACAACACAAAACAAGTGATAATAAATAAATAACAAAAACACGTGATAATATATAAATAACACAAAACAAGTGATAATTTATAAATAACGCAAAACAAGTAATAATTAATGAAAAACACAAACCGAGTGATAATTTATAAATAACACACACGAGTGATAATTTATACATAACACAAAACAAGTGATGGTTTATAAATAACACAAAACAAGGGATAATTTATAAAAAAAACACAAGTGAAAACTTATAAATTCCACAAAACGAGTGATAATTTATGAATAACAAAAAAAGGAGTAAAAATTTATAAAAAACACAAAACAAGTGATAATTTATAAATAACACAAAAAAGTGATAATTTATAAAAACCACAGGACAAGTGATAATTTATAAATAACACAAAACAAGTAATAATTTATACATAACACAAAACCAATGATAATTTATAAATAACACCAAAACCTGTGATAATTTGTAAAAAAGAAATACCGAGTGATTATTTATAAAAAAAACACAAAACAAGTAATAATTTATAACCACCACAATGCGGGTGATAATTTATAAATAACACAAAACAAGTGATGGTTTATAAATAACACAAAACAAGTGATAATTTATAAATAACACAAAGCGAGTGATAATTTATAAATAATACAAAACAAGTGATAATTTTTAAATTACACAAAACAAGTGATAATTTATATATTACACAAAACAAGAGATAATTTATAAACACAGAACAAGTAATGATTTATAAATAACACAATCAAGGTGATAATTTATAAATAACTCAAAATGAGTGATAATTAATAAATAACATAAAAACAGCGATATTTATAAATAACACAAAACAAATGATAATTATAAATAACACAAACCAAGTGATAATTTATAAATAAAACAAAACAAGTGATGATTTATAAATAACACAAACAAAGTGATACTTTATAAATAACACAAAACAAGTGATAATGTATAAATCACCCAACACAAGTTATAATTCATAAATAACACAAAACAAGTAATAATTTATAAATAACGCAAAATGAGTGATAATTTATAAATAATACAAGAAAAGTTATAATTTATAAATACCACAAACTGAGTGATAATTTAAAAATAACACAAAACAAGTGATAATTTATAAATAACACGGAATGAGGGATTATGTATAAATAACACAAAACAAGTGATAATTTATTACTAACACAAAACAAGTGATAATTTATAAATAACACTAAACAAGTGATAATTAATAAATAACACAAGACAAGTTATAATTTATAAATAACACAAAACAAGTTATAATTCATGACTAGCACACAACAATTCATAATTTAAAACACGCACAAAACAAGCGATAATTTGTAAATAACACAAAACTAGTGATAATTTATAAATAACACAAAACAAGTGATAATTTATAAAAAACACAAAACGAGTGATAATTTATAAAAAAAAACACAAAACAAGTGATAATTTATAAATAACACACAACCAGTGATAATTTATAAATAACATAAAACGAGTGATAATTTTTAAATAACACAACACAAGTCATAATTCATAAATAGCACAAAACAAGTTATAATTAATAAATAACACAAAACAAGTGATAATTTTTAAATAAGAAAAAATAACTGATAATTTATAAATTACACAAAACAAGTGATCATTTATAAATAACAAAAAACTAGTGATAACTTATAAATAACACAAAACGAGTGATAATTAATAAATAACACAAAACCAGTGATCATTTATAAATAACACAAAACGAGTGATAATTAATTAATAACACAAAACCAGTGATAATGTATAAATAACACAAAACAACTGATAATTCATAAATAACACAAAACAAGTGATAGTTTATAAATAACAAAACGAGTGATAATGTATAAGTTACACAAAACAAGTGATAATTCATGAAAAACACAAAACAAGTGATAATTTATAAATAACACCAAACCAATGATCATTAATGAATAACACAAAATGAGTGATAATTTATAATAACACAAAACAAGTGATAATTTATAAATTACACAAAACGAGTGATACTTTGTAAATTACACAAACAAAGTGAAAATTTATAAATAAAACAAAACAAGTTATAAGTTATAAATAACACAAAATGACTGATGATAAAGACCTAACACAAAACAAGTTATTATTCATAAATAACACAAAACAAGTGATAGTTTATAAATAACACAAAACAAGTGATAATTTATACATAACAAAAACAACTGATAACATATACATAACACGAAACGAGTGACACATAATAAATAACCAAAAAAAGTGATAATTTATAAATAACAAAAAACAAGTGATAATCTATAAATAACAAAAAACAAGTGATAATTTATAAATAACAAAACACTAGTGAAAATTTATAAATAACACAAAACGAGTGATAATTTATAAATAGCACAAAACAAATGATAATTCATAAATAACACAAAACCAGTGATAATTTCTAAATAACACAAAACGAGTGATAGTGTTGCGGGGGCCGGCCGTCCGGAGACAATCGACCCAACAACTAACAAAATAAACACAGGCAAAAGGTGAACAGCATGCTTGGCAAAGAAGAATGACAAAACTCGGGAGGTTTAGTTAAAAACGACGATTCGCCTTTTATTTAAGCAAACGAAAGGGTGGCAAAAATGCGAATTTTCTCACTGGGCGACGTTGGTCCGGGATCCGTTGCTGGTGTACTCTGACAGGGGGATGCTTGTTGGTTCGCCGTAGGCTGGAACGCTGAGATGACGTCGGAGAAGTCGGCGTGATAACTGGTGCGGGTGATTGGTCGACCTGGGTCCGACTGGGATAGTACTGGTGCGTTAGCCTCGGGTTTAAGAGAGGAATGGACGGACACTTGGCAACACTGAGGGATCAGTGTTCATCAGGTACGGACGGGCGCTCGGATCGGACAGTCACTGAGTAAGGTGTCAGTGTATGAGAGGTACGGACGGCGAATTGGCAACACTGAGGGTTCAGTGTTCATCAGGTACGGACAGGCGCTCAGATCGGACGGTCACTGAGTAAGGTGTCAGTGTATGAGAGGTACGGACGGCGAATTGGCAACACTGAGGGTTCAGTGTTATCAGGTACGGACAGGCGCTCAGATCGGACGGTCACTGAGTAAGGTGTCAGTGTATGAGAGGTACGGACGGCGAATTGGCAACACTGAGGGTTCAGTGTTCATCAGGTACGGACAGAGTCGTGGTGATGAGGTGGACTTCTACGGCGTGGAGACCGTAGCCACGGTAGTGGTGGTGGACTTCTACGGTGTGGAGACCGGAGCCACGGTAGTGGTGGTGGACTTCTACGGTGTGGAGACCGGAGCCACGGTAGTGGTGGTGGACTTCTACGGTGTGGAGACCGGAGCCACGGTAGTGGTGGTGGACTTCTACGGTGTGGAGACCGGAGCCACGGTAGTGGTGGTGGACTGGACTGCTACAGTGTAAGGACTGGAGTCACAGTAGTTGCGCGAGCGTCGAACGGTAGGGGAACCGTGAGCAAGTGCGGAGCTTTGCATGGGAACCAAGCTGGCGAACGGTGGAAATATCGCCGAAATGTTCAGGAGGCTGCCAGTCACCGGGGACGGGCAGGCAGCTGTTTCTATTTCTAAACAACAGTTAATATTAATTCTCGGATATGTTCTTAACAAACAGTCGATGCTGGAGGAGTTCGTTGTGTGTATTTCACGAAGTTTCTCCAGGAAATTAAAGTTAGTTGTTTTTGTTATGTTGTAGAAAAGATGTCTTTTTTAAATTTCTTTCCTACAACGGGGCGCTGGAGTCACGTGACGGCCGCCGACATTACTGCTACTGCTGATTTCGGCGGAGGCTGTTAAAGGCTGGTCGTTTGTTGTGCTGTCGTTGTTGTTGTTGTTGTTGTTGTTAGCGGCCTAGCCGCGACAAGGCCCTCTCCCTGGATAATTGATCATACTCAATTACAAATATGATTTTTTTTTTTTTTTTTTTTTTTTTTTTGATGGTCATGCCCTCTCTCTGGATACTTGGGTATAATCCGCTAATGGTAGATGTACGTCTTATATCTACTTGGAAAGGTAACCTTTCTTCCACGCCTGGTGTGTTTGGTGGGAGGGCTGGACGCTTCTGGCGTTTGGTCTGTCTCTTGGCGAGCTGGCTGTGATTGTGTTGTTGTTGGGGCTGATTCGGCGTCTGGGTGAGTTAAGACAGGTTCTGCCCCTTGCGATGTCTTTTCCAGGAAAGCTGGTTTAACTCTGTCGATCGAAATGGTGTCGTTCCGATTTCCTCGGTTGATGGTCAAATGTTTTTCAGTACGC
Source organism: Euprymna scolopes (assembly GCF_053919585.1). Taxonomy (NCBI): domain Eukaryota; kingdom Metazoa; phylum Mollusca; class Cephalopoda; order Sepiida; family Sepiolidae; genus Euprymna; species Euprymna scolopes. The sequence continues at coordinate 124,035,669 of NC_136483.1, forward strand.
TGCAGGACTTTAAATGGACCTTGGTACGTTGGTGTTAGTGGTCTCTTTACTGCGTCGTTTCGTACAAAGACATATTCGCAATCCTGCAGCTGGTGAGGGATGTGGACGGTTGGTGATGATGGTTGCCTGGGTGGTGAGTACTGGAGTTGGGACATTTTATGGCGTAGCTCTTGAGTGAAGGGACTTGCCGAAGTAGGTTTGGGCGTGGTATCCTCGAAGTATTGGCCAGGTAGAGAGAGTGTCGTGCCGAAGACTACTTCTGCTGGGGAACTACCTAGGTCCTCTTTCAGTGAGTTTCGAATTGACAAGAGGATAAGAGGTAGCTCGTCCACCCAGTTGTTGGTGGGGTGTCTTGTGGTCATAGAAGCTTTCAGGGTCCGATGAAATCTTTCCACGAGGCCGTTGGCGCAAGGGTGATAGGCTGTGGTCTTGATGTGCTTGACGCCAAGTAGTTGGGTAAACTCCTGGAAGAGTAGGGACTGAAACTGTGCACCGCGGTCTGTGGTGATGATGCCGGGCACACCAAATACTGCAATCCACTCCTGCAGGACGGCCTTTGCTACCGTGTTAGCCGAGGTGTCTCTGATGGGAACTGCCACTGGCCACCTGGAGAAACGGTCCACAACAGTGAGGAGGTGCTGGTAATTCTGGCACATTGGAAGGGGCCCGACTATGTCGATATGAATGTGACTAAAACGAGCATCGGGATTGCTGAATGTGCCTGGTGGGGATCTTGTGTGTCTGTGTACCTTGCATTTTTGGCACTCAAGACACGTTGACACCCAGTTCCGGATGTCCGAGTTCATATTTGGCCAAACAAAACGGTCGGTGATAAGTTTTCCTGTGGCCCGTTTGCTGGGGTGTGACATCCCGTGGAGATGGTTGAAGATCTGCCTTCGGAGTGCTGGAGGTATGTAAGGTCTGGGATGGCTCAGTTTGGTGTCACAGTAAATGGTTCTGCTACTGAAGGGAGCCGGGAATTCCTTTAACTGCAGGGATGTGTTTGCCAACACATCTGGGAGGGTTGTATCGGAGTCCTGTGCCTCTGCTATCCGGTCCTGGCTGAGCGGGCTGTCTTCCAAGGCGTTGATGTTGGACCTGGACAAGGCATCAGCAACAGTGTTGTTTTCGCCTTTGACATATTGAATGTCGGAGGTAAACTGGGAGATGTAGTCCAGGTGCCTGATCTCACGGGCAGAATATTTGTCCGAGTTGTTGGACAGAGAGGTTGTCAGAGGTTTATGGTCTGTTAAAACAGTAAAACTGCGGCCCTCGAGTAGGTGGCGAAAGTGCTTGATAGCGAGGTAGATTGCTAGCAGCTCTTTGGAGAAAGTGCTATATCTCGACTGAGCTGGTGAAAGTTTAGCGGAGAAGAAGGCTATAGGTTTGCGTTGGTCTTCACTCTCCTGTTCCACGACAGCTCCTACTCCAGTATCTGAGGCGTCTGTAGTGAGATAGATGTGCGTCCGGGTGTCCTCGTTCAGGTGTGCCAACTTTGTGAAGTTTGCTAAAGCGGCTTTTTCTGCGTGAAAGGCTTTTACTTGTTCCCCTTCCAGAGTGATGGATTTGTTTTTTCTCTGGAGGACGTTTGTCAGGGGTGTGAGGAGATCTGAGCATTTGGGGATGAAACGTCGGTAAAAGTTTACCATGCCCAAGAAACGTCGTAATTGTTTTATGGATGTTGGCATGGGAAAATCCCATATCGCTTCTATTTTCGCCGGAAGTGGAGTGATCCCATGAGCATCGGTGTGGTGTCCTAGGAAGTTTATATGCTGTGCTCCGAATTCGCACTTGTCTGAGTTGATTCGGAGTCCATAGTGTTTCAGACGGCGAAACACTTCTTCCAGGTGTTTTGCATGGGTCTCCACATCTCTGCTGGCCATCAAGATGTCGTCTATGTAGGCGTAGACATATGGCAGGCCACGCAGAACCTCGTCCATGAGTCTTTGAAAAGTCTGGGCTGCATTACGTAGTCCAAAGGGCATTTTTAAGAATTCAAACAGCCCGAAAGGGGTTGTAACGGCTGTCTTCTGTATGTCTTCTGGAGCAACTGGTACCTGGTAGTATGCCTTGGTCAGGTCGATCTTCGAAAAGATACGAGCCCCCTGTAGGCCTGATGCGAAATCGTGGATGTGTGGAACTGGATACCGGTCGGGCACTGTGGATGCGTTTAGTTTTCGGTAGTCCACGCAGACTCTGAACTCCCCATCAGGCTTGGGTACCAAATGTAGTGGCGATGCGTATGGACTGTCTGAGGGACGGATGGTGTTGTCCGCCAACATCTCTTCAAAAACCTTTTTGGCATATGCCAGCTTGTGTGGGGGGAGTCGTCGTGGCCGTGCGAATGCGGGTTGTCCAGTGGTCTTTATGTGGTGCTGGGTTTGATGTTCTCCTGTGCCGGTAGGCTTGATAGGTTGAGTGATGTCTTGGTACCGGCGCAGGATTTTCGCGTAGCGTGGGTCGTATTGAGTTGTTACGCTAATCCCGGTTGTGTTGCAACTTGATGGGGTCCCTATAACCTTGAGCGATGTGGTGTTGTCGGATAGGGTCCTTGTCTTCATGTGGACGGTCAAGTTGTAGTGTGCCAGGAAATCAGCACCGAGCAAGGGGGTTTTGACATTTGCCACCGTGAATGACCACTTGAAGTCACGCCTAAGCTTAATATTCAGAGTTAGTTCTCGGTTCCCGTAGGTTTCTATAATGGAACCGTTTGCTGCCCGAAGTTGAAATGGGGCGGGTCTTAGGTTTGACTTGTTGGTGGGTGGTATGACGCTGATGGCTGCACCGGTGTCGACTAAAAATCTTAGGCCATTGTTCTGGTCCCACACATAAAAAAGACGACTATGCATGTGTGTACCAGCAGGGGTTGTCGCCACTGCCTGCTGGTTTATTCGTTTCCCTGTGTGCTTTGGCGTGTACAGGGAGGTTGACACTTGCGAGCTTGGTCACCGAAATGTTGATGGTACCAGCATTCGTTGGGGTTATAGCTCCGTCTCTGGCTCGAACTGCGGGTACGGCTTCTATAACGCGTGCGTGGGGCTGGGCTTCGACCGCGAGTGTGGGTGTCTGGGTTTCGTTGCCTCTGGAGTAAGGTGAGTTTCAGCTCTTGGAGTTCGGCTCTCATCTGGGCCATCTCCTCTTCGAAGCGTCGTGCAAGGCTTTGAGGGCTGTTATCGCCTTGGTGGTCTCTTTGGTGAGTCCTTTCCACTTGGTGGACTCTTTCGTGGGTGTCGTCCACTTGGTGGACTCTTTCATGGCCCCGAGAATAGACCTTGTCTGCTGAATCGGCCAGCACTTCCAGGGGAGTTTCTATAGGAACCAGGGCCAAAACCTGAGTGATGTTCGAGGGCAACCGATCCATCCATAGGCCTCGGAGAATAGGCTCGGCCATGGTGTTGTTTCCGAGGCGACTCTTCATAAGGCGCAAGAGCTGGGATGGGGTTCTGTCGCCGAGAGACACGTGAGAGAACAGGTCTCTGATAAGATCTTCGTCCGAGCGGCCTGTGCGCTTAAGGATGGCGTCTTTGAGGTGGGTGTACGGAAGGTGTTCGGGTGTATTCATCAGGATGTCCTCCACTTCTTCCACAACGGCTGCAGGTAGGGCCTGTACCACTGCGGCATATTTGGTGTCCTGGCCTGTGACTCTCCTGGATGCAAAAATCGCCTCCAGTTGAATAAACCAACTCCTGGTGTTCACGGGGTTATATGGCGGTAGTTGAATGAAGGGAGTTGATGCGTTAATTTCGTGTTCTTCGGTGCCTTCCGCCATCTTCTGTGTCAGTTGTTTGCCCGTATCGAAAGTCGCGTCGGGTCCGTCTGTATTTTTAGCCCTCTTCTCTGCCAGCTGTTTTTGCCTATGTTAAGTATCACGTCGGGGTCACCACTTGTTGCGGGGGCCGGCCGTCCGGAGACAATCGACCCAACAACTAACAAAATAAACACAGGCAAAAGGTGAACAGCATGCTTGGCAAAGAAGAATGACAAAACTCGGGAGGTTTAGTTAAAAACGACGATTCGCCTTTTATTTAAGCAAACGAAAGGGTGGCAAAAATGCGAATTTTCTCACTGGGCGACGTTGGTCCGGGATCCGTTGCTGGTGTACTCTGACAGGGGGATGCTTGTTGGTTCGCCGTAGGCTGGAACGCTGAGATGACGTCGGAGAAGTCGGCGTGATAACTGGTGCGGGTGATTGGTCGACCTGGGTCCGACTGGGATAGTACTGGTGCGTTAGCCTCGGGTTTAAGAGAGGAATGGACGGACACTTGGCAATACTGAGGGATCAGTGTTCATCAGGTACGGACGGGCGCTCGGATCGGACAGTCACTGAGTAAGGTGTCAGTGTATGAGAGGTACGGACGGCGAATTGGCAACACTGAGGGTTCAGTGTTCATCAGGTACGGACAGGCGCTCAGATCGGACGGTCACTGAGTAAGGTGTCAGTGTATGAGAGGTACGGACGGCGAATTGGCAACACTGAGGGTTCAGTGTTCATCAGGTACGGACAGAGTCGTGGTGATGAGGTGGACTTCTACGGCGTGGAGACCGTAGCCACGGTAGTGGTGGTGGACTTCTACGGTGTGGAGACCGGAGCCACGGTAGTGGTGGTGGACTTCTACGGTGTGGAGACCGGAGCCACGGTAGTGGTGGTGGACTTCTACGGTGTGGAGACCGGAGCCACGGTAGTGGTGGTGGACTTCTACGGTGTGGAGACCGGAGCCACGGTAGTGGTGGTGGACTGGACTGCTACAGTGTAAGGACTGGAGTCACAGTAGTTGCGCGAGCGTCGAACGGTAGGGGAACCGTGAGCAAGTGCGGAGCTTTGCATGGGAACCAAGCTGTTATTTAGTCGTATCGGCCCCGGACCTGGCATTATCTACTGCCAGGCCCTCATTTGGGGTCCGATACAACTTAGGCACAAGGCCAGTAAGGGGGAAGTGGGGAAGAAAACGGGACTTTGCTAAATTCGCTAGCTAGACTTGCGTTAGAAAGCAAGTATTTTATTTAGAAAACCTATACTAGATTCTATCATAACACATCCGCCTACATTCTTACCAGGACCTACTTAAAAGAGACAGCTCCCCAGCTTATCGGGATGGCGGGCGACACTCGTACTGTAAAAAGAGAAGAATATGTACAAAAGAAAAACAAAACAAAATGGTATTTACAAACTTAAAGTAATGTATTGTATTTTTTTTTTTTTTTTTTTTTTTTTTAAATGGGGGTGCGATGATGGGGAGGGGGGCAAACTAAAATACACCCAAAAAGAAAGAAAAAGAAAACAACTTAATAAAATGCCTATGGGGGCGGGTTAGTAAGGGGACCCTCCCTACCTAACGGCTGGTCTGTCGTATGAAACGCCCACTGTCTTCCAATCCACTTCCCCCAGGGGGAAAGGGTGAAAGCAAGCAGGTCGCTCCCTAGGGGGGAGTGGAGGAACTAGGGACTTGTAAGAAAAATAACTTAGGGTCGGGGATAACAGGGATGGATGGCGTCTTCCAAGATAAAATACGTAAGGGGTACAATCGGGCCGAGGACAAAATAAAACTGGTGGACTTTGGGCATCTTTGGAAGCTCTCCTAGTGCCAATCTTATCAGAAAAACAAAGAACTACAGGGGACGGGATCAAACTCACATTCACCCTAGTCTAGGCCCTAAATAAAGTATGTGCTTTCCACTCTAGGTGGTTACTCCGCCTAACTAGCAAACCTACTCCTACCCATGATTACGGGGTAAACCCCGTATTAATATATGAGGGGCTGGGTTCCGAGTGCACGACAATCAAAACTTCAGCACCTCCAGACGAATACTACTAGGGTGGAAACACAAGCTCGTACCTAGCTCCTCGTCGGATGCACAAACTAGTGTTGTGCACCCATCTCCTATCAAAGTCGATGCGGGGCAATCTTTTCCAATCACATCTGATTTTTATTTTAAGTTGATGCTTAAAATAAAGGACCAGATCCTGATCGGAAGCAGATTGCCCCTCATAGACAATGCTCAGACGTGTAACCCACGTCACTAACCTAGCTACAGCCAGTATCGCCAGAAACACCGCCCGTTTCTCCCTGATAAACGGCGGGTCCACATTGTCAACCACGTACGCCAAATCAAGTGGCACCGACCGCTCGGGGTCGATGCGAGCCGTTACCCCTTCGACATACCTCCAGAGACTCCGCACCCCGCTGCAAAGAAAGAACGCGTGGTCACGCGTTTCGTCCTCGTTCTCATCGTTGCAGCGTGGGCACGGGGGAAAATAATAATCAGGATCCCGGAAATCCCTGGCAAGTCGGTCGAAGAGAGGCAACGCATCCCGGACTAGCCTCCACGTTACCGAAAATTCCGCATTATTGATGTAGCTACTGGCAGGCGCCCAACTCCAAAGCGAGCGAACCTCCCCCCTCGACAGGTGTAGCCGCTCCACCAGCGGATCGTTCGCGGTACCCTCCACTAACTCCTCATATAGCCTCCACCTAGGCCGTGCAAGGTCATTGGACCCCGGCAATGCCCTAAGGGCGGCTCGGCATTCGGTCAGGAAGCGCCCTTCCCCCGCTGGTCGACGGCGACCTTCGGCGGCGGGGTTGGTTAATAGCCGTGGGAAATCGCGCTGCACGGCCGGAACCCAGGGTGCCTCCTCTATCAGTGTCCGACTCAGGAACGCCAGTCTTTCTGCGCGTTGATGGCTGCGCAGATCAGGCATCCCCAAGCCTCCCTCGCTAAGCTTCTGCGTACAGACCTGTCTACGGACATACGGCTTTCCTCCCTTCCAGAGCAGTTTGAAAAGGAGTCGCTCTAAAGCCTTACAGCGGTCCGCAGGCAGGGGAAGAACAGATAAACGGTAAAGGATCAACGGAAACACGTAAGTGGCGCATGCCTCCGCACGACCCTTCAAGGACAATCTCCTTCGAATCCAAGTTCCGACAGCAGATTCGACCTTAGTCTGTACCTCCGACCAATTCTTGTCCAGCTGGAGATCCGGCCCGAACCACACACCGAGGATCTTAACCGGGCCATCAGTCCAGCCGAACGCACCTGGAAGCGAGTTTACCCCGCTCAACCGCAGGCCGACGGACTTGCTGCGATTGATCACGGCCCCTGTGACAACTTCGTACTCAGCGATCGCCTTTATCACCGCTTCGATGTCGTTACGACTGGCTGCGAAAACGGTGACGTCATCGGCGTACGCGGACACCCTGGCAAATCGGCGGCCAGGTAGAGCAATGCCGCGTAGGACTGGTCTCGCCGCCTCGTCCCTTAATTTGCGAAGGAAGGGCTCCAACGCCAGGACATAGAGCAGAGGCGACAGCGGACAGCCCTGCCGCACCGACTGGGAGACCCCAAAGGACTCCGACAACCTACCATTGACTTGCACCACCACCGCGGGGTCACGATACAGGGCGGAGATCCACTTGCGGAAGTCCGGACCAAAGCCGGCGGCCTCCACAACAGCCCTCAGGAACCCATGGTCCACCCTATCGAACGCCTTGGACTGATCTAAATTGATCAGCGCGGCTCCTGTGTCGTCTTCTAACCCCTCTATTATCGTGCGCACCAAGTGCAGATTGTTTTGAATTGTTCGACCCTTCACAGCGTAGTTCTGATCCGGTTCGACCAACTCGTCGATAACAACCTGCAGTCGGTTTGCAAGAATACGGGCCAAAATCTTAAAATCTGCGTTAAGCAGAGTTATGGGCCTATAATCATCTAAGTTCCCCCCACCATGTTGGTTTCCCTTCTTCAGAAGCGTGACCACTCCTTTGGTTACCTGCCTCGGGATCGAGTCCTGGGCAAACCAGTGGTTAAACACGCCCGTCAAAAGGGGCACAAACATGGGCGACAGCCTCAAGTACAATTCGTAGGGCAAACCATCGAGCCCCGGAGATTTGTTGTGGCCAACCTGCTTCAACGCAGTAATGACCTCACGCTCCGTAACCACCCCCTCGCAACTAGCCGCTCGGGCCGCAGTAAGGCGGGGCGAGCCAGCTAAATAGCTGCCAAACTCCTGGCCGCGGAGTCTGGGTAGTTTGGTGAAGCGCTCCTCCAAATGTTGCCGAAACCCATTGCAGATCTCCCGCGTCGATACGAGAGAACGTCCTTCCAGGTTTTTCACCTCCCGAATGTACCCATCCGAGCCGCGTCTTAAAGCGGCCTTACGCTCAACAGCGTCAACGTTCACGGCTTCGTTGGAGACTCTCTTTAACCTAGCCCTAACTACTTGACCTTCATATCGCTCGCTAGCCAAGTTAATTAGTGCTAGATCCAGGGAATCCCCCCCTGCCACCGCCCGGGTCAATCTATCCTCTAGGTGCTTTTTGGTCCGAGCCCTAGTTAAAGCGAGGCTTTGGCTATATTGGACACAAAAATGCCTAATGGTCACCTTAAGATTAACCCACCATCTACTCCCGGTAACCGCCCCCACTAACTCCCTCTGAATTAGTGTCGTCAGCTGCTCCCGGAAGTCGACCGACTCCAACAAGGAGGCGTTCATCTTCCAGTAGCCAGCCAACCTAGGCCTATTACCTAACTTCAAACGGGCCAACACGAGTTTGTGGTCCGAATGACCTAACCAGTGGAACGTGGGACAAGATAGAAAATCAACGTCGCCCCTTCTAATTAACATCCTGTCCAAGTATGTACTTGGATAGGCGGCCGCACTAGTATGCCACGTCCACATCTCCCTCCCGGGGTGATCCAGACGGAACCTGTCGACCAGATCGCACGAGGCCATCAGGTCAGACAGGCTGCTTTCACACCTACCCGACCCTCTAGGCCCCCCGACCCTATCTAACTTGGGGTCCAGGATGGCATTCCAGTCCCCCATTAATACTACCCGCTCCGGACCCGAGAGAAACCCCTCCACCCGCCGAAAAAAGGAAACCCTCTCGGTTTGGATGTTGGGCGCATAAACTGCCATGATCCGGAACGCGCCGCTGCTAACGGCAACATCGACCACGACCAGCCTCCCATGAGCGTCCGCATGAACAAGTGTAACCGTCGCAAATAGGGTGCGACTTACTAGCACAGAAACCCCCCGGCTATGGAGACTGCCATATGCTGAGTAAACGTCAAAGTCGTTTACCAGCACATCGCAGTCCCCAGCCCCAACAAAGTGGGTCTCCTGAATTGCAGCTATGTCTACCTCAAGGGCCATGAGGTCCCTCAGCACGCGAGAAGCCTTGCTTCGAGACCTCATGCCCCTCGCATTCAAACTAGCTAGGTTCAAGCTTGTGGCCATGTTTCCCTAACTAGTAATATTCGTCTATCAAGGGTCTGAAATCCTCGGGGGAAAGGGCGTCAAAGGTCTGCCCAAGACTGCCCGTAAGCAGGACAGGTGTAAGCCGCCCGTCTTTGGCCAGACCTCCCACGTCCAGAGGGAACGTCAACTTAATAGCCCTATAAAAGGAGGGGTGAACGTAAACCGGGACCCTCCCTTCGCATCGCTTCGCGACTTTCTCTAGAGATGGGTGCTCCCCGTCTACTAGTTTCATCCCCGGGAACGCCGATTTTCCCTCCTCCAACATTCTCCAAAGGGCCTTAGCTCGCCCACCCCTGTTAGGCCTGACGAACGTTATGATCTGTGGGGCGTCAGGGAAGTTCCTGGGGTTGGTGACCTCCTTCCCTTCCACCATCTTTAGACTCTCCAGTATCCGCAGATATTTTTTCTGGGTTCCACTGAGGTCACCAACCGCCTCATCGACCTCACAGAGACGGACCCCCGGCCAGAATGGACATTTTCTGGTCTTTTCCTTCCTGAGGGGGGCCGTCTTCTCCGCTTCTTGTTCTTCTGCCACGACATCTTGAACTATTGGAGCCATCGCATCCTGCTCCGGGGTGTTGAATAGGGGAGGGGTGGGCTGAGCGTCCTCTGGGGATGGTTGTGTTGGAGGCTCAGTATCTGCGTCTTCGATCATTTCTTCTTCTTTATCCAGGGATTTCCGAGGGGGAGACTTCTTTGGAGATGACTGTGGTGTTTCTTTTCTTTCCTTTTTCTCCACGTGCTTTCTCGTAGGCTCACCCTCCTCCCCCTCGGACTCCGAGGAGCTCACTTTAAGCTTCCTTTTTACGGTCGCCGCCGGTGTTCTTGTTGGTGCAAGAGGGGCGTCTCCCTCCTTCTTCTTGCCCCTCTTGGCGACGATCTTGCTCCACACTCCTCCTTCCTCGTCCTTTTTCTTCCTGCCCTCCGCCGCTGGTGTTTCCTTTACGTTCGTCATTCCTCCGGCTTTTGGATGGTCTTGTTCCTTCCTTTGGGGGCAAAATCGGGCCACGTGGCCTGGTTTCGTACATTGCCAGCAGTATGGCCTCCTTCCCTCCACAATCACCGCCATCTGCCAGCTCTCGCAGGTCAACTGCGCCGGAATCTTATGGAAGCTTTGCCGGTCCACCTTCATATAGATCTTGTATGACCCAGTTTGGATATTTCTAGGTCCCTTCGTAGGGTGGACTTCCTCTACTTCTCCAAACTGGGCCAAGGTGGCACCCAGCTGGTCTCCTGTGATGAAGCTCGGAACCCCGAGCACTGTAACGCCGGCCCTCCTCTTCGATAAGTACTCGGGGCGGAGCCTTAAATTCTTCCATGTGAGGTCCCCTCCTGCCAGTTTTTCTGCCTCCTCCTTCGTTGGCAGGAGGAGATCCCACGTGGCGTGGTACTTCCTGACCAGATATTGTGCAGGAATCCTTAGGTCTCCTAGAATGTCATACATCTTCTCAAGGGGCACGCCAGTCAGACCCTTGCCATTCGCGTCCAGCGTCACCAGGGAGACTGTTCGCAACCTTATTGCATGGGAACCAAGCTGGCGAACGGTGGAAATATCGCCGAAATGTTCAGGAGGCTGCCAGTCACCGGGGACGGGCAGGCAGCTGTTTCTATTTCTAAACAACAGTTAATATTAATTCTCGGATATGTTCTTAACAAACAGTCGATGCTGGAGGAGTTCGTTGTGTGTATTTCACGAAGTTTCTCCAGGAAATTAAAGTTAGTTGTTTTTGTTATGTTGTAGAAAAGATGTCTTTTTTAAATTTCTTTCCTACAACGGGGCGCTGGAGTCACGTGACGGCCGCCGACATTACTGCTACTGCTGATTTCGGCGGAGGCTGTTAAAGGCTGGTCGTTTGTTGTGCTGTCGTTGTTGTTGTTGTTGTTGTTGTTAGCGGCCTAGCCGCGACAATAGTATATAAATAACACAAAACGAGTGATAATGTATGAATACCACAAAACAAGTTATAATTAATAAATAACACAAAACGAGTGATAATTTATTAAAACCACTAAACAAGTGATAATTTATAAATAACACAAAACGAGTGATAATTTATAAATAACACAAAACGAGTGATACTTTATAAATAACACAACACAAGTGATAATTTATAAATAACACTAAACCAGTTCTAATTTATAAATAATCAACACCGAGTGATTATTTATAAATAACACAAAACGATTTATAGTATATAAATAACACAAAACGTGTGATTATTTATAAATAACACAAAACAAGTGATGATGTATAAATAACACAAAGCAAGTGATAGTTTATAAATAACACAAAACGAGTGATTGTTTATAAATAACACAAAACAAGTGATAATTTATAAAACTCACAAAACAAGTGATAATTTTTGACTACACAAAAGAAGTGATAATTTATGAATAACACAAACGAAGTTATAATTCGTAAATAACACAGCACGAGTGATAGTTTATAAACTCTACAAAACAAGTAGGTATTTATAAATAACACAAAACGAGTGATAATTTATACATGACACAAAACAAGTGATAATTTATAAATAACACAAAACAAGTAATGATTTATAAATAACACCATACGAGTGATGATTTATAAATAACTCAAAATGAGTGATAAATTATAAATAACACAAAACAAGTGATATTTTATAAATACCACAAAACAAGGTATAATTTATAAATAACACAAAACAAGGGATAATTTATAAATTACACAAAACAACTGATAATTTATAAATTACACAAAACAAGTGAAAAGTCATAAATTACACAAAAAAATTAATGATTTATAAATAACACAATACGAGTGATAATTTATAAATAATTCAAAATGAAGTATAATTTATAAATAACATCAAAACAATGATAATTTATAAATAACACAAAAATAATGATAATTATAAATAACACAAAATGAGTGATAATTTATTTATTTATAAATTATCACTCATTTTGTGTTATTTATAATTATCATTATTTTTGTGTTAAACAAGTGATAATTTATAAATAACACAAACCAAGTGATACTTTATAAATAACACAAAACAAGTGATAATGTATAAATCACCCAACACAAGTAATAATTAATAAATAACACAAAACAAGTTATAATTTACAAATAACACACAATGAGTGATAACTTATAAATACCACAAAAACAGTGATAATTTATAAATACCACAAAATGAGTGATAATTTATAAATAACAGAAAACAAGTTATAATTTATAAACAACACAAAATGATTGATTATGTATAAATAACACAAAAGAAGTGATAATTTATTACTAACACAAAACAAGTGATAATTTATAAATAACACTAAACAAGTGATAATTAATAAATAACACAAGACAAGTGATTATTAATAAATAACACATAACAAGTTACAATTTATGACTAACACAAAACAATTCATAATTTAACAACAATAAAAACAAGTGATAATTTGTAAATAACAAAAAACTAGTGATACTTTATAAATAACACAAAACAAGTGATAATTTTTAAATAACACAAAACAAGTGATACTTTATGAACAACGAACGACAAGTGATTATTTATAAATAACACAAAACATGTGATAAATTATAAATAACACACAATGAGTTATAATTTATAAATAACACAAGACAAGTTCATAATTTATAAAGAACACAAATTGAGTGATAATTGATACATCGCACAATACAAGTTACATGTTATAAACAACAAAAAACAGGTGATAGTTTATAAATAACAAAAAACGAGTCATGATTTATAAATAACACAAAACATCTCAGAATTTATAAATAACACAAAATGAGTGATAACTTTTACATAACACAAGACCTGTTATAATTTATAAATAACACACTACAAGTTTAAATTTATAAATAAAACAAAAGAAGTTGTAATTTATAAATGACCCAAAACAAGTGATAATTAATAACAACACTAAACAAGTGATAATTTATAAAAAACACAAAACGAGTGATAATTTATAAATAACACAAAACAAGTGATGATTTATAAATAACACAAAAGAAGTGATAATTTATGATTAACACAAAACAAGTGATAATTTATATATGACACAAACCGAGTGATAATTTATAAATAGCACAAAATGAGTGATAATGTATTAATTACACAAAACAAGTGATAATTCATAAAAAACACACAACGTGTGATAATTTATAAAAAACCCAAAACAAGTGATAATTTATAAATAACACAAAAAAAGCGACAATATATAAATAACACACAACAAGTGATAATTGATAAATAACACAAACCCAGTGATAATCTATTAATAACACAAAACAAGTGATAATTTATAAATGACACAAAACAAGTGATAATTTATAAATAACAGAAAACAATTGACAATTTATAAATAACGCAACACAAGTGATAAATTATAAATAACACAAAACAAGTGATAATTTATGAATAACACAAAATAAGTGAAAACTTATAAATAACACAAACCGAGTTATAATTCATGAATAACACAAAACAAGTGATAATGTATACATGACACAAAACGCGTGATAATTTATAAATAACACCAAACAAGTAAAAATTTATAAATAACACAAAACGAATGATAATTTATAAATAACACAAAATGAGTGATAATTTATACATAACACAAAACAAGTGATAATGTATAAATAACACAAAACGAGTAATAATTTATAAACAACACAAAACAAATGAAAATTTACAAATAACACAAAACAAGTTATAATTTATAAGTAAGACAAAACGAGTGATAATTTATAAATCACACAAAACAAGTGATAATTTATAAATAACACAAAACTAGTGAAAATTTATAAATAACACAAAACGAGTGATAATTTATAAATAACACAGAACCACTGATAATTTATAAAAACAACAAAACAATTGAGAATATATAAATAACACAAAACTAGTGATAATATATAAGTAACACAAAATGAGTGATAGTTTATAAATAACACAAAACGAGTGATAATTTATGAATAAGACAACACAAGTTATAATTAATCAATAACACAAAACGAGTGATAATTTATAAAAACCACAACACAAGTGATAATTTATAAATAACACAAAACGAGGGATAATTTATAAATAATACCAAACGAGTAGTAGTTTATAAATAACACAAAACAAGTGATAATTTATAAAAAAAACAGTGATAATTTATAAGTAAAACAAACCGAGTGATAATTTATAAATAACACCAAACGATTAATAGTATATAAATAACAAAAAAACGTGTGATGATTTATTAATAACACAAAACAAGTGATAATTTATAAATAACACCACACCAGTGATAATTTATAAATAAAACAAACCGAGTGATAATTTATAAATAACACAAAACGATTAATAGTATATAAATAACACAAAACGTGTGATTATTTATAAAAATCACAAAACAAGTGATAATTTATGAATTACACAAAAGAAGTGATAATTCATAAATAACACAAAAAGAGTGATAATTTATATATAAATAAAACGAGTCATTATTTAAAAAAAAAACACACCACCAGTGATAATTTATAAATAACACAAAACAAGTGAGAATTTATGACTAACAAAAAACAAGTGATAATTTATAAATGACGAAAAAAAAATGATAATTCATAAATCACACAAAACAAGTGATAATTTATAAATAGCACAAAACAAGTGATAATTAATTAATTAATAACACAAAACAAGTGATAATTCACAAATAACACAAAACAAGTGATAATTTATAAATAACACAAAAGGATTGATAATTCATAAATAACACAAAACGAGTTATAATTTAAAATTACAGAAAATGAGTAATAATTTTTCAATCACGCAAAATGAGTGATAATTTATAAATAACGCAAAACAAGTGATAATTTATGAATAATACAAAACAAGTAAAAATTTATGAATAACACAAAACAAGTGATAATTTATTAATAAAACAAAACTAGTGATAATTTATAAATAACACAAACCAAGTTATAATTTATGAATAACACAATACAAGTGATAATTTATGAATAACACAAAACAAGTGATAATGTATGAATAACACAAAACAAGTGATAATTTATGAATAACACAACACAAGTGATACTGTATGAATAACACAAAACAAGTGATAATTTATAAATACCACAAAACAAGTGATAATTTATTAATAACACAACACAAGTGATAATTTATGAATAACACAACACAAGTGATAATGTATGAATAACACAAAAAAAGTGATAATTTATGAACACCACAAAACAAGTGATAATGTATGAATAACACAAAACTAGTGATAATTTATGAATAACACAAAACTAGTGATAACCCAAAACGATTAATAGTATATAAACAACACAAAACGTGTGATGATTTATAAATAACACAAGACAGGTGATAATTTATAAATAACACAAAACCAGTGAAAATTTATAAATAAAACACACCGAGTGATAATTTATAAATAACACAACACGATTAATAGTATATAAATAACACAAAACGTGTGATTATTTACAAAAACCACAAAACAAGTAATAATTTATGAATTACACAAAAGAAGTGATCATTTATAAATAACACAAAACGAGTGATAATTTATTAATAACACTATGCAACTGATAATTTATAAATAACACAAAACGAGTGATAATTTATAAATAATAGAAAACAAGTGATAATATATAAATGACACAAAACGTGAGAAAATTTATAAATAAAACAACACAAGCGATAATTTGTAAAAAACACAAAACTAGTGATAATTTTTAAATAACAGAAAAGCAGTGATAGGTTATAAATAACACAAAACAAGTTATAATTTATCAATAACAAAATACAAGTAATAAATTAACAATAACACAAAACGAGTGATAATTTATAGATAACACACATTAGTGATAATTTATAAACAACACAAAACGAGTGATAATTGACACATAACCCAAAACGAGTTATAATTTATAAATAAGACAAAACGAGTGATAATTTACAAATAACACAAAACAAGTGATAATTTAGAAATAACACAAAACAAGTGAGAATTTTTAAATAACAAAAAACAAGTGATAATTCATAAATAACACGAAACAAGTGATAATTTATACATAACGCAAAACGATTAATAATTTATAAATTACACAAAACGAGTTATAATTTATAAATAACACAAAACAAGTGATAATTTATTAATAACACAACACAAGTGATAATTTATGAATAACACAAAACAAGTGATAATGTATAAATAATACAAAACAAGTAATAATTTATCAATAGCACAAAACAAGTGATAATTTATGAATAACACAAAACTAGTGATAATTTACAAATAACACAAAACAAGTGATAATTTATTAATAACACAAAACTAGTGATCATTTATTAATAACACAAAACAAGTGATAATCTATGAATAACACACAACAAGAGATAATGTATGAATAAAACAAAACAAGTGATAATTTATGAATAACACACAACCAGTGATAATTTATGAATAACACAACAAAGTTTTAATTTATGAATAACACAAAACAAGTGATAATGTATGAAAAACACCAAACAAGTGATAATTTATGAATAACACAAAACAAGTGATAACTAAGTAATAACGCAAAACAAGTGATAATTTATGATTAAAAAAAACAAATGATAATTTATGAATAACACAACACAAGTGATAATTCATGAATAACACAAAACAACTGTTAATTTATGAATAACACAAAACTAGTGATTATTTATGAATAACAAAAAACTACTGATAATTTATAAATAATACAAAACAAGTTATAATTTATGAATAACACAAACCTAGTGATGATTTATTAATAACACCAAAACTAGTGATACTTTATAAAAAACAAAAAACAAGTGATAATTTGTAAATAAAACAAAACAAGTGATAATTAATGAATAACACAAAACTAGTGACAATTTATGACTACCAGAAAACTAGGGATAATTTATAAATAACACCAAACATGTGATAATTTATGAATAACACAAAACTAGTCATAATTTATAAGTAATAATTTATGAATAACACATAAGTAATAATTTATGAATAACACACAACTAGTGATAATTTGTGAATAACACAAAACAAATGATAATGTATGAATAACACAAAACAAGTGATAATTTATGAATAACACAAAACAAGTGATAATTTATGAATAAAACAAAACTAGTGATAATTTATAAATAACACAAAACTAGTGATAATTTATAAAAAACACAAAACCAGTCGTAATGTATGACTAACACAAAACAAGTGAAAATTTATGAATAACACAAAACAAGTGATGATTTATGAATAACACAAAACAAGTTATAATTTATTAATAACACAAAACCAGTTATAATTTATAAATAACACAAAACTAGTGATAAATTATGATAAACAAAACACTACTGATAATTTATAAACAACACAAAACTAGTCCTAATTTCTGAATAACACAAAACTAGATATAATTTATGGAGAACCCTAAAACTAGTGATAATTTATGAATAACACAAAACTAGTTATAATTTATGAATAACACAAAACTAGTTATAATTTATGAAAAACACAAAACAGGTGATTTTTTATGAATAACACAAAACAAGTAATAATTTATGAATAACACAAAACTAGTGATAATTTATGAATAACACAAAACAAGTTATAATTTATAAATAACACAAAACTAGTAATAATTTATGAATAACACAAAACTAGTGACAATTTATGAATAACACAAAACAAGTTATAATTTATGAATAACACAAAAGTAGTAATAATTTATTAATAACACATAACTAAGTATAATTTATAAATAAACCCAAAACTAGTAATAATGTATGAAAAACAAAAAACTAGTGATAATTTATGAATAACACAAAACTAGTCGTAATTTGTGAATAACACCAACCCAGCCAGCCTTAATGATCGGCCCATCATCGGCCCATTACAGTGTTTGTCGGCTGATCGTCGGTTATGTAATGGGCCGATGATGGGCCGATCATTCAGGCTTGCTGGGAAACTAGTGATATGTTATTAATAACACAAAACAAGTGATAATATATTAATAACACAAAACTAGTGATAATTTATTAATAACACAAAACAAGTGAAAATCTATGAATAACATACAACAAGAGATAATGTATGAATAAAAAAAAACAAGTGATAATTTATGAATAACACACAACAAGTGATAATTTATGAATAACAAAACAAAAGTTTTAATTTATGAAAAACACAAAACAAGTGATAATGTATGAAAAACACCAAACAAGTGATAAGTAATAAATAACACAAAACAAGTGATAACTTAGTAATAACACAACACAAGTGATAATTTATGATTAAAAAAAAAAAAGTGATAATTTATGAATAACACAACACAAGTGAAAATTTATGAATAAAACAAAACAACTGTTAATTTATAAATAACACAACACTAGTGATTATTTATGAATAACACAAAACAAGTGCTAATTTGTAAATAAAACAAAAAAAGTGATAATTTATGAATAACACAAAACTAGTGACAATTTATGAATACCAGAAAACCAGGGATAATTTATAAATAACACCAAACATGTGATAATTTATGAATAACACAAAACTAGTCATAATTAATTAATAACACAAAATAAGTAATAATTTATGAATAACACAAAACTAGTGATAATTTGTGAATAACACAAAACTAATGATAATGTATAACTAACACAAAACTAGTGATAATTTATAAATAACACAAAACTAGTGATAATTTATAGCTAACACAAAACTAGTGATAATTTATGAATAACACAACACCAGTCGTAATTTATGAATAACACAAAACAAGTGATAATTTATGAAAAACACAAAACAAGTGATAATTTATGAATAACATAAAACAAGTTATAATTTATTAATAACACAAAGCTAGTAATAATTTATAAATAACACAAAACTAGTGATAAATTATGAGAAAAAAAAACTAGTGATAATTTATGAATAACACGAAACTAGTCATAATTTATGAATAACACAAAACTAGATATAATTTATGAATAAACCTAAAACTAGTGATAATTTATGAATAACACAAAACTAGTTATAATTTATTAATAACACAAAACTAGTTATAATTTATGAATAAGACAAAACAGGTGATTATTTATGAATAACACAAAACAAGTTATAATTTATGAAATACACAAAGCTAGTCATAATTTATTAATAACACAAACCTAGTTATAATTTATAAATAACACAAAACTAGTAATAATGAATGAATAACAAAAAACTAGTGATAATTTATGAATAACACAAAACTAGTCGTAATTTATGAATAACACCAACCCAGCCAGCCTGAATGATCGGCCAATCATCGGCCCATTACAGTGGTTGTCGGCTGATCGTCGGTTAAGTAATGGGCCGATGATGGGCCGATCATTCAGGCTGGCTGGGAAACTAGTGATACGTTATAAATAACACAAAACAAGTGATAATTTATGAATAACGCAACACAAGTGATTATTTATGAATAACACAAAACAAGTGATAATTTATAAATAACACAAAACAAGTGATAATGTATGAATAACGCAACACAAGTGATTATTTATGAATAACACAAAACAAGTGATAATTTATAAATAACACAAAACAAGTGATAATTTATGAATAACGCAACACAAGTGATTATTTATGAATAACACAAAACAAGTGATAATTTATAAATAACACAAAACAAGTGATAATGTATGAATAACACAAAACAAGTGATTATTTATGAATAACACAAAACAAGTGATAATGAATGAATAACACAAAACTAGTGATAATTTAAGAATAACACAAAACTAGTGATAATTTATGAATACCACAAAACTAGTGATAATTTATGAATAAACCAAAACATGTGATAATATATGAATAACACAAAACAAGTGATAATTTATGAATAACACAAAACGATTAATAGTATATAAACAACACAAAACGTGTGATGATTTATAAATAACACAAAACAGGTGATAATTTATAAATAACACAAAACCAGTGATAATTTATAAATAAAACACACCGAGTGATAATTACTAAATAACACAAAACGATTAATAGTATATAAATAACACAAAACGTGTGATTAGTTATAAAAACCACAAAACAAGTGATAATTTATGAATTACACAAAAGAAGTGATAATTTATAAATAGACAAAACGAGTGAAAATTTATACATAACACACAAGCACACCATCATAAAAAAAAACACACCACCAGTGATAATTTATAAATGAAACAAAAGAAGTGATAATTTATGACTAACACAAAACAAGTGATAATTTATAAATGACGCAAAACAAGTGATCCTTTATACATAACAGAAATTAAGTGATAATTTAAAAATAACACAAAACAAGTGATAATTTATACATAACAGAAATGAAGTGATAATTTAAAAATAACACAAAACAAGTGATAATTTATTAATAACAAAACAACTGATAATTTATAAATAACACAAAACGAGTGATAATTTATAAATAATACAAAACAAGTGATAATCTATAAAAGACACAAAACGCGTGAAAATTTAAAAATAAAACAACACAAGTGATAATTTGTAAAAAACACAAAACTAGTGATAATTTTTAAATAACACAACAGCAGTGATAGGTTATAAATAACACAAAACAAGTTATAATTTATCAGTAACACAAAACAAGTAATAAATTATAAATAACACAAAACGAGTGATAATTTATGGATAACACACATTAGTGATAATTTATAAACAACACAAAACGAGTGATAATTGACACATAACACAAAACGAGTTATAATTTATAAATAAGACAAAACGAGTGATAATTTACAAATAACACAAAACAAGTGATAATTTAGAAATAACACAAAACAAGTGAGAATTTTTAAATAACACAAAACAAGTGAGAATTCATAAATAACACAAAACAAGTGATAATTTATAAAGAACGCAAAACGATTAATAATTCATAAATAACACAAAACAAGTGATAATTTATAAAGAACGCAAAACGATTGATAATTTATAAATAACACAAAACGAGTTATAATTTATAAATAACACAATACAAGTGATAATTTATGAATAACACAACACAAGTGATAATTTATGAATAACACAAAACAAGTGATAATGTATAAATAATACAAAACAAGTAATGATTAATCAATAACACAAAACTAGTGATAATTTATAAATAATACAAAACAAGTGATAATTTATAAATAACACAAAACAAGTGATAATTTATTAATAACACAAAACTAGTGATAATTTATTAATAACACAAAACAAGTGATAATCTATGAATAACACACAACAAGAGATAATGTATGAATAAAACAAAACAAGAGATAATTTATGAACAACACACAACAAGTGATAATTTATGAATAACACAACAAAAGTTTTAATTTATGAATAACACAAAACAAGTGATAATGTATGAAAAAACCCAAACAAGTGATAATTTATGAATAACACAAAACATTTTATAACTTAGTTATAACACAAAACAAAAGATAATTTATGATAAAAACAAAACAAGTGATAATTTATGAATAACACAACACAAGTGATGATTTATGAATAACACAAAACAACTGTAAATTTGTGAATGACACAAAACTAGTGATTATTTATGAATCACAAAAAACTACTGATAATTTATAAATAATACAAAACAAGTGATAATTTATGGATAACACAAACCTAGTGATGATTTATTAATAACACCAAAACTAGTGATACTTTATAAATAACACAAAACAAGTGATAATTTGTAAATAAAACAAAACAAGTGATAATTTATGAATAACACAAAACTAGTGGCAATATATGAATACCAGAAAACTAGGGATAATTTATAAATAACACCAAACATGTGATAATTTATGAATAACACAAAACTAGTCATAATTTATTAATAACACAAAATAAGTAATAATTTATGAATAACACACAACTTGTGATAATTTGTGAATAACACAAAATAAGTGATAATTTATAAATAACACAAAACTAGTGATAATTTATGAATAACACAAAACCAGTCGTAATTTATGAATAACACAAAACAAGTGATAATTTATGAATAACACAAAACAAGTGATGATTTATGAATAACACAAAACAAGTTATAATTTATTAATTACAAAAAACTAGTTATAATTTATAAATAACGCAAAACTAGTGATAAAATATGATAAACAAAAAACTAGTGATAATTTATGAACAACACAAAACTACTCATAATTTATGAATAACACAAAACTAGTGATAATTTATGAAAAACACAAAACTAGTAATAATTTATGAATAACAAAAATCTAGTGATAATTTATGAATAACACAAAATAATTTCTCATTACCAATAAATTGGTAATAATTTATGAATAACGCAAAAAAGTGGTAATTTATAAATAACACAAAAAAGTAATAATTTATGAATAACACTAAACTAGTGATAATTCATGATAAACAAAAACTAGTCATAATTTATAAATAACACAAAACAAGTGACAATTTATTAAAAACACAAAACTATTGATAATTTATGAATAACACAAGACTAGTAATAATTTGTGAACAACACAAAACTAGTTATAATTAAGGAATAACACAACACTAGTTTTAATTCATGAATACCTCAAAACTAGTGATAATTTCTGAATAACACAATCCAAGTGATAATTTATGAATACCACACAACTAGTGATAATTTATGAATAACCAAAAACTAGTGATTATTTATGAATAACACAAAACTAGTGATAATTTATGAATAACACAAAACCAGTGATAATTTATGAATAACACAAAACAAGTCATAATTTATAAATAAAAAAAAAGTAGTTCTAATTCATGAATAACACAAAACAAGTGATAATTTATAAATAACACAAAACAAGTGATAATTAATGAATAACACAAAACTAGTGATAATTTAAAAATAACACAAAACAAGTGATAATTTATGAATAACACAAAACTAGTGCAAACTTATAACACACAAAAAACTAGTGATAATTTATGAATAACACAAAACTAGTGATAATTTATGAATAACTTAAAACACTGATAATTTAATTTAAAACAGTGATAATATATAAACACCAAAAAACTAATGACAATTTATGACCAAAATAAAACTGGTGATTATTTATGAATAACACAAAACCAGTAATAATTTATAAATAACACAAAAAAAGTGATAATTTATGAATAACACAAAACAAGTGATGATTTATGAATAACACAAAACTAGTAATAATTTATGAATAACACAAACCTAGTGTTAATTTATGAATAACACACAACCGGTGATAATTTATAAATAACACAAAACTAGTGATTATTTATAAATAACACAAAACTAGTGATAATTTATGAATAACACAAAACTAGTGATAATTTATAAATAACACAAAACTAGTGATTATTTATAAATAACACAAAACACTAGATTATTTATAAATAACACAAAACTAGTGATAATTTATGAATAACACAAAACTAGTAATAATTTATAAATAACATAAAACCAGTGATAATTTATGAATAACACAAAACTAGTTATAATTTATGAATAACACAAAACTATTGATAATTTACGGATAACACAAAACAATGAAAATTGATGAATATCAGAAAACCAGTGATAATTTATTAATAACACAAAACTAGTGATAATTTATGAATAACACAAAACAAGTTATAATTTATGAATAACACAAAACTAGTGATAATATATAAATACATCAAAACAAGTTATAATTCATGAATAACACAAAACTAGTGATAATTTATGAATAACACAAAACTAGTGATAATTTATGAATAACACAAAACTAGTGAAAATTTATGAATAACACAAAACTAATGATAATTTTAAATAACACAAAACAAGTGATAATTTATGAATGACACAAAATAAGTGATGATTTATGAATAACACAACACTAGTGATAATTTATTATTAACACAAAACTAGTTATAATTTGTGAATAACACAAAACCAGTGATAATATATAAATAACACAAAACAAGTGATAATTTATGAATAACACAAAACTAGTGATAATATATAAATAACACAAAACAAGTGATAATTTATGAATAACACAAAACTAGTGATAATATACAAATAACACCAAACTAGTGATAATTTATGATAGACACAAAACTAGTGATTATTTATGAATTACACAAAACAAGTGATAATTTATGAATAACACAAAACTAGTTATAATTTAGGAATAACACAAAACTAGTAATAATATATAAATAACACAAAACAAGTTATAATTTATGAAAAACATAAAACTAGTGATAATTTATGAATAACACAAAACTAGTGATAATTTATGAATAACACAAAACTAGTGATAATTTATGAATAACACAAAACTAGTGATAATTTATGAATAACACAAAACTAGTGATAATTTATGAATACCACAAAATAAGTGATAATTTATGAATAACACAAAACTGTGATAATTTAAAAATAACACAAAACGAGTGATAATTTATGAGCAACACAAAACTAGTGATAATTTATGAATAACACAAAACAAGTGATAATTTATGAATAACACAAAACTAGTGATAATTCATGAATAACACAAAACTAGTGATAAGTTATTAATAACACAAAACACTGAAAATTTAATTTAAAACAGTGATAATATATAAATAACAAAAAACTAATGGCAATTTATGACCAAAATAAAACTGGTGATAATTTATGAATAACACCATACTAGTGATAATTTATGAATAACACAAAACCAGTGAACATTTATAAATAACACAAAACAAGTGATAATTTATGAATAACACAAAACAAGTGATAATTTATGAATAACACAAAACTGGTGATAATTTATGAATAACACAAACCTAGTGTTAATTTATGAATAACACACAACCGGTGATAATTTATAAATAACACAAAACTAGTGATTATTAATAAATAACACAAACTACTGATAATTTATGAATAACACAAAACTAGTGATAATGTATGAATCACAAACAAAAGTGATAATTAATGAATAACACAAAACCAGTAATAATTTATAAATAACACAAAACTAGTGATTATTTATAAATAACACAAAACACGTGATTATTTATAAATAACGCAAAACTAGTGACAATTTATGAATAACACCAAACAAGTTATAATTTATTAATTACACAAAACTAGTGATAATTTATGAATAACACGAAACAAGTGATAATTTATGAATAACACAAAACTAGTGATAATATATAAATAACACAAAACAAGTGATAATTAATGAATAACACAAAACTAGTGATAATATATAAATAACACAAAACAAGTGATAATTAATGAATAACACAAAACTAGTGATAATATATAAATAACACAAAACAAGTGATAATTAATGAATAACACAAAACTAGTGATAATATATAAATAACACAAAACAAGTGATAATTAATGAATAACACAAAACTAGTGATAATATATAAATAACACAAAACAAGTGATAATTAATGAATAACACAAAACAAGTGATAATTTACGAATAACACAAAACCAGTTATAATTTATGAATAACACAAAACTAGTTATAATTATTGCAAAACACAGGACTAGTGATAATTTATTAATAACACAAAACTAGTGATAATTTATGAATAACACAAAACTAGTGATAATTTATTAATACCACAAAATAAGTGATAATTTATGAATAACATAAAACTAGTGATAATTTATGAATAACAAAAACCTAGTGATAATTTATGAATAACACAAAACTAGTGATAATTTATGAATACCACAAAATAAGTGATAATTTATGAATAACACAAAACTAGTGATAATTTATAAATAACACAAAACTAGTGATAATTTATGAGAAACACAAAACTAGTGATAATTTATGAATAACACAAAACAAGTGATAATTTATGAATAACACGAAACTAGTGATAATTCATGAATAACACAAAACTAGTGATAATTTATGAATAACACAAAAGTAGTTATAATTAAGGAATAACACAAAACTAGTGATAATTTATGAATAATACTCAACTAGTGATAATTTATGAATAACACAAAACTAGTGATAATTTATGAATAACACAAACCTTGTGATTATTTATTAAAAACACAAAACTAGTTATAATTTATAAATAACACAAAACTAGTGATAATTAAGAAATAACACAAAACTAGTGATAAGTTATGAATAACACAAAACAAGTGATAATTTATACATACCACAAATTAAGTGATAATTTATGAATAACACAAAACTAGTGATAATATAAATAATACGAAACTTGTGATAATTTATAAATAACACAAAGCAAGTGATAATTTATGAATAACACAAAACAAGTGATAATTTATGAATTACCCAAAACTAGTGATAATTTATGAATAACACAAAACAGATGATAATTTATTAATAACACACACAAGTGATAATTTTTGAATAACACAAAACAAGTGATAATTTATGAATAACACAAAACTAGTGATAATTTATTAATAACACAAAACAAGTGATAATTTAAAAATAACACAAAACAGGTGATAATATATTATTAACACAAACTAATGATAATTTATGAATAACACAAATCTAGGGATAATTTATAAATCACACAAAACAAGTGATAATTTATTAATAACACAAAACAAGTGATAATTAATGAATAACACAAAACTAGTGATAATTTATGAATAACACAACACTAGTGATAATTTATGACTAACACAAAACTAGTGATAATTTATGAATAACACAAAACAAGTGATAATTTATGAATAACACAAAACTAGTGATAATTTATGAATAGCACAATACTAGTGATAATTTATTAATAACACAAAACTAGTGATAATTTATTAATAACACAAAACTAGTGATAATTTTTGAATAACACAAAACAAGTGATAATTTATATATAACCAAAAACAAGTAATAATTCATGAATAATACGAAACTACTGATAATTAATGAATAACACAAAACTAGTGATAATTTAGGAATAACACAAAACTAGTGATAATATATAAATAACACAATACTAATGATAATTTATGAATAACACAAAACAATTGATAATTAATGAATAACACAAAACTAGTGAAAATTTATGAATAACACAAAACTAGTTATAATTTATGAATAACACAAAACTAGTGATAATTTATAAATAACACAAAACAAGTGATAATTTATAAATAACACAAAAAAGTTATAATTTATAAATAACACAAAACTAGTGATAATTTATGAATAACACAAAACAAGTTATAATTTACGAATAACACAAAACTAGTGATAATATATAAATAACACAAAACTAGTGATAATTTATGAATAACACAAACCTAGTAATAATTTTTGAATAACACAAAACAATTGATAATTTATGAATAACACCAAACTAGTGATAATTTATTAATAACACCTAACTAGTTATAATTTATGAATAACACAAAACTAGTGATAATTTATGAATAACACAAAACTAGTGATAATTTATAAGTAACACAAATCTAGTGATAATTTATGAATAACACAAAACTAGTAATAATTTATGAATAACAAAAAACAAGTGATAATTTGAACATAACATAAAAACAAGCGATAATTTATAAATAACAAAAACTAGTGATAACATAAATAACACAAAACTTGTGATAATTTATAAATAACACAAAACAAGGCTATAAAGTCTTAATTACACAAAACAAGTAATAATTTATGAATAACACAAACCTAGTGATAATTTATGAATAACACAAAACTAGTCATAATATATAAATAACACAAACCTAGTGATAATTTATGAATAACACAAAACTAGTGATAATTTACGAATAACACAAAACAAGTGATAATTTATGAATAACACAAAACAAGTGATAATTTCTGAATAACACAAAACTAGTGATAATTTATGAATAACACAAAACTAGTGATAATTTGTGAATAACACAAAACTAGTGATAATTTATGAATAACACAAAACTAGTGATAATTTATGAATAACACAAAACTAGTTATAATTTATGAATAACACAAAACTAGTGATAATTTATGAATAACACAAAACTAGTGATAATTTAGGAATAACACAAAACTAGTGATAATTTATGCATAACACAAAACAAGTAATAATTTATGAATAACACAAAACTAGTGATAATTTATGAATAACACAAAACAAGTGATAATTTATGAATAACACAAAATAAGTGATAATTTATGAATAACACAAAACTAGTGATAATTTATAAATATCACAAAACTAGTAATAATTTGTGAATGACACAAAACAAGTGATAATTTATGAATGACACAAAACAAGTGATAATTTATGAATAACACAAAACTAGTAATAATATAAATAACACAAAACTAGTGACAATTTATGAATAACACAAAACAAGTGATACTGTATGAATAACACAAAACAAGTGATAATTTGTGAATAACACAAAACTAGTGATGATTTATTAATAACACAAAACTAGTGATAATTTATGAATAACACAAAACTAGTGATAATTTATAAATAACACAAAACTAGTGATTATTTATGAATAACACAAAACTAGTGATAATTTATGAATAACACAAAACAAGGATAATGTATGAATAACACAAAACAAGTGATAATTTATGAATAACACAAAACAAGGATAATGTATGAATAACACAAAACAAGTGATAATTTATGAATAACACAAAACAAGGATAATGTATGAATAACACAAAACAAGTGATAATTTATGAACACCACACAAAACTAGTGATAATTTATGAATAACACAAAACTAGTGATTATTTATGAATAACACAAAACAAGCGATAATTTATTAATAACACAAAACAAGTGATAATTTATGAATAACGCAAAACTAGTGATATTTTATGAATAACGCAAAACTAGTGATAATTTATGAATTACACAAAAGAAGTGATAATTTATGAATAACACAAAACAAGTGATAATTTATGAATAACACGAAACTAGTGATAATTTATGAATAACACAAAACAAGTGATAATTTATTAATAACACAAAACTAGGAATAATTTATGAATAACACAAAACTAGTGATAATTTATGAATAACACAAAACTAGGGTATAATTTATGAATAACACAAAAAAATTGATAATTTATGAATAACTCAAAACTTGTGATAATTTATGAATAACACAAAACAAGTAATAATTTATGAATAACACAAAACTAGTGATAATTTATAAATAACACAAAACTAGTGATAATTTGTGAATAACACAAAACTAGTGATAATTCATGAATAACACAAAACTAGTGATAATTTATGAATAACAAAAGAACTAGTGATAATATAAATAACATAAAACTAGTGATAATTTATAAATTACACAAAACAAGTGATAATTTATGAATAACAAAACAAGTGATAATTTATGAATAACACAAAACTAGTTATAATTTATGAATAACACACAACTAGGGATAATTTATAAATAACACAAAAGTAGTGATAATTTATGAATAATACAAAACTAGTGATAATTTATGAATATCACAAAACAAGTGATAATATATGAATAACACACAACTAGTGATAAGTTATGAATATCACAAAACTAGTGATTATTTATTAATAACACAAAACTAGTGATTATTTATTAATAACACAAAACTAGTGATAATTTATGAATAACACAAAACTAGTGATTATTTATTAATAACACAAAACTAGTGATAATTTATGAATAACACAAAACTAGTGATAATTTATAAATAATACAAAACTAGTGATAATTTATGAATAACACAAAACTAGTGATAATTAATAAATAACACAAAACTAGTGATAAGTTATGAATAACACAAACTAGTGATAATTTATGAATAACACAAAACAATTGGTAAATTATGAATAACACAAGACTAGTGATTATTTATGAATAACACAAAACTAGTGATAATATATAAATACACCAAAACAAGTTATAATTCATGAATAAAACAAAACTAGTGATAATTTATGAATAACACAAATAAAGTGATAATTACTGAATAACACAAAACTAGTGATAATTTATGAATAACATAGAACTAGTGATAATATTTAAATAACACAAAACAAGTGATAATTTATAAATAACACAAAACTAGTGATAATATATAAATAACACAAACCTAGTGATAATTTATGAATAACAAAGAACAAGTGATTATTTATGAATAACACAAAACAAATTATAATCTATTAATAACACAAAACTAGTGATAATATATAAATAACACAAAACAAATTATAAGTAATGAATACCACAAAACTAGTGATAATTTAGGAATAACACAAAGCTAGTGATTATATATAAATTACACAAAACTAGTCATAATATATAAATAACACAAAACTAGTGATAATTTTTTATGAACATAAAACTAGTGATAATTTATGAATAACACAAAACTAGTGATAATTTATAAATAACACAAAACAAGTGATAATTTATGAATAACACAAAACTAGTTATTATATATGAATAACACAAAACTACTGATAATTTATGAATAACAAAAGACAAGTTATAATATATAAATTACCCAAAACAAGTGATAATGTATAAATACTACAAAACTAGTGATAATTTGTAAATTACACCAAACTTGTGATAATTTATAAATAACACAAAACAAGTTATAATTTATGAATAACACAATCTAGTGATAATTTATGAATAACGAAAAAGAAGTGATAATTTATAAATTCCACAAAACTAGTGATAATTTATAAATAACACAATACTAGTGATTATTTATAAATAACACAAAACAAGTGATAGTTTTTGAATAACACAAAACTACTGAGAATTTATAAATAACACAAACTAGTGATAATTTATGAATAACTCAAAACAAGTGATAATTTATAAATAACACAAAACAAGTGATAATGTATGAATAACACAAAACTAGTGATTATTTATGAATAACACAAAAAAAGTAATAATTTATGAATAACACAAAACTAGTGATAATTTATGAATAACACAAAACTAGTGAATAACACAACACTAGTGATAATTTATGTATAACACAAAACAAGTGATAATTTAGGAATAACACAAAACAAGTGATAATTAATGAATAACACAAAACTAGTGATAATTTATGAATATCACAAAACTAGTGATAACTTATGAATAACACAAAACTAGTGATAATATATAAATAACACAAAACTAGTGATAATTTATGAATAACACAAAACTAGTGATAATTTATTAATAACACAAAACTAGTAATAATATATAAATAACACAAAACTAGTGATAATTTTTTAATTACACAAAACTAGTGATAATATATAAATAACACAAAACTAGTGATAATTTATGAATAACACAAAACAAGTGATAATTTATGAATAACACAAAACTAGTGATAATGTATAGATAATTCAAAACAAGTGATAATTTATAAATAACACAAAACAAGTGATAATTTATAAATAACACAACACAAGTGAATATTTATGAATAACACAAAACAAGTGATAATTTATGAATAGCACAAAACAAGTGATAATTTATGAATAACACAAAACAAGCGGATATTTATGAATAACACAAAACAAGTGATAATTCATGAATAACACAAAACAAGTGATAATTTATGAGTAACACAAAACAAGTTATAATTTATGAATAACACAAAGCAAATTATAATTCATGGATAACACAAACTAGTGGTAATTTATGAATAACACAAAACTTGTGGTAATTTATGAATAACACAAAACTTGTGGTAATTTATGAATAACACAAAACAAGTGATAATTTATGAATAACACAAAACGAGTGATAATTTAGTATGAAATGAATTATGTGAAATATCAATACCATGTGAAATGTCAATACCATGTTAAATATCAATACCATTTTAAATGTCAATACCATTTTTAATGTTAATACCATGTGAAATATCTATGCCATGTGAAATGTCAATACCATCTGAAATATCAATACCATTTGAAATGTCAATACCATGTTAAATTGTTTAAAAAATAGTAAATGTCAATACCATGTGAAATGTCAATACCATGTGAGATGTCAATACCATGTGCAATGTGAATACGATGTGAAATGTCAATACCATGTGAAATGTCAATACCATGTGAAATTTCAATACCATGTAAAGTGTCAATACCATGTGAAATGTGAATACCATGTGAAGGTCAATACCATGCGAAATTTCATTACCATGTGAAATGTCAATACCATGTGAAATTTTAATACCATGTGAAATGTCAATACCATGTGAAATATCAATACCATGCGAAATTTCATTACCATGTGAAATGTCAATACCATGTGAAATGTCAATACCATATGAAATGTCAATACCATGTGAAATGTCAATTCTATGCGAAATGTCAATACCATGTGAAATGTCAAGGATAACTGCATGATGTTAAGTTGTCTCCCTTATTATTAAGATAAAAAAAAAAAGTTCTGCTACTTGTGTTAAGCTTTTCGACTGACCTCCCTTGCTTGTTTTTTTGTGGATTATGTGTTGGGAAAACAAAGATGGAGGTTTGGATAAATAGCCTTGCATCCATAATTGGAGTAAACTAACATTGGTTGCAGAAGCTGTCTCATTTTTTGTAATGAGCAAACACTGAAATACATTTAAAAGAAGAATAACTTCCTGTTATAATTTTCTTATAATAATTTTTTTTATTGAAGTGACTTTCTCTATATTGCATATCTCCTCTCATGTGATCTTGCTGTTTGCTTTTTCTTTATTTTCTTATTTGAATACTTTTTGGTCCCCCGACAAAAGGAGGGTGGACCTGTAAATTTACCCTTGTCTGTTCATCCGTTCATCTGTTCGCACTTTTCTCAATAACTATGCCTTGAAATTTTTTGAAAATTTTCACAAACATTAAACATGATATGAGTACAAAAGTAACAAAACAGATTTTCCAGGAAAACACCAGTTCCCCACCCCCACCCACCCATCAGGGGTGCCTTTCAGGTTAAAATGGCTAAAATTTACACTTTTGTGCTTATTAAAAACTTGACCTTGGATTTTTATGAAACTTGCTGAAAAGTTGAAACTAACTGATTTCTATATAATTTTGTTTGTCGATACTTTGCAATAACTCTTGGGTGTGTCCTAGGGGCACTTTTAGAGCTAATAAAAACACTCCATTTTTGGGACTATTTTACCATACTTGTCGAAAATTTTCTGTGTATGTCTATTTAGTAGTTTTTCATGGTGTTAAGCTCAAATTAATATATGTTAAGGCCTTGGGGACTTTTGGAGCTAAATGGGGGTGGGCAAATGATAGACTTAGTCATTTCTTCTTTTGCATGGAGCAGAACTCAAATTTACATATGGAGCAGAACTCAAATTTACATATGGAGCAGAACTCAAATTTACATATGGAGCAGAACTCAAATTTACATATGGAGCAGAACTCAAATTTACATACGTTAAGGCCAAAAACTGCACCATTTGTTCATTTTTACCAGGATTTGACGTCTCCTGGGAACTTTTGGGGCTAAATGGGGCAAATGCTGAACTTAGTCATTTTTTTCATGCCTCACAGGAGACCATGCATGCTTCACTTGTTTTTTATTTTATTAACATGAATTCCTGGCTACTTGCCACATTTGTCATAACATTCATTTGAATAAAGGTTTGGAAAAAGGTCTTTCTGTTTGCATTTTCATTACATTACAATTTATTCAACTGAATGTTTTAAACCTAATTTTATCTCACAAATTCGACATATTTTCTGCAGACCCTCAGGCTAGCAAACTTTGGAAACTATAGTACCGAAACTTTAATTACTACCTTTAATTACTTAATTACTTTAATTAGTCTACCACTGAGCATTCAAATACAGACAAACTTGAAGTCCTTTATCTAAACATTTCTGCAGACGTTATCGAGGGTTGTTCTGAGTTTAAACATGCTATCAAACTATTAAAATCTGTTTATGACAAACCTCCCAACATTATTCATGCAAGACATCTACTTTCAACGCATCTACATTAGGACAATAAGTCCATAGATCAGTACCTTTAGGCTTTGAATTTTCATTGACTGTTGTTTCAAAGATGTTACTGCTGCTACCTACAGGGATGAATCTGTCCATGATGCCTTTATATGTAGCCTACGGTCTTCCATAATACGTGCCATATGTTAAACAAATACCTATGGGTGTCACAAATGGGGTTTCTGCATTTCAGCGTTTCATGAATTCTTTTATTTCTGATAACAGATTGTTTAGAACCTATTCTTATAACAATTTGCGATAGGACCCAGGAGGAGCACAACATAAATTTGGAGCGTTTCTTAAAGGCTGCCTCTGCATGCAACCTGGAAATAAACTGGGAAAAGGTAAAGTTTTCATTTTTTTTATTAACGTACTTGGATATATAATTTCAACCCTAATCTGAGCGTTTGAGACCTCTTTTGCAAATGCCTCCTCGTTTTAAAAAGGTGTCTTGGTATATTTGCTTACTATGCAAAATGGATACCTAATTACTCATCCAAAAATCGCCCACTAAAGACCTGCAGCATTCTTTTCCCAGTTGTTAAACCCCTCTGAAATGCGGCTTCATATTGTCAAAAAAGAAATGTAGCCATAGTAGAATGTGTTCATAATTGGGGAGACTTCATTACTTCACTATTATTACGGATCAGCCAGACATTTGCATCTGTGTGGCGAGATTTTATGAAACCACAGCTTATAAAACCATAGGCGTCATCTTTAATCTCTCTCTTTATCACCCGATCTTGCCCGACACATACATAGAAAACAACATGCTCCCTGATCTCTAGATCACATTTCGTACTCCCTCATCCACTGTGGCGATTGTCTTTCCCTACTTGGCCTCCGACGTGTCTCACCACTCTCTTGCTGCATATTGCTTTCCAGTTTCATTTTCAACTGATGTCGAGAACATGTCCTGGTGCCCCGTCTACTGCAATGGTCTTCTGGTCATGCATTCTCTGCTCTACTGTGTGTTACATCGCACCCCTGTGGGCTTCACCTATACTTCATCCCCGAGTTTGATGATCCTGTTGTTTCTCTCCCTGCTTTCTGGAAGAATCCTGGGATGCCTCCAGAAGTATGTGAATATCGACAGGTGTGGAACTGTCTCTTGCACTTGTCCCGATCTAGGCGACATGTACCAGTAGACAGCTTGCTCGGGCGAGGTGCTTCCTATCTCTGCCACTGCCTTATTGTCTAGAGGTTTCTTTCCTCAATCCCGTTACCACTGGGTCTATAAGCAGCTCTGAAGAATTGATATTCCATTTCTTCAGTACATCCGCCACTGTTACCGATTTAAATGTGGTACTGCTGTCGGTTAGCAGCTCTTCCATTGGACCTCACTCCAGAGACATGTCAAGGGCTGCAACCATTTTACTGGCGACTTCACCTCACAGCCTTCTCCATAGGACAAAGCGCCCAGGGTCACAGTCGATCATTGCCATGTAAAGCCCACCTCTGTAATGAGTTACATCCAGGTCCCAGTCACACTTAGTTCTCCAATTTGAATCAGGATGAATTGATTGACACCTGTTGCAAGTCCTGACTATTTACTTTACTTATTCCTCGATGGCACTCGAGTCAGTTTTTCTCACCAGGTACAACGTCATTTCTACTACCATATTGTGCAGATCACGCAATCCTTGCACCCCTGAATAATCCAGATCAGACACTGCAGCAATAGGTGTATCAGAATTTTTGTAGGAATTTTTGACACCCCTAACACGAAACTGCGAATAAAATATAAAAAACTCGGTCGCCTTAGATTGTGGCTGTGGTAATTTATGAAGGTAGTCCAAACGTGCATTTAAAAGTCGGTTGTTTATTTTCTTTATAGATTATACTTCCAAAATAAACTATTAAAAGTTGTATAAAAAGTAATAGAAATATTATTTTTTTATTTTTTAAAAAAACAGTAATGAAATTAATCGAATTTTACGAGCTCAGTATTTTTCAATTTTTAAACTTTAAAAATCTATAAAAAAATTTCTATTGATTCTTTTTTTACGATATTTTCAAGGTCAATGTGAAATTTTATGCTCTTTCTAATAAACCGAATATAATATTTTAGATAAACGTTTTTTTTTAATTCACGCCCCCCACATTTTGAAATGTCTATTAAAAAGTAAATAATTAATTTACTCACCAAAGTGTTATATATCACAAATTGAAGATAAAAGATCAATAAATAATATATTCAAATTTAAAACAAAAAAGTAGTGTTTTTTTTTAGAAATTTACCTGTAAAGTCCGAAGTTTAAAACCTTTTTTTTTTAAAAAAAAAAACACGTTGTTTTTTTTTTTTTTTTTTTTTTTTTTTTTAAATGAAACCTTGGCCGTTGCTCCTTTAATTGAAAAAAAATTAGAGTTTGAATTACATTTTTCGAGTAGTTATAAGCTTGGAAAGACAGGGGGTGAAATTATTCAATACTTTTCATGAATTTTCTGACACACCTACTGCAGCAACATCCTCTTTTTTAGTCATGAGCCAGCTCTTTTTCACTCTAGTAAAAACATCTGGGCTGTTCTTCACGGAGGCCACCTTGATTATGCACTGCTTCAGAGAAAACTCCTGCATCAGCTCAACTAGCATCCCAAGCCTGCGCTTTACCAACATCTCTGCTGCCTCTTTCATCTTTACTCTGTTATCATTTGAAATCATTGATTTTAACCAGGCACAGTGGCAGAGTCTGTTTTCACACGTCACGTAGTCTCCATTTCAAGGCCAGATTCACTCCTTTGATAACTGCATCCAATTCTGCCACATTGATGTGGCTAGCATCATCCTTCTTCCTTAGCCAGGCCGCATCCATGCCAACCACTCCACCCGCTTGTTGCAATGCTGTTTGTATCACACCACACGACCATCCAGTGTTTGTGGCACGTTCCATGTTCCCCAAACTAGGTCTTGCCTTTCCACTTCTTTCAGAACCTCTTCAATCAAGGTAGCCGTTCTTTCTCCCACTCTATCATCCCATCCTCTATCTTCAGCATGCTTCTTGATGTAGCTGCATGCTGGTCTAAGCCAGCCAGCAAAGGGGTAATACCCGATCAACCTGCCACATATGGAAAAAAGCTGCCGCTTGTTGAGCTCTTCTTTCATTTGCAGGATCCCATTCCTCCTTCGACATTCCGGGCCACCTAATACACTTTATTTCAGCTTTAGCCCCAAGGCCACGCCCTGTCCAATTCTTCCTGCGCCTTGGCGACTAACTGGAACTACTCCAAGTGACCCAAATGGCTTAGTAGTGACAATGTAGGAGAGTTTAGTAATGAGTTTGTATTCATTTTAATATCCAAACAGTTTGGAATGATTGATAACCTGTATTGTAAACTTATTTATTCGAACATTACCACTGATACAGTTAGAATAAATTAAAATGCCCTACACGTATTGAAGAAAAGCCTCATGAAAGCCAAATCAATGAAAGAATTCGGAAAGCCTTCAGAGATAATATAATGACTTATGAATATTTGTGACAGGTGACTATGTCTACTATAGAAGACAAAACTATATAGAATAATGTTGTCCTATTTTGGAGAAAGAATGTCAATACATATTAATCAGATAGGAATGCACTCGTGTCACTTGATGAAGATAGACAAGAAATTATGAAGTCTAAAGAAGGAAAAAAATACGAATTCTTTAACTGAGACGAATGAAGTGTTGGAGAAGAAAGATGAAGGACAGCATCATAGAAAAAAAATGAAAGATAACAATATAAAAATGAAAAATAACAGTATAAAAATGAAAAATAACAGTATAAAAACGAAAAATAACAGTATAAAAATGAAAAATAACAATATAAAAATGAAAAATAACAATATAAAAATGAAAAATAACAGTATAAAAACGAAAAATAACAGTATAAAAATGAAAAAATAACAGTATAAAAATGAAAAATAACAGTATAAAAACGAAAAATAACAGTATAAAAATGAAAAGTAACAGTATAAAAATGAAAAATAACAGTAAAAAACAAGTAGAAATGTAGTTGTAGAATATATACAGCCTTCCTAAGGTTAACAAAGGCAGTATTTCATTAAGACCTATTTGTCAACGCCTAAGGTTCAGCCGTTTTCTGGTATAATTGCCTTAATCATAGGCAAATCTCCATATGTCAAACAGCTAACTTCATGGATAACAACGACAATGTTCGCATTCACCCCCAACCAGGGTTTAGATGTAGTCTGTTCACAAAAATACTCGCTGACAAGACTCTGATAAGTTCAAATACTTTACTGAAGGAACACACTTGCATTCCAATTGACAATTTAATAGGGATGTTGACCTTCTGCATAGAAATTATATACTTTATGATATATATCAGAAAATCTAGCCATGAGATCACCATTATCCCTAATACTAGTCAATGTATACATGGAATTTTGGAATATTTTGAGAAAATAACACTAAGTTCAACACCACTAAAGCTAACAATGTAGGTATGTGAATGACATTCATACTCTGGTCTCACTAGGAAGATGTACTGAACCATGCAAACTCTATCCCTCCCTTTATACAGTTCCCGATGGAAAAGGAACATAACAAATTATCCCTTCAGGATGTGCTGATAACTCGTACTGATTAGAGGTTTAAGGCATCCATATATTGAAAGCCAACTTTCACTGGACAATATTTACATTTCAACTCCCACCATCAAAATAATGTAAAGAAAGGAATTGTTTATTGTTTACAATACTGAGCAAAAGCAATATGTAATAACAGCAATACATATGAATGATGCACAGTCTAAGAGTAACTCTTCAAAACAACTATCCAGAGAACATGACATCAGCTCTAAGAAATCTTGACCAAACAGCAAAGGACATCATACTAAAACTCACCACAGTTTGCATGCCATACATGAAGGGATTGTTGGAAAAAACTCAAAGAATATGTAACCCATTTGACATCAGAACAGTATTTAGTGCCGAAAACTCTCTGAAAGCATCTAGTATTAATCAAGCCTTCTACAGTAAAAGAAAATCGAGACTAAGGACTGTATATATGAGATTCCATGTAATTGTGGAAAAATATACAAAAGTAAGGTTACAAAAGTACTGAAAAACCATAATACGTGGAGATATTGAAAATTCAGGTATTGTTGACCACAATGGAGGGAAAAAGGAAACCATCTAACCTCATAGAACAAATTATGATAAAAATTATGGACAGAAGAACAGTGAAGAGTAAGATGACTCTAAGATGCTGGGTGACTATTACCTACAATGTGTGAACCATTATTTATAAAGAATAGAGAAAATAAAATATTATAATTATATATAATAATTTTATATATATATATATATATATATATATATATATATATATATCGCAGGGGAGTGGAGGCGTTCGGCTTTGCTCGGTTGTAAAATACGCTTAAATATGATATTTTAATTTGTCCACATTTCATTTCTATTATTATAGAATTGTGATTTCAAAGTAAAAAAATATATTCGAGTGCCATCAGCTAGAATCGAAACCAAAAGCAAAACTAGTATTCAAAGCTGGTGACGTTACCACTGTACCAACGTGACACACATATGAACTGATAAAAAGTTAAGAATTAAGAATAAACCAAGATGAATACATAAAATATATAACGATGTTTTCAATTTTGACCCATTTTGACCCCTTAAAAACTATTTTAACCGACTAAAGACCCATAAAATAACGGTCTGTAAAAAAATCAAATCATTTGAAGCCCCGCTCTGCCACTTTTAGTTTCGGTAGCGATAGATTTTGAAAATATGGAGACAGACAGACAGACGGACTGACATATAGCTTTATATATATATATATATATATATATATATATATATATATATATATATATATATATACTTGTTTATTGTTATATAAACATGCTCACATCCCGCTGCTACAAATAGCCACTTGTTTCAATCAAACAACAGATATCATCAGGCAGCGACTTGACTATTCAAAAGTTCAACGAATAATGGATTTTTATTTTAGGTAGGAACTCTTTAAAAGTTGGAGTTAAAAAACTTAAAACACAGAACTTTAATTATAAGATGTAAAGAGGGAGGGGCAATTTAAATAAAGTTAAAAGATTATAATGGAGAGAGAGTGATTGAGAAGAGAAAAAAAAAAAGGAATAGAGAAAGAAATAGAGAAAGAAAATAGAGAGAAAATATATATATATATATATATATATATATATATATATATATATATATATATATATATATATATATGTGTATGTATATATAATATGGAGAAGAAAAGAAAAAAGATATAAATGGTTATTATAAAGAGAATAAGGACTAGAAGGGAAAGGAAAGAATGATGAGATCTAGTTAAAGAGAGAAAGAGAGAAAGTAAGAATTTGACAGTATATAGAAAAAGAAAAAGAAAAAGAAAAAGATCTGCGTGTCAACCAATTTATGAACAATTATACAATTCAGTAATGAAACATGTTATTACAAATACAAACAGAAGATACAATCCAAGCGTCAGAAATGAACATGTCAAAAAAGACAGCGAATGTATCCAGCCAACATATTTATCATCTCACATACGTCCACGAGTAATATCAACGCAGTTCAAACATACGTCTACAATTAATTAAGCCCTTTATGCTAAATGATATAAGTTTAAAGTTTTCGCGTTTTTATTAGATAAATATATAAATAAAAGAAAAAAATAATGATAAAACAATATCAAAATTATTATTATTAATAATAATAATAATAGTAATAATAAACATAATAGTAATAATAATAATAATGATAATAATAATAAAAACAGAATAAAATTAATATTTATTATCTTTTTAATACAACATATTTAGCCATAAGAGGGGATTAAATAAATTAAATAGGACCAATAATTATAAATAAAAATCTACTAATATTTATTTATATAAAGAGAATACAATACATATATATATATATATATATATATATATATATATATATATATATACACACACACACATATATATATACATACATATACACATATATATATACATGCACATAAGTAAAGGTGTAACTATACTATTAAGTTGAAAGTTTAAGCTATTTAAGTATAGATATAAAGTCATATTAAATCACAAATTAATACATTCAAGACAAGATTACTAAGAACACAGATACAAGTACACTTACATATAAATATATAAATATATTCAGGCAAAAGAAGTAATTAAATCAACGAAATACTCAAAAGTAGCGACACACAGGTAGATAGTACCCAAATTAAAAATAATAAAATACATATGTATATACCCACAGAGAACCAACAGACATACAAATAAGCATATATATATATATAATTGTATGTATACACATACATACAAAAATTCACAAATATATGCACACAGTCATATACTAATATACAACAACGCACACACACATATATATATATAATTTACATAAACTATATATATAGAAATACATAAGAATACAAATAATTTGGCAAGAGTACAGATAGATGCATACACACATAAAAACATACAAATGGATTGAATAAACATGGGAGGGTATACAAAATAATATAGAAATATATAAATCTAAGTACAGACAGTCATAAAGTAAACACATAGACACATACATATACACATAGACACACAGGTATATAAGATAGGGGAAGTAAAGAATGAAATCAGGCGAGGAGAAAGTATATTAATAGTATTTTAATAAATTATAGAAATCAGTGACAATTTTAAATTTATTTAAATTTTATATCTAAACTAAATTACCTAAAAGATGGTTTTTATAATGTTTGCAATTAATTGAATTTTGGTGCTTCTTATTTAATAATTTATCTCTTTCTCTAAAAGTAAGTATAAATAATTTCTCATAAAGACATAGGTAGCAAGGCGAGTTTAAAGATGAACAGGTTTTAACTTTCTTTAAAATTTTCCAGTTTACTATTGGGGAGTAACCTTGCTCTACTAGTTCATTGTAATATTTAGACAAGGAAGTTCTATTTTTGTACTCAGTATTTTCAAAAGAGCACTTGTGACCGGTAAATCTTTCTTTAAAATTGTTATTTGTCATTCCTATGTAATATTTTTTTTCATTCGGATTTTCCTTAGTAGAAATAGTTGCTTGGTACACTACAGAAGTAATTTGACAATTTCCTTTAAGAGGGCATTTTGATTTAATTCTACAGTTACAACTTTCGGTAGCAATGGGTGTGCTATTTTTGTTTAATATTTTGTTATTATGTTTTTTAATTATTTTTTCAAGGTTTTCATTACAGCTATAACTAAGTTTTATTGTATTTTTATTGAAAATTTTATGTAGTATGTTATTAATAGGGAAGTGCTTTTTAATTAAGTTTAATAATTTCATTCCTAAATTTGTTTTAAGTTTCAGATTAAAAGGGGGATTGTACCACAGGAT
This sequence comes from Euprymna scolopes, assembly GCF_053919585.1. Taxonomy (NCBI): domain Eukaryota; kingdom Metazoa; phylum Mollusca; class Cephalopoda; order Sepiida; family Sepiolidae; genus Euprymna; species Euprymna scolopes. Next base: position 124,078,426 of record NC_136483.1, read on the forward strand.
TTTTCTCTTACGGTTTCTATTTGTATTTGTGTTTGGGTGTGTTGGTTCTATGAACTCAATTTGCGTGTTTTTGTATCCACTATCCTTAAGGGCCCTGTTATAGAAATATTTATGTTTATTAAATGTTTCAAGATTGGAAGAATTGTCACTGATTCTTTTACTAATGGATTTGGGGATATGCCTAATGATAGATTTTGGGTGATTTGATAGGGGGTGTACATAAATTGGGTTTGAGTTTTCCTTCCTCGGATTACCTCTACGTTAAAGCAGATAAGACACAAAATTTCTACAAACTAACTACACATGAATATAACAAGCTAATTAAAGAAAATATTACAAAAAATTACAAAAAATCAAATATAGATATTTGCAAAAAAATTGACAAGGATAGTAAAGAAATAACTGATAGACTTAAA